>NC_057809.1:12999754-13353024 GCF_018294505.1 Triticum aestivum | reverse complement strand
CACAAAAATTATAAACTTTCTGTTAGTGCCATTAGTTTTAAAATTTTGAATAGTTTAAATTGGAATTTTATAAAATTTGTGTGAATCACTAGTTTATGAATAACTTTACTATAAAAATAGAAATTTTTTTCTTCTTTGCTATTTATGTTTTATTTATACTTACAATTAAATACTTATAGTTTGATTTTAGGTCACAAAAATTATATTCTTTTTGCTATTGAAGAATATTATAGTTTTATTTTAGTTGATCATAACCTAATATTTTAATTGATTGCTTTTATTTTCATAAAAGTTTTGTAGTTCATTATGTTTGCTATTAATTCATTCCTTGAGCTAAATGACTCTGAAATTGGAAAGCATTTCAAAATGAACTCTGAAAAGGTTGAAAGTTGGCATGGTATCATCATTTCACCCACATAGCATGTTCCAAAAAGTAGAGAGGGTTACAACAAAAACTTGATGCACTTCGTGTACAAAATGGACAATCACTTTCGAAGTATCAAAGTTTCGAACCATAAGACATGAAAGCATTTCAAATGAACTCTGAAAAAGTTGAAAGTTGGGATGGTATCATAATTTCACCCACATAACATTTGCTTATTGCGGGAGAAAGTCTTCACTTTTTCTTCGCTTGTGTCATTTGCTTATTGCGCCGTAACCATGGATAATCTTCATTGTTTATCAGGATGCTTGGGTCAGCCTTGACATTGAAGGGAGGAATTTCATGAAACTTTTCATAATCTTCAGACATGTCTGTCTTGCCGTCCACTCCCAGGATGTCCCTTTTTCCTGAAAGAACTATGTGGCGCTTTGGCTCATCATATGATGTATTCGCTTCCTTATCTTTCCGAAGGTTACGTAGTGTAAATTATTGACCATAGCAAGCACGTGATCACCGGTGCGCATGGCAGGCTTCTTCCGGTGATCTGCCTCGCCTTTGAAATGCTTGCCTTTCTTTCGACATTGATGGTTGGTCGGAAGAAATCGACGATGGCCCAGGTACACATTCTTCCTGCATTTGTCCAGGTATATACTTTCAGTGTCATCTAAACAGTGCGTGCATGCGTGGTATCCTTTGTTTGTCTCTCCTGAAAGGTTACTGAGAGCGGGCCAATCGTTGATGGTCACGAACAACAACACCTTAAGGTTAAATTCCTCCTGTCTGTGCTCATCCCACGTATGTACACCGTTTCCATTCCACATCTGTAAAAGTTCTTCAACTAATGGCCTTAGGTACACATCAATTTCGTTGCCGGGTTTCTTAGGGCCTTGGATGAGAACTGGCATCATAATGAACTTCCGCTTCATGCACATCCAAGGAGGAAGGTTATACATACATAGAGTCACGGGCCAGGTGCTGTGATTGCTGCTCTGCTCCCCGAAAGGATTAATGCCATCCGCGCTTAAAGCAAACCATACATTCCTTGGGTCCTTTGCAAACTCATCCCAGTACTTTCTCTCGATTTTTGTCCACTGCGACCCGTCAGCGGGTGCTCTCAACTTCCCATCTTTCTTTCGGTTCTCACTGTGCCATCGTATCAACTTGGCATGCTCTTTGTTTCTGAACAGACGTTTCAACCGTGGTATTATAGGAGCATACCACATCACCTTCGCAGGAACCCTCTTCCCGAGGGGCTCGCCGTCAACATCACTAGGGTCATCTCGTCTGATCTTATACCGCAACGCACCGCATACCGGGCATGCGTTCAGATCCTTGTATGCACCGCAGTAGAGGATGCAGTCATTAGGGCATGCATGTATCTTCTCCATCTCCAATCCTAGAGGGCATATGACCTTCTTTGTTGCGTATGTACTATCGGGCAATTCGTTATCCTTTGGAAGCTTCTTCTTCAATATTTTCTGTAGCTTCTCAAATCCTTTGTCAGCCACAGCATTCTCTGTCTTCCACTGCAGCAATTCCAGTACGGTATCGAGCTTTGTGTTGCCATCTTCGCAATTGGGGTATAACCCTTTTTTGTGATCCTCTAACATGCGATCGAACTTCAGCTTCTCCTTTTGACTAATGCATTGCGTCCTTGCATCGACAATGACCCGGCGGAGATCATCATCATTGGGCACATCGTCTGGTTCCTCTTGAACTTCAGCAGCTTCACCCGTGGCAGCATCATTGGACACATCGTCTGGTTCCTCTTGATCTTCACCAGCTCCCCCCGTTGCAGCATCACCGTATTCAGGGGGCACATAGTTGTCATCGTACTCTTCTTCTTCGTCGTATTCCATCATAACCCCTATTTCTCCGTGCCTTGTCCAAACATTATAGTGTGGCATGAAACCCTTGTAAAGCAGGTGGGAGTGAAGGATTTTCCGGTTAGAGTAAGACCTCTTATTCCCACATTCAGTGCATGGACAACACATAAAACCATTCTGCTTGTTTGCCTCAGCCGCATCGAGAAACTCATGCACACCCTTAATGTACTCGCGGGTGTGTCTGTCACCGTACATCCATTGCCGGTTCATCTGCGTGCATTATATATAATTAAGTGTCCAAATTAATAGAAGTTCATCATCACATTAAAACCAAAGTGCATACATAGTTCTCATCTAACAATATATAGCTCTCCAGAGCATCTAATTAATTAAACCATACATTGAAACTATGTAAAACATTTCAATGCGAAAACAAATGCGATCATAATCGCAACCAAGGTAACAATTGATCCAACGGCATAATGATACCAAGCCTCGGTATGAATGGCATATTTTCTAATCTTTCTAATCTTCAAGCGCATTGCATCCATCTTGATCTTGTGATCATCGACGACATCCGCAACATGCAACTCCAATATCATCTTCTCCTCCTCAATTTTTTTTATTTTTTCCTTCAACAAATTGTTTTCTTCTTCAACTAAATTTAACCTCTCGACAATAGGGTCGGTTGGCATTTCCGATTCACACACATCCTAGATAAATAAAATCTATGTCACGTTGGTCGGCATAATTTTCATAAACAATAAATGAACCAATAGTTATAAAGATAATATACATACCAAATCTGAATCATAGACAGGACGAGGGCTGACAGGGGCGGATACCAAAACCATCGCACTTTATAAGATGCAATAATAAATGTAATAAAATGATACAAGTATCTATCTAAACATAAAAGTAAGAATATTTTTCCTTTCAGAAAGAAGATAAGAACAAGAGGCTCACCACGGTGGTGTCGGTGATGAGATCGGCGCGGGTGATCGACGGCGGTGAAGACGGGGACGGGGCGTGACAGACCGCTAAATCTAGACAAATCTCGAGGAAAATGGAGCTTGGAGGTCGAGCTTCGAGAGGAGAAAGCTGAAGTAGTGTGGCTCGGGCATTCCATCGAACACCTCATGTGCATAGGAGGTGAGCTAGAGCACCACAAAGCCCTCTCCCCCTCGGCCAGAAAAAACAGAGCACTGTGCTCTGCTCTTGCGCGAGGGGGTATATATAGGCATCTCATTGGTCCCGGTTGGTGGCACGAACCGGGACTAAAGGGGAGCCTTTGGTCCCGGTTCAAGCCACCAACCGGGACCAATGGTGGTGGGCCAGGAGCGAGGCCCATTGGTCCCGGTTCGTCCCACCAACCGGGACCAAAAGGTCCAGACGAACCGGGACCAATGGCCCACGTGGCCCGGCCGGCCCCCTGGGCCCGGTTCTACACTGAACCGGGACTAATGGGCTGAGCCGGCCTGGACCATAGCCCTGTTTTCTACTAATGGGCTTACAAAGAGGAAAGTGTGGTCATTTCCCCCGCCCCTAGCATTCATATTTTCTCTTTAGCCCCCCTAACATCTTGGGCTAGATATTGGAAATATGCCCTAGAGGCAAATGATATTGGATTATTATATTTCCATTTTCATAATTAAGAGTTTACGTTCTATGTTATAACTGCTATGATCCTAGAATATGTGATTCGGTGGAAAACTCATATGCACGTGTGGAATGATAAATGGTAAATAATAGGCTCCTAGTCCTGCCTCTAAGACTGGCTCGAGTATTATTAGTGATCAAGTTTTCCGGGTCCTAGGATATCGTTAAGTGTAACGATACTCCTAAAACAACATTGAGAGTATGACGTTAGAAGAACAATTATATTGAATCGACCCAAACTTGTTTGTTATACTTTGAGATAGTATCGCCTCATATCAATTGTTATAAACCAAGTGTTAATATGTGTTTTAGTTCCTTATACCATGAGAGTATCGTAGCCACTTCTTACCGTACGGTGGACTTTGGGGTTGCTAAATGTCATTTGTAACATTGTGATCATAACGGCAACTTAATTACATGTTCATCGGAAAGTTTGACAAGGGACTAGATAGCGGGAGAGTGGATTTTGCTCCTTTCACGTTGGGGAGATATTCTTAGGGCCCTCTTGGGACGACATCCATCATCGTCTGGCCAGACACATGTGACTATGTCAAGGGGATGTCGGAACATATTAACGAGAAAGAAGAAAAAACCCGATAACCACTACAAGAAATATGTCAACTAGTGACCTTCTGTCAGTGACCCTGAAAGAATTGGTCATAAATTTGTGACCATTTTAGAACAATTGGTCAAAAGCTGTTCAGGTGGCTCTAAACCCTAACCCATAACGACCATTCTGGTCAGAAAGGTCGTAATTTCATTAGAGGAAATGGTCGTAAAGAAGATAGCCCTGGTTCGTGCCTCATTTCTAGCAAATTACGACCAATATGAATGGTCGTTACACTTGAGTTTTAATGCAGTTGTATGATTAGGCGGCTACCTCAGCAGTCTCGCCTATGTGGAGTGCTTAGTTGTCATTTTCGCTTACATGTGTATATTCAACGAGAGCTCGTTTACAGGAGGGACCCACTTGACAGGCGGGACCGAGCCCTAAATTTGTTAGTAAAAAAGATGCACGAGGGGGGACTTGAACCCACGACCTCGCGTTGTTTAACTTGTTCGCTACCACTGGGCTAGAGAGGGATTGCTGCCCATCTAGCGGAATGGCTCTGTATATTGTATAAAACAGCGGTTGTCTCTTGCCAAATCTAAGTCATTGACAAGTGGGACCTATTCCCAGGATCGGACAGAGCCAACACTTAGCCAATAATTTCTAGGTCTTCCGACCAGGTGGCGATGGGCTGCGGGCAGGGGCGTGGTCGGCGGATGAGGGAGGGGCCGGCGGCCGAAGCGACCAGCAGGGGCGGGGGCGACCGGCGATAGGGGCAGGAACGGCCTCGCCGCAGTTGACCTCACCACAGGTGACCTTGCCCACGGCCTCGCCGCTCGCCTTGTCCATGACAGGAAATCGGCGAGGGCGGGGGCGGGGCCGGCAGTGGAAGCAACCGGCGGGGGTGGAGGCAGGGCTGGCTGCCAAAGCGACCAGCAGGGGTGTGAGCGATCTGCGGTGGTGGGGGTGGGCGTAGGAACGACGCCCACGCAAGGAGAGGCTCGCTGAGCATGGGGGACTCGCCGCCGCCGCAAGCGGACCTCGCCCACGTATGCACTCCTCTCCTCCCCCCTCTCCTCTCCCCCTCTCCTCTCTGTTGATGTCATTGATTTGATGTAGATCTGTTAGGAGAATCTCCACAAACACACACACACTGATTTTATGTAGGTTTGTTGTAAGCTTGGAAAAATCTCTTGGAAATGGCATTGATGAATTTGCTAGAAATTGTGAAGAGAATTTCTGTTGATGAAATTGTTAGGAGAATTGCTGTTGATGAAATTGTTAAGAATTCTTTTGGAATTTAGTCAATTCATAGTGGTGAATTATGTTGTCAGCTATCAATAGAACAGAGCTCTATATTCTATTTTGTCCAAGAGTAAATTGTGTTGATGAAATTGATGTTGTTCTTTCCCTGAAACATGATCCTGAAATTGCTGTTGCTCTCTGTTCTAAATTCCTGATTTATTTTGTCCATGAGTAAATAATGAATGCTGAGTAAATAGGATCCTGATCCATTTGACTGATTCATGCCATGAGTAAATATTGAATGCTGATTTATTTTGTCCACCAAGTTGGACTAAAGTAGTGAGAAATTGGAAATAGCTGAATGTTGTGGTTAGGGAGTTAGCATATAAAGTTGAGTGACATTACTTCCATCTATTTTCATTAATTAATGTTGATGCACTTAAATTGATTTGCTAAGTTGCAAAAATTTGTTGTCTTTGGCAGATGGACAGAAGCTGGATTAGAAAAGGAGTTAGAAAGTTTTCGAAAGAACATATGAAAGGAGTTGATGATTTCATGGCATTTGTTCGGGCAAATTTTGCCAACGATGCTCACATTCTTTGCCCATGCTGCGAATGCCTCAACCGTCCAAGAATGGCTCAAGGAAGAGTGGAAGATTATCTGCTTCTTAATGGGATGTCCAACACATATGATAGATGGATATATCATGGAGAACCTTTAGACAGTCAACCTCAACATTTTGAAGCTGATACAGATGCCCCTCATATGATGGGTGGTGGTGATGCTGGCATTGATTTCATGGAAAAGGTTTTGCGAGATAATGATGTTTTGGAGGAAGAGGATGGGCATGAAGATGATAGGATTCCTGACCTATTGAAGGATTTGTACGATGCTGAAGATCATGCTGATGGACAGAAGTCGTTGTTTGCTGAGGTGTTAGAGGAGGCGAAGCGCGCAGCTCATGAAGGGGGTAAATTTTCAAGATTTACCTTCACCGTGAAGTTACTCCACATCAAGTCTTTCTACCGGATTAGCAATGCCGCATTCAACGCAATACTCCGTCTTTTGAGCTTGCAATTCCCTGATAGTTGTGTTCCCAGATCTTATGATGAAGCATTGAGCATAATCCGCAGGCTGGGGTTAGGTTATGTGTCAATACATGTGTGCCCAAATGACTGTGTCTTGTTTCGGAAGGATTTAGCAAAACATGACAACTGTCCAAAATGCAATGCATCTAGGTGGAAAGATGCTGATGGGAAGAAGTCAATACCGGAGAAGGTACTGAGGCACTTTCCCTTGATACCAAGGCTGCAGCGGATGTTCATCGCGAATAAATCATCGCGTGAGGTACAGTGGAACAAGCTGAAGTGGCAACCTGTGGACAATGAGCTGAGTCATCCAGCGGACGGAGAGGCATGGAAAGAGTTTGACCGTATACATTTAGATTTTGCTGCAGATCCAAGGAACATAAAACTTGGCATTGCCATAGATGGGTTTAATCTGTTTGGGAACATGAGCACGTCTTATAGCATGTGGCCAGTTTTTGTGGTGCCGTACAACCTGCCACCATGGGCATGCATGGATCAGTCCAACTTCATGATGCCATTGCTTATCCCGGGTCCAGATTCTCCAGGAAAGGATTTTGATGTCTTTATGAAGCCCCTCGTAGAAGAACTGCTCCAGCTCTGGACTGGTGTACCTACATACGATGCCTTGAGTTCGGAAGAAAAGTTCAATCTACGTGCTCCAATCATATGGTCCATCCATGATTTCCCGGCTCTGCACACTCTGTCTGGGAGGATCACATCGGGTTATCAGGCTTGTGTCCATTGTGACAAAGACCCTTGCTCAAAGAGAATAAGGAGCAAGATCTGCTATATTGGGCACCGCCGCTTTCTTCCCCGAAACCATCGCTGGCGGAGAAGCAAAGATTTTAATGGTGAGAATGAAACCCGTGACAAGCCAACTGAATTCACTAAAGAAGAGCTGGAGCAGCAACTTGAAAAGGTGAAAGATGTGAGACCAGGAAAGCTGGCAAAGAAAAGAAAGCGTTAGGAAGGTGAATGTTGGGACTGGAGGTCTTGTTTGTGGGACCTGCCATACTGGGCTGATCTGAAATTAAGGCATAATCTCGATGTAATGCACATTGAGAAAAACATATGTATGAATCTGCTAGGGACGTTTCTGAACATTGAAGGGAAGACAAAGGACACGGTTAGTTCTAGGCTTGATTTGGAGGACATGGGCATAAGAGAAGATTTGCATCTACAACATAATGAAGATGTAGATTCATTTGAAATGCCATGAGCATGGTATACAATGAGTAAAGAACAAAAGCTTGCATTATGTGAATTCCTAAGAGCGGTGAAATTTCCAGATGGTTATGCTGCTAACCTAGCAAATGTTGGGGAACGTAGCAGAAATTCAAAATTTTCTACGCATCACCAAGATCAATCTATGGAGTAATCTAGCAACGAGGGGAAGGAGAGTGCATCTACATACCCTTGTAGATTGCTAAGCGGAAGTGTTCAAGTGAACGGGGTTGATGGAGTCGTACTCGTCGTGATCCAAATCACCGATGATCCTAGTGCCGAACGGACGGCACCTCCATGTTCAACACACGTACAGCCCGGTGACGTCTCCTACGCCTTGATCTAGCAAGGGGAGAAGGAGAGGTTGGGGAAGACTCCATCCAGCAGCAGCACGATGGTGTGGTGGTGGTGGAGGAGCGTGGTACTCCAGCAGGGCTTCGCCAAGCACCGCAAAAGACAAGGAGGGAGAGGGGTAGGGCTGCGCCAAGAAGGAGATGTTCTCATGTGTATGGCAGCCCAAAACCTCAAGTATATATAGGAGAGGGGAGGGGCTGCACCCCCACCTAGGTTTCCACCCCTAGGGGTGGCGGCCAGCCCTAGATCCCATCTAGGGAGGGGGGCAAGGGGGGAGAGAGGGGGGCGCACCACTAGGTGGCCCTTAGGCCCATCTGAGCCTAGGGTTTCCCCCTTTTCCCTTCTCTCTTCGCCTTGGGCCCTGGTGGGGGGGCGCACCAGCCCACCTGGGGCTGGTCCTCTCTCACACTTGGCCCACGCAGCCCTCTGGGGCAGGTAGCCCCACCTGGTGGACCCCCGGGACCCTCCTGGTGGTCCCGGTACGTTACCGATAGCACCCGAAACTTTTCCGGTGACCAAAATAGGACTTCCCATATATAAATCTTTACCTCCGGACCATTCCGGAACTCCTCGTGATGTCCGGGATCTCATCCGATACTCCGAACAACATTCGGTAACCACGTATATCTATTCCCTATAACCCTAACGTCATCGAACCTTAAGTGTGTAGACCCTACGGGTTCGGCAACCATGTAGACATGACCGAGACATCTCTCCGGCCAATAACCAACAGCGGGATCTGGATACCCATGTTGGCTCCCACATTTTCCACGATGATCTCATCGGATGAACCATGATGTCAAGGATTCAATCAATCCCGTATACAACTCCCTTTGTCTAGCGGTACGATACTTGCCCGAGATTCGATCGTCGGTATCCCGATACCTTGTTCAATCTCGTTACCGGCAAGTCTCTTTACTCGTTCCGTAACACATCATCCCGTGATCAACTCCTTGGTCACATTGTGCACATTATGATGATGTCCTACCGAGTGGGCCCAGAGATACCTCTCCGTTACACGGAGTGACAAATCCCAGTCTCGATTCGTGCCAACCCAACAGATACTTTCAGAGATACCTGTAATGTACCTTTATAGCCACCCAGTTACGTTGTGATGTTTGGCACACCCAAAGCACTCCTACGGTATCCGGGAGTTGCACAATCTCATGGTCTAAGGAAATGATACTTGACATTAGAAAAGCTTTAGCATACGAACTACACGATCTTTGTGCTAGGCTTAGGATTGGGTCTTGTCCATCACATCATTCTCCTAATGATGTGATCCCGTTATCAACGACATCCAATGTCCATGGTCAGGAAACCGTAACCATCTATTGATCAACGAGCTAGTCAACTAGAGGCTTACTAGGGACATGGTGTTGTCTATGTATCCACACATGTATCTGAGTTTCCTATCAATACAATTCTAGCATGGATAATAAACGATTATCATGAACAAGGAAATATATAATAATAACTAATTTATTATTGCCTCTAGGGCATATTTCCAACAGTCTCCCACTTGCACTAGAGTCAATAATCTAGTTCACATCGCCATGTGATTAACACTCACAGGTCACATCGCCATGTGACCAACATCCAAAGAGTTTACTAGAGTCACTAATCTAGTTCACATCACTATGTGATTAATACTCAATGAGTTCTCGGTTTGGTCATGTTATGCTTGTGAGAGAGGTTGTAGTCAACGGGTCTTGCCATATTCAGATCCCTATGTACTTCGCAAAACTTTATGTCATATCGTAGATGCTGCTACCACGTTCCACTTGGAGCTATTCCAAATTGTTGCTCCATTATACATATCTGGTATCTCTACTCAGAGCTATCCGGATAGGTGTTAAGCTTGCATCGACGTAACTCTTTACGTCGAACTCTTTATCACCTCCATAACCGAGAAACATTTCCTTATTCCTCTAAGGATAATTTTGACCGCTATCTGGTGATCTACTCCTAGATCACCTTGGTACCCTCCTGCCAGACATGTGGCAAGGCACACATCAGGTGCGGTACTTCAGCATGGCATACCGTATAGAGCCTATGACAAAAGCATAGGGGACTACCTTCATCCTTTCTCTTTCTTCTGCCGTGGTCAATCTTTGAGTCTTACTCAACTTCACACCTTACAACTCAGGTAAGAACCCCTTCTTTGACTGATCTATTTTGAACTCCTTCAAAAACATGTCAAGGTGTGCGTTCTTTGAAAGTATCATCAGGCGTCTTGATCTATCTCTATAGATCTTGATGCCCAATATGTAAGTAGCTTTATCCAGGTCTTCCTTTGAAAAACACTCTTCAAACAACCGTTTATGCTTTCCAGAAATTCTACATTATTTCGGATCAACAATATGTCATCCACATATACTTATCAGAAATGTTGTAGTGCTCCCACTCACTTTCTTGTAAATACAAGTTTCTAGCAAACATTGTATAAACCTAAAAGCTTTGATCACTCCATCAAAGCATATATTCGACTCCGAGATGCTTGCTCTAGTCCATAGAAGGATCGCTGGAGCCAGCATACCTTTTAGCATCCTTAGGATCGACAAAACTTTTATTGTATCACATACAACTTTTCTTACGAAAACTGGTAAGAAAACTTGTTTTGACATCCATCTGTAAGATTTCATAATCGAAAAATACAGCTAATGCTAACATGATTCCGACGGACTTAAGCATCGCTACGGGTGAGAAATTCTCATCGTAGTCAACTCCTTGAACTTGTGAAAAGACTCTTTCCCACAAGTCGAGCTTCATAGACGGTAACATTACCGCCCACGTCCGTCTTCTTCTTAAAGATCCATTTATCTCAATGGCTTGCCGATCATCGGGCAAGTCCACCAAAGTCCATACTTTGTTCTGATATATGGATCCTATCTCGGATTTCATGGCTTCTAACCATTTGTCGGAATACGGGCCCACCATCGCTTCTCCATAGCTCGTAGGTTCATTGTTGTCTAACAACATGATATCTAAGACAGGATTACCGTACCACTTAGGAGTAGTACATATCCTTGTCGACCTACGAGGTTCGATAGCAACTTGATCCGAAGCTTCATGATCACTATCATTAACTTCCTATTCAACAGACGTAGGCTCCACAGAAAACATCTTTCTGTGTTGCATCACTCTCTGGTTGAAATAAAGGTTCGACAACCTCATCAAGTTCTATCTTCCTCCCACTCAATTCTTTCGAGAGAAACTCCTTCTCGAGAAAGGACCCGTTCTTAGCGACAAACAATTTGCCCTCGGATCTGAGATAGAAGGTATACCCAACTGTCACCTTTGGGTATCCTATGAAGATGTGTTTGTCCGCTTTGGGTTCGAGCTTCTCCGGCTGAAGCCTTAAGCATCGCAGCCCCAAACATTAAGAAACGACAACTTTGGTTTCTTGCCAAACCAATGTTCATACGACGTCGTCTCAACGGACTTAGATGGTGTCCTATCTAAAGTGAATGCAGCTGTCTCTAACGCATAACCTCAAAATGAAAACGGTAGATTGGTAAGAGACATCATAGATCGCACCATATCTCATAAGGTTCGATTACGACGTCCGGACACACCATAACCCAGTGGTGTTCCAGGTGGCTTCAACTGTGAAACAATTCCACAATGTCTTAAGTGTTTGCCAAACTCATAACTCAGAAATTCTCATTGATCAGATCGTAGGAATTTGATCTTCTTGTTATGATGATTCTTAACTTCACTCTGAAATCGCTTGAACTTTTCAAACGTTTCAGACTTGTGCTTCATTAAGTAAATATACCTATATCTACTCAAATCGTCAGTGAAGATGAGAAAATAGCGATATCCACCGCACGCTTCAATTCTCATTGGATCACACGCATCAGCATGTATGATTTCCAACAAGTCACTTGCCCGTTTCATTGTACCTGAAACGGGGTCTTAGTCATCCTGCCCATGAGGCATGGCTCGCATGTGTCAAGCGATTCAAAATCAAGTGACTCCAAACATCCATCGACATGGAGTTTCTTCATGCATCTTACGCCAATATGACCTAAGCGGCAGTGCCACAAGAAAGTGGTACTATCATTATTAACTCTACATCTTTTGGCGTGAACATGTGTATTACCACGACCGAGATTCAATGAACCATTCACATAGGGTGCATGACCATGAAAGGTATCATTCATGTAAACAGAATAACCATTATTCTCTAACTTAAATGAATAACCGTATTGCAATGAACATGATCTAATCATATTCATGCTCAACGTAGACACCTGATAACATTTATCTAGGTTCAATACTAATCCCGAAGGCAGATGGAGCGTGCGATGGTGATCTCATCAACTTTGGAAACACTTCCAACACACATCGTCACCTCGCCCTTAGCCAGTCTCCGTTTAGTCCGTAGCTTTTGCTTCAAGTCACCAGTAATAGCAACTGAACCGGTATCCAATACCCAGGTGCTACCAGGAGTACTAGCAAGGTACACATTAATAACACGTATATACTTTGTTGAAGTTGCCAGCCTTCTTATCTACCATGCATTTGGGGTAATTCCGCTACCAGTGACCGTTCCCCTTACAATAGAAGCACTTAGTCTCGGGTTTGGGTTCAACCTTGGGTTCCTTCACTGGAGCGGCAACTGGTTTGCCATCCATGAAGTTTCCCTTCTAGCCCTTGCCCTTCTTGAAACCAGTGGTCTTGTTAAACCATCAACACTTGATGCTCCTTCTTGATTTCTACCTTTTGCGGTCTTAAGCACCGCGAACAGCTCCGGGATCAACTCCATCCCTTGCATGTCATAGTTCATCACGAAGATCTAGTAGCTTAGTGATAGTGGCTAGAGAACTCTATCAATCACTATCTTATCTGGAAGTTTAACTCCCACTTGATTTAAGTGATTGTAGCACCCAGACATTCTGAGCACATGCTCACTAGCTGAGCTATTCTCCTCCATCTTGTTGGCAAAAGAACTTGTCAGAGGTCTCACACCTCTCAACACGGGCATGAGCCTGAAATCCCAATTTCAGCTCTTGGAACATCTCATATGTTCTATGGCGTTCAAAACGTCATTGGAATCCCGATTCTAAGCCGTAAAGTATGGTGCACTAAACTATCAAGTAGTCATCAGGATGTGTCTGTCAGGTGTTCACAACATCCACAGACGACGTTGTAGGGGTTTGCACATCGAGCGGTGCATCAAAGACGTAAGCCTTCTGTGTAGCAGTGAGGACACTCCTCGGACTACGGACCTAGTCCGCATCATTGCTTACAATATCTTTCAACTTGGTCTTTCTCTAGGAACGTATTGAAACAGGGAGCTACAACGTGAGCTATTTATCTACAACATATTTGCAAAGACAATTTAGACTATGTTCATGATAATTGAGTTCATTTAATGAACTCCCACTCAGATAGACATCCCTCTAGTCATCTAAGTGAAACATGATCCGAGTCAACTAAGCCGTGTCCGATCATCACGTGAGACGGACTAGTCAACATCGGTGAACATCTTCATGTTGATCGTATCTTCTATACGACTCATGCTCGACCTTTCGGTCTTCCGTGTTCCGAGGCCATGTCTGTACATGCTAGGCTCGTCAAGTGAACCTAAGTGTTTGTCTGTGTAAATCTGGCTTGCACCCGTTGTATTCAAACGTTAGAATCTATCGCACCCGATCATCACGTGGTGCTTCGAAACGACGAACCTTCGCAACGGTGCACAGTTAGGGGGAACACCTTTCTTGAAATTTTAGTGAGGGATCATCTTATTTAAGCTACCGTTGTTCTAAGCAAATAAGATATAAAACATGATAAACATCACATGCAATCAAATAGTGACATGATATGGCCAATATCATTTTGCTCCTTTTGATCTCCATCTTCGGGGCTCCATGATCATGGTTGTCGCCGGCATGACACCATGATCTCCATCATCGTGTCTTCTTGAAGTTGTCTCGTCATCTATTACTTCTACTACTATGGCTAACGCTTTAGCAATAAAGTAAAGTAATTACATGACGTTTATGTTGACACGCAGGTCATAAATAAATAAAGACAACTCCTATGGCTCCTGCCGGTTGTCATACTCATCGACATGCAAGTCGTGATTCCTATTACAAGAACATGATCAATCTCATACATCACATATATCATTCATCACATCCTTTTGGCCATATCACATCACAAGGCATATGCTGCAAAAACAAGTTAGACGTCCTCTAATTGTTGTTGCAAGTTTTTACGTGGCTGCTATAGGTTTCTAGCAAGAACGTTTCTTACCTACGCCAAAACCACAACGTGATATGCCAATTTCTATTTACCCTTCATAAGGACCCTTTTCATCGAATCCGATCCGACTAAAGTGGGAGAGACAGACACCCGCTAGCCACCTTATGCAACTAGTGCATGTCAGTCGGTGGAACCAGTCTCACGTAAGAGTACGTGTAAGGTCGGTCCGGGCCGCTTCATCCCACGATGCCGCCGAATCAAGATAAGACTAGTAACGGCAAGTAAATTGACAAAATCGACGCCCACAACTGCTTTGTGTTCTACTCGTGCATAGAAACTACGCATAGACCTAGCTCATGATGCCACTGTTGGGGAACGTAGCAGAAATTCAAAATTTTCTACGCATCACCAAGATCAATCTATGGAGTAATCTAGCAACGAGGGGAAGGAGAGTGCATCTACATACCCTTGTAGATCGCTAAGCGGAAGCGTTCAAGTGAACGGGGTTGATGGAGTCGTACTCGTCGTGATCCAAATCACCGATGATCCTAGTGCCGAACGGACGGCACCTCCGTGTTCAACACACGTACAGCCCGGTGACGTCTCCTATGCCTTGATCCAGCAAGGGGAGAAGGAGAGGTTGGGGAAGACTCCATCCAGCAGCAGCACGACGGCGTGGTGGTGGAGGAGCGTGGTACTCCAGCAGGGCTTCGCCAAGCACTGCAAGATACGAGGAGGGAGAGGGGTAGGGCTGCGCCAAGAAGGAGATGTTCTCGTGTTTCTGGGAGACCAAAACCCCCACTATATATAGGGGAAAGGGAGGCGCTGCGCCCCCACCTAGGTTTCCACCCCTAGGGGTGGCGGCCAGCCCTAGATCCCATTTAGGGGGGCGGCCAAGGGGGAAGAGAGGCGGGCGCACCACTAGGTGGGCCTCAGGCCCATCTGAGCCTAGGGTTTCCCCCTTTTCCCTTCTCTCTTCGCCTTGGGCCCTGGTGGGGGGGGGCGCACCAGCCCACCTGGGGCTGGTCCCCTCTCACACTTGGCCCATGCAGCCCTCTGGGGCAGGTAGCCCCACCTGGTGGACCCCCGGGACCCTCCCGGTGGTCCCGGTACGTTACCGATAGCACCCGAAACTTTTCCGGTAACCAAAACAGGACTTCCCATATATAAATCTTTACCTCTGGACCATTCCGGAACTCCTCATGATGTCCGGGATCTCATCCGGGACTCCGAACAACATTCGGTAACCACGTATATCTATTCCCTATAACCCTAGCGTCATCGAACCTTAAGTGTGTAGACCCTACGGGTTCGGGAACTATGCAGACATGACCGAGACAAATCTCCGGCCAATAACCAACAGCGGGATCTGGATACCCATGTTGGCTCCCACATGTTCCACGATGATCTCATCGGATGAACCACGATGTCAAGGATTCAATCAATCCCGAATACAATTCCCTTTGTCTAGCGGTACGATACTTGCCCGAGATTCGATCGTCGGTATCCCGATACCTTGTTCAATCTCGTTACCAACAAGTCTCTTTACTCGTTCTGTAACACATCATCCCGTGATCAACTCCTTGGTCACATTGTGCGCATTATGATGATGTCCTACCGAGTGGGCCCAGAGATACCTCTCCGTTACACGGAGTGACAAATCCCAGTCTCGATTCGTGCCAACCCAACAGACACTTTTGGAGATACCTGTAGTGTACCTTTATAGCCACCCAGTTACGTTGTGACGTTTGGCACCCAAAGCACTCCTACGGTATCCGGGAGTTGCACAATCTCATGGTCTAAGGAAATGATACTTGACATTAGAAAAGCTTTAGCATATGAACTACACGATCTTTGTGCTAGGCTTAGGATTGGGTCTTGTCCATCACATCATTCTCCTAATGATGTGATCCCGTTATCAACGACATCCAATGTCCATGGTCAGGAAACCGTAACCATCTATTGATCAACGAGCTAGTCAACTAGAGGCTTACTAGGGACATGGTTTTGTCTATGTATCCACACATGTATCTGAGTTTCCTATCAATACAATTCTAGCATGGATAATAAATGATTATCATGAACAATGAAATATATAATAATAACTAATTTATTATTGCCTCTAGGGCATATTTTCAACAGCAAAGTGTGTTACTTCTGATGGATTCAAGCTTTCAGTACTGAAAACCCATGATTGTCACATCCTCCTCCAAAGGATTTTTACCGGCGGGCCTCCGAGGAATCATGGACAAGGATATATATGAAGCGGTTGCTGAGCTGGGAAATTTCTTTAGAGAATTGTGCTGCCAAACACTCAAGTTAACTGTCCTAGAAAGACTTGAAAAAGAAATCCCAATTTTTCTTTGCAAGCTCGAGAAGATTTTCCCTCCAGCTTTCTTCACCGTGATGGTCCATTTGGTGGTGCACTTACCAAAAGAGGCAATGCTTAGAGGCCCTGTGCAATACGGTTGGATGTACCCAATCGAAAGAAGGCTGCTTACTTGTAAGCGTTATGTGCGAAACACGGCAAGACCTGAAGGTTCTATTGCTGAAGCATATGTCGTTGACGAGTGCTTGAATTTTTGCTCTAGATACTTTGGCGATGTGGAAACAAGATGGAACCGGCCGGGCAGAAATAGAGAGCAGTCTGATTCGCAAAGTGGTGATGTCTCTGTTTTCAACCATGGTGTGAACTTTCTTGGAGCCTCACAATACTTGGGGGCTGGTGATGAGCATGACAAGATGGTTTGGTTTGTGCTCAGTAATTGCGCCGAGGTTCTACCATATATCGAGTACGTTATATCTTGTGCACTCATTATATATATTTTTTGCTTGGGTTGGCAGCAGCCTAATGTTTAAATTCACATGTTTTGTTGGCATTGCGGGAAATGCAAAGAAGAGTTAAATCAGGAAGAAAGCAATATCCATGTTGATAAAAGGGTTGCCAAGGGGTTTGCTAAGTGGTTTAAGAATCATGTGAGATCTTTAGCCACATGTTTTATGTTTTCTGTGTTATTCACCAGTTGTTAAATACCATTGTTTGCTAAATGGTTTATTTGTGCAGATTGGAAAGTTGCATGAGGAGAAGAAGGTCAGTGATGATCTATTTGCTTTGGCATGCTTACCGGATAAGCGAGTGAGAGTGTTTTCAGCATGCATTGATGACGGTGTCCGGTACCACACCGTTGACCGCGAGGAAAAAAGGAAGACACAGAATAGTGGAATCATCACTGAGGGGTCACATGATCGTGAGATCATTGACTTCTATGGTTAGTTGAGAAGCATCGTAGAGTTGGAGTACAACTCTAGTGGAGGCATCCTTCGCTCGGTTGTCTTATTTCGCTGTGACTGGTTTGAGCTTGGTAGCAAGAAGAGAGACTCTTTTGTCAAATATGATGGCCACTTCAAAAGCATCAACATTTCAAGGTGCTGGTATAAGAGTGATCCCTTTATTCTAACAACACAAGCAACAATGGTGTTTTATCTACCAGACACTCTTTTGCATAGAAAATGGCGAGTTGTGCAAAACTTTGAGCACAGACACTTGTGGAGTGTGACTGAAACAGAAGTGGAAAAGGGCCCCGGTGATGGTGGACTAACATACCAATATGATGACTCTACGGAAGTTCCGTTGCAAGCTGATGATGACTCTATGGAAGTTCCGGTGCAAAGCAAAGTGTGAAGGGACCGGGAACATGTGATCGTTGGTGCTGCAATAGTTGAAGGCATCAAGAAAAGAAGAAAGGTGGTAGCGGATGGACATGAGAGCGAGGATGAGGAAAACCGGACTGATCATACTATGCTGCAATATTGTAGTGATGATGAGGAAAACAGGAGTGGGCAAAGAGTCCCTTGTTTTCGTATCGACGATGATGAGTAGCGAATGGACTGGCAAAGGTAAATACTATTACTTAATGTTCTTTGTTTTGTATCTATGGGACTGGTGACCTGATGTGATCAATCTTCTCTCCAGGTAGAAAAATCCTTGAAGATTCTAGGAGCAAAATGATGATCCTGATGGTTGTAGCAAGATGATGATCCTGATGGTTGTAGCAAAATGATGATCCTGATGGCTGTAGCAATAGTGATGTAGTTATCCTGATTCACAGTGCTTTAAGATTCCGGCAACAAAATTGAGATGTTATGCTTGCTGTTTTGAACTGAATTGAGATGTTATTGTAGCTGTTATGCTTGCTGTCAAAATGTTGTCTTGTAATGCAAAAGATTGCAAAATGATCATACAAAAGATTTTTTGAACATCTTTAGTTCAAGTTTTGGTCAGAATGTTGTCTTGTAGTTGTTGTGATCATTTAGTAGTTGTTGTGATCATCTTGTAGTTGTTTTGGTCAGAATGTTGTCTTGTAGATGCTATTTTAACTGAATTTTGGTCAGAACTGAAGATGCTATTTTAACTGAATTTTGCTTCAACTGAACCCATTTCATTGTGAGCAAAAAAATATGCGCCAGCGGGGACTCGAACACACGACCGTGCGCTTGTTTCACTATGTTTCTACCACTGGGCTAGGACGAGGCTATTAGTCTTCCACTCTATGCCAACCTTTTTGAATATATCAAACTAGTCAAGTATCAAGCACACACCTCACTGACAAGTGGGCCACTCGACCCACTCGCTGACAAGTGGGCCATTTTGCTATTGTACCCAAGCTACCAAAAATATGCGCATGGCCAAAAAATATGCGCGTGTGGGGGCTCGAACCCATGACCGTGCGCTTATTTCACTGTGTTTCGACCACTGGGCTAGGAAGAGGCTATTGGTTTTGTAATCTATGCCCACCCTTTTTATTATATCAAACCAGTCACGTAGCAAACACCGAACTCGCTGATAAGTGGAGCCGCTCCCTCTCTTTTCCCCACTTCTCCTCACCACTCGACCCGCTCCTCCTCTCCATCGACCGCGCCGCCCACCACTGCCGGCTCCTTCCTCTCCCACCGCCGGCCTCCCCACTGCCGCCGGCTTCTTCCTCTCCCACCGCTATCGGCTCCTTCCTCTCCCACTGCCTGCCTCCCCACCGCTGCCGACTCCTTCCTCTCCCACCGCTGCCGACTCCTTCCTCTCCCACCACTGCCAACTCCTTCCTCTCTTTCTCGAGGTATGAATCCTTCCTCTCTCTCTCCTTCCTAGTTGGATTAGTTTTCTGCTACTGGTTAGATTAGGGTTCTTGCCGTCGCCTAGATTGGATTAGATTAGATAGGGATTGGATTAGATAGGGTTTGATTTGGTTAGGGTTTGATTGGGACTGCATTAGATTAGATTAGGGTTGGATTATATTAGGGTTTGATTAGTGGGAATTGATTCAGTTAAGGATTATGCTGTCAAGTATGCTTTGTGCCTTTTGATAAGAGTGGGAAGTATGCTGTCAAGGATTATTCAGTTAAGGGTTCTTGTCAAGTATTCAGTTAAGGATTCAGTTAAGGAATTAGATAAGTACATATGTATGAGACACTTGGTATGAGCTGTAGAATGTTCTGTGCCATTTGATATGCAGCAAGTATGAGCATATGAGGCAGTGAAACACTAGTGTGTTCTAATTTGTTTTTCTTTTTGTAATGTTTTACCCGAGTGGCTAAGCACTGCTATGTAGGTGTACAAATACAATGTGATCATGCTAAGCACTGCTATGTTGGTGCTTATGTTCTGATGTTTACAAATACAATTCTATCTAGGTGTTTGCACTGCTAAGATTTTCTTGGTCTCTTGTTTTTTCTGTTTTGATGTTATATTCATAGAAGTTTGCATATGTGTGCATCATGTAATGTGATCATGCTATCTCAAATGATCATAATCTATTGATGATGCATGAAGTATTTCCTGCTATAATTTTCTTTAGTCACACCGTTGTTTTGCTGTGCTTGATAAACCTGAGACTTCTTTCTATTGTAATAGTGAAACTGTTGTTTTGATGTACACTATTGGTCCATTTATAATAGATATGGTTCTGGTCAATTTATAGTAGATATGGTTCTGGTCAATTTATATTGCTGGGTTCTGGTTAATTTATAGTAGATTTTAGTGTTGTTGCTGTTGGTGGTCACCTGATGATGTTGCTGTTGCCATTGATGTTGATGTGCTTGTTTTAGTGTTAGTTTACTATGCTATTGATGTTGATGTGCTTGTTTAATTTACAATGCTGCTTTTCAGATAAGTGAGATGGGTGGCTTGGAAGGTTTCGAGTTCTTCGAGATCGTAATTGAGAAATCTTGCAGTAGGAAGGTATGTTTATCATCACTCTGTTGTCTAGTGCTTGATTGCCACAATTAACCACTGCTTGACCCTCACTGCAGAGGCTGCCTGACAAGTTTGCAAAGATGCTTGCCGGTCGTGAGCCCCACAAAGTGAAGCTGCGGGAGGCCGGAAGCGGGCTTCACAGGCTGTGGGACGTGTTGGTGGTGTTCGATGGTGAAGGCCACATGTACCTAGGACCCGGCTGGGAGCATTTCGCCCGCGCCCATGAGCTACAGCTCGGGTACTTCCTTGTCTTCCGCTACGACGGCGACGCCATGTTCACCGTGAAGATGTTCGACAACACCATGTGCCGCATGTACTACCAGCATGACAACGATGCCAGTAAGCTCTCTGCCTCTCTTCTTCCTGTCCTTTTGGCTTCCTCTACCAACACGACGACAACACCATGTTCACACTTTGTTGCATTTGGCCAGGCAATGGGAGCAGCAGCGGGGATGACAAGGAGCAGAGCAGGGATGACGAGGAGTAGAGTGGGCAAGAAGAGGAGCAGAGCGGGGATGACGACCTTGCTATGGTGGTGGCTGACGACGACCTTGCTATGGTGGTGGCTCACGATGACCCTGCTATGGTGGTGGTTGACGACGACCTCGCGATTGTGATGCCTAACGCTGACCTCGCAATGGTGGTGCCTAACTATGACCTCGCGATGGTAGTGGCGCCGGCGATTCCACAGCTGGGCGACAGGACCATGCCAATTGTGGTAGAGGAGTACATCCACGTTGGGATTCGCCACTCTGAGCACATCAGGTTGATGAAGGAGAAGAAGGAGGAGTGAAGATGTTAAGAAAATGAAGTGGCAATGTTAAGCATGTTAGGTTTAAGCTTGTTAGTGTAATATGAACATGTCAATGTTAAGTATGTCAGGTTTAATTTTGTGCATGCTCATGGATGCTATATGACAGTGTCATCTAAACATGTCAATTTCTTAACAATGAACATTTAGTTTGGTAATTGATGGGAATTGAAATTTTTTATGCATGCTCATGGATGAAAGATAAAATTATGGGTTTTTGTGCATGCTCATGTATGAAACAATATGAGTTTCATTTTTTGAATGCTAAAAACATGACTCAAACCCTAGCCACGGACGACCGCCGTGACGAAATCCGCCGGTTTTTGAAAACATCGTAAAAAAATTCAAAAACCGTTTTTCATTTTTTGAATGCTAAAGACATGCGTTTTTTGTGAAGCGGCTAGAAGGTAGGCATTTCATCGCAGAATTGACAACAGATTTGCATGGCTCAAACCCTAGCCACAGACGGCCGCCGCGACGAAATCGGCCGGTTTTGGAAAACACTGTAAAAATTTCAAAAAAAAATCAAAAAATGGGAGACTTCCGCGTCACATCATCAAATGTGGCCTACCAACTAGCAAAAATACTAAACTTGCAATACGGATGTTTTCTTGAAAAATTGTTCTCAAAAACGACCCACCATGAACGAAGATTCATGGCTTTCAAGCCAAACTAGCAATGATATGGCCGCATTCGATGAATAGTTTCTGATAATATGCCCAAATTTGGCCCATGACTCCGTCTTGTGATGGCAAACAATGTTGCCAAAGCGAGGTTCCAACTTGTTTAACAAGAAAAACCGTTTTTCATTTTTTGAATGCTAAAGACATGCGTTTTTTCGTGAAGCGGCTACAAGGAGGGTCACCCCAAACGGCGCCATTCCATGTCTATCTCAAAGTAGACCCTATTTTACGGACGGCCGCCAAAAAGCATGCATTCTCGACCCTCATAGCTACTCCCGGCAATTCAGACCACCTTCCGCCGATTCAGTTGGAACCGGCTGGAATTTGAACTGCGGGTCCTCCATAGCTTGCCCGTTATTTTTGCCAAAAATGATTTTTAGCTTCACAGGTAGGCATTTCATCACAGAATCGACAACAGATTGGCACGGGTCAAACCCTAGCCGCGGACAGCCGCCGCGACGAAATCGACCGGTTTTTGAAAACACCATAAAAAATTCAAAAAAAATCAAAAAAATGGGAGACCTCCGCGTCACATCATCAAATGTGGCCTACCAACTAGCAAAAATACTAAACTTGCAATACAGATGTTTTCTTGAAAAAGTGTACTAAAAAACGACCTACCATGAATGAAGATTCATGGCTTTCAAGCCAAACTAGCAATGATATGGCCGCATCCGATGAATAGTTTCTGATAATATGCCCAAATTTGGCGCATGCCTCCGTCTTGTGATGGCACACAATGTTGCCAAAGCGAGGTTCCAACTTGTTTAACAAGAAAAACCATTTTTCATTTTTTGAATGCTAACTAGTAGAAAACAGGGCTTTGGTCCAGGCCAGATCAGCCCATTAGTCCCGGTTCAGTCCAGAACCGGGACCAATGGGGGCATTGGTCCCGGTTCGTGAGCCCAGGGGGCCGACCGGGCCACGTGGGCCATTGGTTCCGGTTCATCTGGACCTTCTGGTCCCGGTTGGTGGGACGAACTGGGACCAATGGGCCTCGCTCCTGGCCCACCACCATTGGTCCCGGTTGGTGGCTTGAACCGGGACCAAAGGCACCCCTTTAGTCCCGGTTCATGCCACCAACCGGGACCAATGAGGTGCCTATATATACCCCCTCGCGTAAGAGCAGAGCACACTGCTCTCTTTTTTTCTGGCCGAGGGGGAGAGGGCTTGGTGGTGCTCTAGCTCACCTCCTATGCACACAAGGTGTTCGATGGAATGCCCGAGCCACACTACTGAAGCTTTCTCCTCTCCAAGCTCGACCTCCAAGCTCCATTTTCCATTATATTTGTCTAGGTTTAGCGGTCCGTCACGCCCCGTCCCCGTCTTCACCGCCGTCGATCACCCGCGCCGAGCTCATCGCCGGCACCAACATGACATAGATTTTATTTATGTAGGATGTATGTGAATCGGAAATGCCAACCGACCCTATTGTCGAGAGGTTAAATTTAGTTGAAGAAGAAAATAATTTGTTGAAGGAAAAAATAAAAAAAATTGAGGAGGAGAAGATGATATTGGAGTTGCATGTTGCGGATGTCGTCGATGATCACAAGATCAAGATGGATGCAATGCGCTTGAAGATTAGAAAGATTAGAAAATATGCCATTCATACCGAGGCTTGGTATCATTATGCCGTTGGATCAATTGTTACCTTGGTTGCGATTATGATCGCATTTGTTTTCGCATTGAAATGTTTTACATAGTTTCAATGTATGGTTTAATTAATTATATGCTCTGGAGAGCTATATGTTGTTAGATGAGAACTATGTATGCACTTTGGTTTTAATGTGATGATGAACTTCTATTAATTTGGACACTTAATTATATATAATGCACGCAGATGAACCGGCAATGGATGTATGGTGACAGACACAACTGCGAGTACATTAAGGGCGTGCATGAGTTTCTCGATGCGGCTAAGGCAAACAAGCAGAATGGTTTTATGTGTTGTCCATGCACTAAATGTGGGAATACGAGGTCTTACTCTAACCGGAAAATCCTTCACTCCCACCCGCTTTACAAGGGTTTCATGCCACACTATAATGTTTGGACGAGGCACGGAGAAATAGGGGTTATGATGGAAGACGGCGAAGAAGAAGAGTACAATGACAACTATGTGCCCCCTGAATACGATGATGCTGCAACGGGGGGAGCTGGTGAAGATCAAGAGGAACCAGACGATGTGTCCAATGATGCTGCAACGGGTGAAGCTGCTGAAGATCAAGAGGAACCAGACGATGTGCCCGATGATGATGATCTCCGCCGGGTCATTGTCGATGCAAGGACGCAATGCGAAAGTCAAAAGGAGAAGCTGAAGTTCGATCGCATGTTAGAGGATCACAAAAAAGGATTGTACCCCAATTGCGAAGATGGCAACGCAAAGCTCGGTACCGTACTGGAATTGCTGCAGTGGAAGGCAGAGAATGCTGTGGCTGACAAAGGATTTGAGAAGCTACTGAAAATATTAAAGAAGAAGCTTCCAAAGGATAACGAATTGCCCGACAGTACATACGCAGCAAAGAGGTCGTATGCCCTCTAGGATTGGAGGTGGAGAAGATACATGCATGCCCTAATGACTGCATCCTCTACCGCGGTGCATACAAGGATCTAAACGCAAGCCCGGTATGCGGTGCATTGCGGTATAAGATCAGACGAGATGACCCTGGTGATGTTGACGGCGAGCCCCCCAGGAAGAGGGTTCCTGCGAAGGTGATGTGGTATGCTCCTATAATACCACAGTTGAAACGTCTGTTCAGAAAGGAAGAGCATGCCAAGTTGATGTGATGGCACAGTGAGAACCGAAAGAAAGATGGGAAGTTGAGAGCACCCGCTGACGGGTCGCAGTGGAGAAAAATCGAGAGAAAGTACTGGGATGAGTTTGCAAAGGACCCAAGGAATGTGTGGTTTGCTTTAAGCGCGGATGGCATTAATCCTTTCGGGGAGCAGAGCAGCAATCACATCACCTGTCCCGTGACTTTATTTATGTATAACCTTCCTCCTTGTATGTGCATGAAGCGGAAGTTCATTATGATGCCAGTTCTCATCCAAGGCCCTAAGCAACCCGGCAACGACATTGATGTGTACCTAAGGCCATTAGTTGAAGAACTTTTACAGCTGTGGAATGGAAACGATGTACGTACGTGGGATGAGCACAGACAGGAGGAATTTAACCTTAAGGCGTTGTTGTTCATGACAATCAACGATTGGCCCGCTCTCAGTAACCTTTCAGGATAGACAAACAAAGGATACCACGCATGCACGCACTGTTTAGATGACACTGAAAGTATATACCTGGACAAATGCAGGAAGAATGTGTACCTGGGCCATCGTCGATTTCTTCCGACCAACCATCAATGTCGAAAGAAAGGCAAGCATTTCAAAGGCGAGGTAGATCACCGGAAGAAGCCCGCCATGCGTACCGATGATCACGTACTTGCTATGGTCAATGATTTACACTACGTAATCTTTGGAAAGGGTCCCGGTGGACTAGCTGTTCCGAATGACGCTGAGGGACACGCACCCATGTGGAAGAAGAAATCTATATTTTGGGACCTACCCTACTGGAAAGACCTAGAGGTCCGCTCTTCAATCGACGTGATGCACGTGACGAAGAACCTTTGCGTGAACCTGCTAGGCTTCTTGGGCGTGTATGGGAAGACAAAAGATACACCTGAGGCACGGGAGGACCTGCAACATTTGCACGAAAAAGACGGCATGCCTCCGAAGCAGTATAAAGGTCCTGCCAGCTACGCTCTTACGAAAGAAGAGAAAGAAATCTTCTTTGAATGCCTGCTCAGTATGAAGGTCACGACTGGCTTCTCGTCGAATATAAAGGGAATAATAAATATGCCAGAGAAAAAGTTTCAGAACCTAAAGTCTCATGACTGCCACGTGATTATGACGCAACTGCTTCCGGTTGCATTGAGGGGGCTTCTACCGGAAAACGTCCGATTAGCCATTGTGAAGCTATGTGCATTCCTCAATGCAATCTCTCAGAAGGTGATCGATCCAGAAATCGTACCAAGGCTAAGGAGTGATGTGGCGCAATGTCTTGTCAGTTTCGAGCTGGTGTTCCCACCATCCTTCTTCAATATCATGACGCACGTCCTAGTTCATCTAGTCGACGAGATTGTCATCCTGGGGCCTGTATTTCTACACAATATGTTCCCCTTTGAGAGGTTCATGGGAGTCCTAAAGAAATATGTCCGTAACCGTGCTAGGCCAGAAGGAAGCATCTCCATGGGCCATCAAACAGAGGATGTTATCGGGTTTTGTGTTGACTTCATTCCTGGCCTTAAGAAGATAGGTCTCCCTAAATCGCGGTATGAGGGGAGACTGACTGGAAAAGGCACTCTTGGAAGTGACTCAATAATATGCAGGGACGGATATTCTTGGTCTCAAGCACACTACACAGTTCTACAGAACTCTACCTTGGTGACCCCGTATGTCGATGAACACAAGAACAGTCTGCGCTCCAAACACCCGGAGCAGTGCGACGACTGGATTACATGTGAACACATCAGGACTTTCAGCAGTTGGTTGGAAACACGTCTCAGAGGTGACAACACTGTTTGTGATGAGTTGTACTTGTTGTCCAGGGGACCATCTTTGACTGTATTGACTTACAAAGGATACGAGATAAATGGGAATACATTTTACACGATCGCCCAAGATCAAAAGAGCACCAACCAAAATAGCGGTGTCCGCTTTGATGCAGCAACCGAGAGCGGAAAGGACACATATTATGGTTACATAGTAGACATATGGGAAGTTGACTACGGACCTGATTTTAAGGTCCCTTTGTTTAAGTGCAAATGGGTCAATCTGTCAGGCGGCGGGGTACAGGTAGACCCACAGTACGGAATGACAACAGTGGATCTGAAAAATCTTGGGTACACTGACGAACCATTCGTCCTAGCCAATGATGTGGCACAGGTTATCTATGTGAAGGACATGTCTACCAAACCGAGAGAAAGAAAAGATAAGGAAGCGAATACATCATACGATGAGCCAAAGCGCCACATAGTTCTTTCAGGAAAAAGGGACATCCTGGGAGTGGACGGCAAGACAGACATGTCTGAAGATTATGAAAAGTTTGATGAAATTCCTCCCTTCAATGTCAAGGCTGACCCAAGCATCCTGATAAACGATGAAGATTATCCATGGTTACGGTGCAATAAGCAAATAACACAAGCGAAGAAAAAGTGAAGACTTTCTCTCGCAACTATTATGATGATACCATGCCAACTGGGACCCTGATACTTCGAAAGAGATTGTCCGTTTTGTACACGAAGTGCATCCAGTTTTTGTCGTAACCATCTCAACTTTGTTGCAGATGCTATGTGGGTGCAATGATGATACCATGCCAACTTTCAACCTTTTCGGAGTTCATTTGAAATGCTTTTCAATTTCAGGGTCTTATAGCTCAAAAAAATCAGTAAATGCATGAAAAATAACAAATGAAGTCAGAAAGGGTTGAAAATTGATGATGTGTCTTTGAATGGTGCATTTTGAACACAGAAAAAATATGGAGTTCAAATAAGTTCAAGAAAATGAAATCCCTTTGTAACAGATGATCTTTCGTCCGAAACCCTGATACTTCGAAAGAGATTGTCCGTTTTGTACATGAAGTGCATCCAGTTTTCGCCATAACCATCTCAACTTTGTTGCACATGCTATGTGGGTGAAATGATGATACCATGCCAACTTTCAACCTTTTCGGAGTTCATTTGAAATGCTTTTCAATTTCAGGGTCTTATAGCTCAAAAAAATCAGTAAATGCATGAAAAATAACAAATGAAGTCATAAAGGGTTAAAAATTGATGATGTGGCTTTGAATGGTGCATTTTGAACACAGAAAAAAATATGGAGTTCAAATAAGTTCAAGAAAATGAAATCCCTTTGTAACAGATGATCTTTCGTCCGAAACCCTGATACTTTGAAAGAGATTGTCTGTTTTGTACACGAAGTGCATCCAATTTTTGCCGTAACCATCTCAACTTTGTTGCACATGCTATGTGGGTGAAATGATGATACCATGCCAACTTTCAACCTTTTCGGAGTTCATTTGAAATGCTTTTCAATTTCAGGGTCTTATAGCTCAAAAAAGCAAAAGGAATCAACTAAAAAGTTTTTATAAACCTCTAGTATTTTTGAAACTAAACTTATATAAAATTTATGCAACTTAAATTCAAAAAGTATTTTTTGTTCAACACATTAATAGCAAAAAGAATTTAATAGCAAAAAATAACAAAATTTGTTTTTGATTAAAACAGATATTAAAAATAACCTAAAATTACCAAATAGAGTATAATGATAAAACACTGTAATATTAAGTAGCAGGAAAAAGAATCACTCAAAAATCTAACTTCATAGTAAAGTTATTCATAAACTAGTGATTCACATACATTTTAAAACTATAAGTATTTAGTACAAATAAAAAAATAAAAAGCAAAAAATAAAACAAAAGAAGAAAACAAAAAAATTCAAATTTTAAAACTAATGGCACTAACAGAAAGTTTATAATTTTTGTGACCTAAAAGCAAAAAGAAATCACTAAAAAACTATAAGTATTTAGTACAAATAAAAAAGCAAAAAAGAAAACAACAGAAGAAAACAAAAAAAATCAAATTTTATAACTAATGGCACTAACAGAAAGTTTATAATTTTTGTGACCTAAAAGCAAAAAGAAATCACTAAAAAACTATAAGTATTTAGTACAAATAAAAAATAAAAAGCAAAAGAAAAAAGAAAAACAAAAAAATGCCACCTACTAGGCCTCCACGGCCTGAATACGACTAGAAACCCTTCCATGGGCCAGGATTCAGGCCCGCAGAAGGCCTAGTAGGCCCAACAGGCATAGCAGTGCATGGATTAGGCCCGTAAGCCTGCAATAGAGAGGAGCTCGAGAGGGATGTGGCAGCGAGGCTTATAAACCACTCCGTGCCCCTCTCAACTAGCGAGGTGGGACTAAACTTACGACCGCACCGCGCCAGCACAGGGCGTTTGGTCCCGGTTGGTAGCACCAACTGGGACTAAAGGGGTGCATTGGTACCGGTTCGTAACACCAACCGGGATGAATGCCCCCCTTTCGTCCCGGTTGGTGCGACCAACCGGGACCAAACGCCTCTGCTTCCCGCCCTTTGGGTTGCCGAAAAGAGGCCTTTGGTCCCGGTTGGTAGCACCAACCGGGACCATAGGTGCGCATTCGTCCCGGTTCGTGCGACGAACCGGGACCATATGTCCGCCTATATAAGCCCACACTTGCGAAAATATCCCCAACTGCTCCATTCCCCATCGTCGACGCCGCCAGGCTGCTCGTCCTCCTCGTCGCCATCGCCGCGCCCTGCCCCATCCCTGCGTGCTTGCCATCGCCGCGCCCTGCCCCGTCGCCGTCGCCGTGCCCTGTCGCTGTCGTCGTCGTCGCGCCCTCCTGCCCGTCTCCGGCCGCCCTGCCCCGAGCCCGCTGCCGTCCGCCTTGCCCCGAGCCCCGCCTCCTCGTCCCCGTTGCCGTGTGCTGCCCCGAGCCCACCGCCGTCCCCGTCGCCGTGTGCCACCCCGAGCCCGTCGTCCCCGTCACCGTGTGCCGCCCCGCGCACGCCGTCCCCGTCGCCGGCATCCCCGAGCCCGCCGTCCTCCTTCCCGTCGCTGGCCTCCTCTCCCCGTCGCCGCCCGCCCCCAGTGAGCTCCCCCCTTTCCCATCCCCGTCGCCGACGACGCCACCCATTGCCGCCGCTGCTCTCTGTTTATACGTTCATAGATTTTTTTCATGTATGTATGAATGTCGATATGTATGTACGTATGGATATGGCTATATATGCATGTATTTTTTTCTCTGTGTATATATGTTCATATATGCAAAAGTTACATTTTTAGAAAATTATCTATATATGTTCATATATGCAAAAGTTCTATATGAATGTGGCTATATGTATGTTCATGGAAAATAATTTTGCTCGATGATCTTTTTGTTCACGATGTTCATATAATTTTTTTCATGTATGTATGAATGTCGATATGAATTGTACCTATGATGTTTTTTTATTCATAGATGAATATGTATGTGGCTATGTATGTGTATGTGGCTATGTGAATATGCAAAGAAGAGGAGATGAAGAAGATGATATATTTTCTTATTCGTGGGTGTGTCGAGAGGGTCGTCGATAACTTTAGTGCATTTTAGGTTATTTCCATTTTAGGTCATTTTAGGTCGTGGGTGTGTCGAGAGGGCGGCCGAGGGGTCGAGGGTCGTCGAACATGAGAGGGGGGATGATAGATGATGATGAGGGGGGGGGAGGGGGGACGTCGGACATTCATGAGAGAGGCGGGGAAGAAGGGGAAGAAGAGGGAGAAGAGGAGAGGAAGTCTTCTCCTCTATTCTTTCTCCTCCTCTATTCTTTCTTCTCTTCTTTTTCTTCTTCTTCCTATATGTATTAGTTTTTTATTTAGGTTGTTAATTAGTAGATATTAATTTTGTTCATATATGTATGGATGCATGTGATATGTATGTATGTATGTATGTATGTATCGGGTATGTCGTTGTCGATATACCCCCTACCCGATAACTTCGACATGAGGGGGTCGAGAGGGGGTCTAGGGTCGCCGAGGGGTCGAGGGTCGTCGAACATGAGAGGAAGAAGAGGATAAAAAAAGAAGAGGAAGAAGAAAAAAAAGAGGAGAAGAAAGAATAGAGGAGAAGATCTCCTCTATTCTTTCTTCTCCTCTTTTTTTCTTCTTCTTCCTCTTTTTTTATCGGGAACGAGGGTCGTTGAGGGTCGCCGAGCGGTAGAGGAAACCCTAAATAGCAAGTATCGTGGGTGTGAGATACATGTGGCCGTCGGTGTCGGACAGTACATCCACGTCCCACAAGTGACGCGGGCTTCGATGCCCACGTCACTTGTGGGACGTGGATGTAGTGTCCGACACCGACGGCCACATGTATCTCACACCCACGATACTTGCTATTTAGGGTTTCCTATACAGTTCGGCGACCCTGACCCTCGACGACCCTCGTTTTCGATAAAATAAAGAGGAAGAAGAAGAAAAAAAAGAGAAGAAGAGAAGAAGAAGAAGAAAAATCTCCTCTTTTTTTTCTTCTTCTTCTCTTCTTCTCTTTTTTTCTTCTTCTTCCTCTTTATTTTATCAAAAACGAGGGTCGTCGAGGGTCAGGGTCGCCGAACGGTAGAGGAAACCCTAAATAGCAAGCCTCCTCTTTTTTTTTCTCTTCTTCTCTTTTTCTTCTTCTTCTTCCTCTTTATTTTATTGAAAACGAGGGTCGTCGAGGGTCAGGGTCGCCGAACGGTAGAGGAAACCCTAAATATCAAGTATCGTGGGTGTGAGATACATGTGGCCGTCGGTGTCGGACACTACATCCACGTCCCACAAGTGACGCGGGCGTCGAAGCCCGCGTCACTTGTGGGACGTGGATGTACTGTCCGACACCGACGGCCACATGTATCTCACACCCACGATACTTGCTATTTAGGGTTTCCTCTACCGCTCGGTGACCCTCGACGACCCTCGTTCCCGATAAAAAAAAGAGGAAGAAGAAGAAAAAAAGAGGAGAAGAAATAATAGAGGAGTTCTTACTCCTCTATTCTTTCTTCTCCTCTTTTTTTTCTTCTTCCTCTTCTTTTTTTATCCTTGAAGCGTTGTTGAGGCCACCCCAAACCCTAGAGAAGCAGCGTCGAGGCCACTAATTAATATTAGTTCTACGTTTGCCACTAATATATCCATCTGTCATGTTTGAATAATAATTGCCATGTTGTCAATATTTGTAGAAACTATGGACACCGCCCGAGACGAAGTACAAGAAGAGTTGTTGGGGGACATAATCGCACGAGGAAGTGATGCCGTCGTCTCGTTGTTTCTCAACGACACCGATGGTCTGGAAGCAGCTGGCTATGATTATGATGGCTCCGGTGACCTAATGCCCGTGCAAGAAGGAGACCGTGAGGACGGCTCCGGTGACCCAATGCCGGTGCAAGAAGGAGACCGTGATGACGTCTCCGGTGACCGAACCGAGTCCGGCCAGGTATATATATTAGTTAAGCTTCTGCTGACTAGCTAATTGATGCATTCATTGTTTTGGTATGTACACATATTAATTAAGTCTTTGTTCTTTTTTCTAGCCCTCCGGATCGAGCACAACTTCGGTAAAGAGACGAGGCCCGAAGAAAAAGTTGAGCTCGGATGAAAAGTTTGAGATCATAGCAATCGCGCCCGACGGCCAACCGATTGAACCCCTCCGGACAAAGAGCGCATTTGTTGCTCAGTGCGGGGTTTTGGTTAGGGACAAGATCCCGATCAGCATCCAGCAATGGTTAAAGCCGGCTACAGAAGACCCTGAGGTGTCTTATGTCAATGATATGCAGAAAAATGATCTTTGGACTGAGCTGAAGTCAAATTTCACCCTACCGCCAGAGGATGATCCAGAGAAGCCAGTTAAAGAGCAATTAATCAAGTCTTTTGCTCTTAAGAGGATGGCAGAACTATTCAGGAGGTGGAAGAAAGAGCTGAATAAGTTTGTCGAAAATAAAGAGACACCAGAATTCAAGGGCAGATATGAGAAGATCAGAGATCACTGGCCCGCATTTGTGGCCCACAAGACATCGGAAAAGAGTAAGAAGATGTCGGCGACAAACAAGCAAAATGCTGCGAAGAAGAAGCATCACCATCGCACGGGGTCAGGTGGCTACCTCGTAGCCCGGCCTAAGTGGGCCAAGACTGAGAATGATCTGGTTGATAAAGGGATCGAACCAGAGACAATTAACTGGCCAGACCGTTGCCGGACTTGGTTCTTCGGGGCTGGCGGAACCTTGGACCCTGTAACAGGGAAGTGCATTTGGACGAACGATCAAATGGACATACCAGTCAGGAAGCTTCAGCAGTATATCGAAGCAGCGCAGCAAGGGACGTTCTTTCCAGACAGAGAGAACGACGAGCTCACAATGGCCCTCGGGAATCCTGAGCACCCTGGACGGACACGAGGCACGCCAGGCTCCATTCCGTGGAAGGTTGGGTTTCCGGACGCAGGCGGTTACAAATCCCAGGAGAGGAGGAAAAAATTGCAGCAGACCCAAATGCAGGCGCTGCAAGCAAGGGTACAAGCGATAGAGGAACGAGAAGCAAATCGCAGCAAACGTACTGCCGAAGCTTCCCCCGAAGCTACCCCGCCATCTCAGCGGAGAAGCAGCGTGGCTTCCACCGAGCTGCTTCAGCCGGAGCATGCCTTGACGGCTCCTGCCAGCTATCCCATGGATGCTATCACGGAGTCTCAAAATTGCCACCTTATGACGCAATGGATGAATTTGAAGGTCAAGGCGGTTGTTGGCTCTGTTTATCCTACTGAACCCGGCGCAACTTTTCACTGCCGGCCGATTCCAGAAGGATATGCTAGGGTGATGGTGGATGAAATAACGGAGGGATTTGAGGACCTCCAGCTTGACCACCCTACCGGTGAAGGGGAGACTAGGCTGGGGTCTGCTCTGAAGACTCCATGCCTATGGCGGAAGGAGCTCATCAACCTTCCGAACTAGACGCCTCCGCCTCCGCCTCCTCCTCCGGCAAGTCAGGGCACTCCGCCTCCTCCACCGCCTCCTCCTCCGGCGAGTCAGGGCATTCCGCCTCCTCCACCGCCTCCTCCTCTAGCGAGTGACGATCAGGGCACTCGACCGGCTCCTTCTCCGGCGCGTGGCGGCACTCCGCCTCCTTCTCCGCCTGCGCCGACGCACCCGAGCAGCCAGCCTCCTCCTTCTCCGCCTCGTCAGCAAGGGCGGAAGAGACCTTCCACCGCTCCGGCGCGTCGTAGTCCTTCTCCTCCGCCTCGTAAGCAAGTAAAGAAGACAACCGCTCCATCTACTCTGCCGGCGTCTAGCAGTACAGCCAGAGGCGGGAGGAAATACAGATTCGGTACTTCTCTGAAGACTCCAGAGAAGTTACCATACGAGAGGACCCCGGAGGAGAACGCCGAGATCGCACGAGAAGAAGTGAGGAACTACTTTGAAGGGGTGAAAGCAAAGAAACATCCACCTCCGGAGGAGAAGGTAGATCCGGTGAAAGCGAAGCGCACTCTGGCTGCCCTGACAAAACCACCCAAGTCTCCGCCGAAAGGAAACTATGAGCGCATTATTGGAAAGGAATTTGCCGAAGCGGAGCGGTCGGGAAGTACTGTCAGTGATCAAAGGCTGAAAGAACGACGAGCTGGGAAACAAATTGCCCAGCTCGGCGAACAAGCGAAGCAATCGTGCCCCCCGCTCAAGGTGCCTAGCGACAACGTCGCTAATGATCCGAGGATGGTGCCCGGTTATAGCAATCTTGGCGATTACCTGCCCGACGATGTACATTATGATTTCATGGAGGTGCAGATACAAAGATACGAGTACGGGAAGCCTCTCGTCAAAGATGAAAGATCTCTATCAACGATGATGCGAAGATTGCATGATTGGTACTTGAAAATCTGCAGAGACTCTGGGGGGAGGAGTACTTTGTATGTGAAAGTTAAAAAGGAGCATGACCTCGTTGGAATTGAACTGTTGCCTGTTCCATTTGAGGAGTTCTTTCAGTTTTTCAATCAATTGGCCCTCGATAAAACAACGGTCACCTGCTACTGTCTGTAAGTAGTACTACTTCTGTCATTAAGTCTCTCTATATAGCTCAGCTCTTTCATTGCATGTATTTATAATCATCCTCACTATATTATGCAGATTGAAGATCGCCGAATTGAAGAAAAGACAAGTCGGTGATATTGGGTTCATTAACACATATCTCATAGATGCAACTCAGGTTAAATTTCATGCCGCAGATACCGAGGCCAACTTGCTACGATCGTTGGTAATAAATGAAAACAAAGATATAATACTCTTTCCTTACAACTTCAGGTGAGTGTTACTGTCTTGTGCGTATTCGGTTTCCCTTATATATTAGTCAAGGTTATAGTAATGTAATTGATGAGTTATGCATGCGTGTGCAGTTACCACTATATTCTCCTAGAGATTAAGCTTGAGCAGGGACTAGTAACCGTCTTAGACTCAAGACGAAAAGATCCCCAGGACTATGCGGACATGACTCAAATGCTCGAGAAGTAAGTTAAATCGATCATTATCCACCATATCAGCAACTTTGTTCATTTCCTGATATATCAAGTAATTGTTTTCTTTGTCTGGCAGGGTTTGGAAAAAATTCTCCAAAAAAGCTCCAGGACTCCCGAAGAAGCTGCAATTTAGACACCCGAAAGTAAGTACTATAGTAGCATGTTCCGCGCATCTCCTATTGATTCAAGCGCTAGTTTCATCAATACCATTTGGCATTCTTGCTTATCAGTTTGATTGACCTCTATTTCTTGTAAAGTGGTTGTGGCAGGAACAAGGGAATGATTTCTGTGGATACTACGTTTGCGAGTCCATCCGCCACACGACCTGTGAGCGGGGCTACACTGACGAACAATATGAAGTACGTAAATAACAACATTCACAATTTTATTTTATTACCATCATTTGTGTTGAGTTTCATTCATTCATATATATATGTATTGACCCCCTTCTTCAAATTAGATGTTTCGGAAGCGGGATGAACTCCTAGCACCAGCTCGCATGCGAGCAATTCAAGAGGAATTGGCGGCATTCTTTCTTGACCAAGTGATCGCTGAAGACGGAGAATACTATGTGGACCATGAGTCCGTATGATTATATTTGTAAGAGATAATTATTGTATATATGTAGCCGGTAGTGTCGGATAGATATACGAGAACTTGTTGTTCGACCAATCTCTCGGAGAAGGAGAGGTGGTCGATATCACTTCTCTCTGTATGCATATATGTTCATGACGATCTTCTGTTTCCTTCGTTTGCTTACTAGCTAGCTAGCGTGTCTAGTCCTCTCTATACGTATGTATAGTACGTAGCGTCGACCAAGCACGGACATAAGAGAGGACACTTCTCTCTATTAATTATAGCTAGCTAACACAATATATGAAACACCTAAATTAACCCCCCAAAACCCCCAACCCCCCCCCCCCTTCAAAAAAAAACAAAAACCCCAGCCACAGAAATGCTGACGCGTGGATGCCTATTGGTCCCGGTTGGTGCCACCAACCGGGACCAAAGGGTCTCCTGCCTGGGCTCCGCGCACAAGCCACGTGGAGGCCCATCTATCCCGGTTCTGGATTGAACCGGGACTAAAGGGACAGGGCATTAGTACCGACCCTGTAGTCCCGGTTCAGGAACCGGGACAAAAGGCCTTACGAACCGGGACAACAGGCCCTTTTTCTACCAGTGTAAAGACATGCTTTTTTTGTGAAGCGGCTACAAGGAGGGTCACCCCAAACGGCGCCATTCCATGTCTATCTCAAAGTAGACCCTATTTTACGGACGGTCGCCAAAAAGCATGCATTCCCGACCCTCGTAGCTACTCCCGGCAATTCAGACCACCTTCGGCCGATTCAGCTGGAACCGGCTGGAATTTGAACTGCGGGTCCTCCATAGCTTGCCCGTTATTTTTTCCAAAAATGCTTTTTAGCTTCACAGGTAGGCATTTCATCACAGAATCGACAACAGATTGGCATGGCTCAAACCCTAGCCATGGACGGACGCCGTGACAAAATCGGCCGGTTTTTGAAAACATCGTAAAAAATTCAAAAAAATCAAAAAAATGGGAGACCTCCGCGTCACATCATCAAATGTGGCCTACCAACTAGCAAAAATACTAAAGTTGCAATACGGATGTTTTCTTGAGCTACTCGGTATGATTTTAACCATGATTTCTACAAAGTTTACAAAAAAACCTGTTTTTTCTGCCTCAAAACCTCTAAAAACTGGTGAAAATTTCCCTCCCACCCCACCAAAATTTCCCCCCTAGCACCAAAATTTCCCTCCCACCCCACCAAAATTTCCCACCACTTCTCTCCCACTACCATGCGGGACCCACCACCCCTCTACCACTAAACACGCGGGATCCATCCCCACTACCACTCCCCAAAATTTCCCCATTCCATTCCCCTCCCCTTTCCCCGACGAACCCTAGCTCCCTCCCCTGCCGCCCCGCCGCGCCGCCCCGTCACCCCACTCCCTCCCCTGCTCCGTGCCGCCCCACCGCCCCACTCCCTCCCCTGCTCCGCGCCGCCCCACCCCCACTCCCACCCTTGCTTCGTGCCGCCACGCTTCTGCACCGCCCACCGCGCCGCGTCACGTTGTCCTCCCCAATGACGAATCCCCTTCCCTTGACGGCTACATCGCCTGCATCATCGACGACGACAGCGGCTACATCGACTAAATCGACGATGACGAATCCCCCTCCCCTCTCCCCTCCACGACAGCGGCTTCATCGACGACATCTACGGCTACATCGACCGCCCCGGCTACGACTACGTCGACGACGGCGACTACATCATCTACATCATCGACGATCAACGACGGCAGGTACATTCCCCTCTCCCCTTGATGTTTAGATCTTCTAGGGTTCGGTAGATCTCCCTCATGGGTTCTCCTAGGGTTCATGGGGATGGATCGACGCGGGTTAGGGTTAGGATTCATGGGGTTAGGGTTAGGGTATACGTTGCTCTCTGGTTCGTGGGGTAGGATCGATGGGGATTCATGAGGATGATCTCCCTCTAGTTCACGGGGTTAGGGTTCATGGGTTTCATGGGGTTAGGGTTCATGGGGGTTTGAGTGCATAATTTCAATAGTATCAGAATGTGCTGATCGTTCATCGTTGTCGTTTTTGTGGCATCTGTGATGTGTTCCTTCTGCCCATGGTTGTCAGTGTCTACTACTGAAATGTTCATGGTTCACCGTTGTCGTTTCTGTGGCATCTGTGATCTAAATTTCCTCCCTGTGCATGATTTCAATTGTTGTTAAGAGTATGTGCATGTTCTTAGGGGTTTTCATGAAGAATGCATAGTTTTGACTGTGCAACATGGGTTAGCCTACATAAAGCCACTTACTTGCAATTGTTGTTGGTCTATATGGGTTGATATACCAAATCATGCATGCTTATGAGAATGTCCATAATTCTTTGTTCTATTCCATTCTTATGAGAATGTGCTACTGCACATTGATTATGATGAGTAATCTCATTTTGTATGGGGTTTGATTCATGGGGTTAGGGTTTTGTGGGGAGGTGGTTCTTTGTTCTAGATTTTGTATGCTCTATTTTGATTGTGCATCCCTGTCAATGACTCTGACATGGCCTGTGGCTTGATATTATTCTAGATTGTTGCTTGCTGTTTTGCGTTGTCATGTGGATGCCATGTGGCAGCTCATCCATGGCCTTGTTTGTCCTGCATGTCATTGAGCAGCATCAGGAGGAGGAGCTCAAGCACGGCTACCACGACGCACCACCACAAAAGCAGGTTATTGTCCATCTCCATCTCCCTCTCCCTCTGCTGCCAATCCTGTTATTTGTTCTTGATTATGGTCACCACTAAATCTAAAGCTCTATAGTTGTTGTTCCCATGCTATCTACGGTTTGTAGGTTCCCATTCATGTTTTGTTTCTATCCCGTGAGCTCCTGCCATGCTTTGGTTTACATATGGATGATCTAGTTCCATAGCTATGTTCCTGGGTTTGCTAAATTGGTCAGTGGCAGTGCTAATCTCTCATTGCTTCCTATGGGACTCTGTTGTTCATATAGAAAGCTTCCTGCTCACTGTACTACTAGAGTAGTTCATGTAGGTGTGATATATGCTCTCTGGGTTGGTCTAGTTAATTCATGGTGTTCATTACTAAATGATTTAGTCCATCTGCCATTTCTGTGAGCTTTATTCTATTGATTGGCTAGTTGTGTTAATTTGTTACTTTGTGCTACTTTTATGTAATGACACCAATTAACTTAGTTGAGTTATGTACATTGCTACCCCCTGCTTTATGTAGTCAAGATTTTAAGGGATGCTTCATATCTTTCCTATGTACATGCATGCTTGTTTAGTGCAATTACATGGTTGCTTAATTAATTTAACTACATCACTATATTGTTGATCCAGCAAGTTTGCCTCACATGTATTATTACTGATGCATTGCTACACCAGTGTGTGCATGCTGGTTCAAGTGCTTTCCTTTATTGATATAAGTGCATCATTCTACTTTGTCCCTGTTATATCTCATTCTTGTTTATTCTATTTTGCAAGCTATTATAGAAACGTTCCAACCACCTCAAGATCATCCATGGCAAGGATGACAAGGTCAAACATGAGGCCAACCGTTGGTATGCAACTTGCTCCTTGTGGTTATACTGTCAGTTTCATAAAATATGTGTCTTAATATGCTAAGTGAAATGTATTGCTGCAATCTGAATAAGCTGGCTTAATTGTGCCTGTGTGCTGTTAGTCTTCCTTACCTGAATAACTAGGATTAAATGATAATAAAATTTCATAAGATATGTTTGGCTGTCTGTCCATGCATTCCAAACATTCACCTAATAGTTACGTTTCCTTTATCATGCAAAGAAGAGCCTCTCATCGAGTACGAGAAGGTTAGGGCTAGAAATATCCTGAGGAACAATCGGATGTTCCAGTCCCTTGGCATCGGTGCAATAGCGTCGATGATTAGGAAAACAAATGGTGTACAAGAAGGTAGAAGTGATGAGGTTCAAAAAGGTAGTGGAGTTATCAATGATGACCCAGAGTACAATCCTAAGGAGGATGAAGTTATTGATGGAGAGGAAGTGGATGATGTTGTAGTGAACAAGAATGTTAAGGTGCAAACTCTTTCTTGCTTGGAGGGCTGGGTTCTTTTATGCTATGTTATTCCTTGTGCTCACATATTTCTCTTGTGATCTAATGCTTTTTTCCGTGCTATTTATACGAGGCACTGAAGGAATCTAGGACGAAGAGGCCTGGTGTTAAGAAGACAGTCAGCAAGAAGAAGAAGAGCTCAAAAACATCTGCTGCAATGCCTCCAAGAAGGGTGATGGCCCCAGCTCCAGGACAAAAAAAGAGGATCCTGGAACCTGATGAACCTGCCCTTGATAGAGTCACAAGGCAGAAAGCAAAGATGGCGACTGCGACGGACCATCAGGAAAGTCTGCTGCGCATGGACTCTGAGACCTCGGTGCAAAAGGGTGATGAGTTTCCGCCCATGGATGAAGGAACCACTCTCAGCATGGATGGAAGTGGCACTGTCTGCCTAGATGAAGGAGGAACCATCTGCATTGATGAAGCAGGCACTGTCCACACAGATATCAGCCCCGTTGCACCTTGTATTGACAGGAATGCTGTCATCAATGAAGAAGAACAGCAGCTTGTGCTTCAATCAGGCAAGTTGACCTTTGCAATGCTATCTTTTACTAGTGCACTTTCCAAATGGAATGATCATGTATGATTTTGTCGATTCCTGCATTTGTCGATTTCTATTCTAATTTATGAGTTCAATTTCATTTTCAGATGCAATGACTACCAAGACTAGACTTAGAAAGGGCAAAGGGCTAGAGAGGATCACCAAGTCGCTTGGTAGCAAGGTGCCTATCCAAATTGCCGAAGGGATGAAGCGTCCAGAGAAGCCTCTGCAGTCAGCAAAGCTTGCTTCTGAGTGTGGACTCGTTGCAAGAAGCCATCTTCCGGTTCTTCCTCACTTCAAGCTATACAAAAAAATGCTAGTCTATTGGAGAACTACATTGGGAAAGTTGATGTAAGCTACTTGTTTCATAGTTAACGTGCTATCTATTTTCTGTTACACCTACGCATGATCACTAATATTGTTCCTACCTTGTTTGTTGTCTTGGTAGGCAAATTTTGAGATGAACACGGACTCGGAGACCATCAAGACCGCGTGCAAAGATATTCTGAGAAAAATTCAAAGAACAGACGCCATCAGATCAAGAAGAAGTATTTTGATACCGTAGCCACAAATAAAGTCAGCATTAAGTCTCCGGTACCTGATCTGATGGATGGTGAATGGCAAGCTCTAGTGGAGATGTGGTCTACCCCAAGACACAAGGTTTGTCTCTGCTTTGTTTGATGCTTTATGTTCTACACATGATATGCTAGTGCTAGATCATGCTGACAGTATGCTTTTTTGTAGGAAATCTGTGTGTCGAACAAGATGAATCGAGAGAAAGTCGTGTACAATCAGAGAACTGGTTCCAGGCACTACACATCACACATTTTTGCCACTGTGAGAACTTTTCTCCAGAGACCTTACCGTTTGATCCTCGTTGAATAACATTTTTGATTCTTGCTGAATAACATTTTGATTTTTGTTGAAAACCATTTCAGAAAGAAGAGCATAAGGGTGAGGAGCTGTCTGCGATTGACTTGTTTAAGGCCACCCACAACAGCAAGAATCACGGGTTTTCGGAGCCAGTCAAGACTGCTATAGTAAGTCACTCCATGCTTTGTCCATGCCCTGTTTGATTCACAGCCAGCTTTGATGTTGTTTGATGCTTTGATGATTTGATGATGTTTGATTCGGAGCCAGTTCCATGCTTTGATGTTGTTTGATAGTTCCATGCTTATAGTTCCATGCTAGGCTTAATGAAGATATCAAAACAGCTTAATGAAGATAGTTCCATGCTGTTTGATTCACACATGCTTTGTTCAAAGCTTTGATGCTGTTTGATAGTTCAACAAAGATATCAGAACTTGTTGTAGCTATTTGTTGCATTTTTTATGACATGATGAAATTTGATCTGAATGTTAGTCAGGAAGCCATCTTATATAGAACCACCATTCTAGGCTTAATGAAGCGATCATATTGTTCCAATTGCATGTCTCCAGGTCACTAGTCATCATCTTCTTGTATAGATTTTGTGTGCTGGTTTGGTTACTTCAAATAATCCATTCGTGTGTTGGTTTGGTTTCTCCACTAATGCCTATCATTTTCCTCCATATGCTAGCTTGAGATGGAAAAAATGAAGGACGCGCCGGTACCAGAAGGTGAAGAGCCAAAGTCTACTGTACGAATTGTCGAAGAAGTGCTGTTGAAATCTGTCAAGCAAAGCACATTCCTCACAAATGTTGGGCTCCAGTCATCTAGGAACAACTCCCGCAAAGCAACTGCTGAAGTGGCTGCTCATGTTCGTGACCTTGAGCAGAAGCTGGAGAGGTCCGAGCTGAACTGGTGCAAGAAGAATTGGAGGCAATCAAGATGAAGGCGGAAGAATCTGAAGCTGCACGCGACAAGAAACTTGAGCTGCTGCACAAGAAGTCTCAAGAACAGGAAGAGAAGTTAGCCCACTTGATGGCTCTCTTTGGAGCTAAGGTAGTTTGATGGTTGTGCTGTGAACCTCTTTGTCTTTGAGCTAAGTTAGTTGTTGCATTTTGAACTTGTGAACCTGGGAGCTGAGCTGAGAGCTGTTGCATTTTGTTGCATTTTGCTGTTTAAACTAGAGCACATGGATCTTGTGAAATTATGTGATCACTTGTGCACCTGGGCCTTTCTGTGAAGTTATGTGATCTTGTGAACCTGGATCACTTGTGGATCATTTTGTTTATTTTCTGTGAAGTTATGTGGATCACTTGTGCGCCTGGGCTTGTGGATCACTTGTGCACCTAGGCCTTTCTATTTATAGTTATGCAAAATGAGAACCTGGGCTCTAAAAAGGCCAAGGCCCAAACAAGAATTAGACCAAAAAGTCTTGGGCCTAAAAAAAGAAATGACTGTAAGAATTTTTTTTATAAAAGGCTGCATAACAGAAAATAAAAAGGCCAAGGCCCAAATTCGAACTAGACTAAAAAGGTTGTGGCCCAAAACAATAGTGGCCTATAAAAAAATTCATCAGAAAAAGGCTCCATTCCTAGAAAATAAAAGGCCAAATTATTGGGCCAGGCCCATGCACATAAGCAAAATAAAGAGAGAAAAAATTAAACGGGCCGAATTATTGGGCTTGGCCCATGTAGACGGCTGAAATGGACTGGGCTGATTCTATTTTACGACCTTTTCATTTGGTCGTAATTCTGCCACGTCAGCTTGCCATGGTGGATCTGACGTGGTGTGGTCGGATTGCTAGTGACCAAAATAATTGGTCGTTAAATCTACGACCTTTTTTTGGTCATAAACGTCTACGACCATTCCAGAAGAAAGGTCGCTATAGTCAGTTAATGATGGCCAGCTTTTGACCTTATGTTTTTGGTCACAAAAAGGTCACAGATTGAAAACAGTGACCATTCGGTGACCAATAGTGGTGGTCACAAGTTGACATATTTCTTGTAGTGAACGAGGATAACGATATAGTAAGCATGTGTATGACTCAAGAGGATACCGATACACCTCAGGTTTTGTAAAGTATCGGTAAGCAAAGGGAATATCACATGATAACTAAAGGTTCATTTGAATATCATTCTTGTACTCATAGGGATCGATATGGGCGTCCACGATTCAGTTATCGAGCATTTAATAAAGGGGTTTTGTTCTTGTCTATGTTTTACCGAACCTACAGGGGCACAAGTTTAAGTTAATCACGATCTTCTAAGTGTTAGTAGGACAGGACAATTGAGGGTTTATTTAATAAATAGTTTCGTTAATATTTGAAATAGTTTTGAGAGGAATCAGAACGGTTTCGGGGTCACCGGAAGGGCTTCGGAGTTTATCGGGAAATACCGAGTATTACGATAAATAATATATAAGTGGAATTTTTTTTGGAGATGTTAAATTAATAATAAAAGGCTTTAGTAATTATTAGGAGGCTTTTATAATTAATTAAATATCAACGGGCCTTAAAAGGCCAAGAGGTGGAGGGCAACAAGGGCCCAAGAGGGGAGGCAGCCCCCCTTCCCTCTAAGGGAGATCGAATTGGGGTGCGGGAAGGACTCCCCCTTCCCCCTTTGGCCAGAGCAAGGAGGTGAGTCCTTCCCCTCCTTGTGGCACCCCTCCTCTCCCCTCTAACATATATATACTAGAGGCTTTTGCACCTTTTCTCTACACAACTTTTGGAGCCTCCTCTTGTTCTCTAGTTGTAGTTCTAGTTGGTCCTAGTTGATCAATTAGAACTTGACCTAGATCCTCTAATCCTCATAATTAGAAACCCGGTGTGGTTCTGATCTCCTCCCTCTAATTCTCCCGTGACGATTAGCTCTGGACAGCGAAGCGCTGCCTGATCGTGTGGACCGTACGCTTGCAACTCGTAGAGAGGCCGTGCATTTGATCTTCCTTTCGAGGGATTGTTCATGGGCGGTTCGCGGGATTGTTCATCTATGATTTTAGGTACTCCAAGTATGATCCACACCGAGTTGTCTTCTTCTGCTGCAACTTGGAGTCGGTAACGATCGAATCCAAAACCGTTAATGCATATTCATATCGTTCCTGGGTGATCGTAGGACATTTTTTTGTTTTCTACTATGTTTCCAAACAATAGCTCGACCACTGACTACTGCAAGGGTCATCTCTTACTCCCTATCTCTCTCTACACCCAACCTCGCTAGTGGGCTTCTATACATGTGAAACTGACGTGGCTAAGATCGTCGCCGGCGGAGTTGTGACCATTGTGCGCAATGTTTACCGAATTAAATGCAATGGACCCACCCACCTGTGATGACCCACAAGTATAGGGGATCAATCATAGTCCTTTTGATAAGTAAGAGTGTCGAACCCAATGAGTAGCAGAAGGAAATGACAAGCGGTTTTCAGCAGTAATGTCTACAAGCACTGAAATTATCGGTAACAAGTAGTTTGATAGCAAGATGATTTGTAACGAGCAAGTAACGATAACGGTAAATAAAGTGCAGCAAGGTAGCCCAATCCTTTTGTGGCAAAGGACAGGCCAAAACGGTCTCTTATCATAAGCAAAGCATTCTTGAGGGCACATGAGAATTTCATCTAGTCACTTTGATCATGTTGGTTTGGTTCGTGTTCGCTACTTTGATAATTTGATATGTGGGTGGACCTGTGCTTGGGGTGTTGTTCTTACTTGAAGAAATCTCCCACTTATGATTAACCCCCTCGCAAGCATCCGCAACTACGAGAAAAGTATTAATACAAAATCCAACCATAGCATTAAACATATGGACCCAAACCAGTCCCTTACAAAGTAGCGTATCAACTCGAGTTTAAACTTCTGTCACTCTAGCAACCCATCAGCTAATAACTACTCTAGAATGCATTCCCTTAGGCCCAAAGATGGTTAAGTGCCATGCACTCGATGTTCACATGACACCACTAAGGGAATCTCAACATACATATCATCAAAATATCGAACACGTATATATCAACTTCACATCATTACTTGCAACATGAATTCTCTCGTGACCTCAAGAACAAAAGTAACTACTCACAAATGATATTCATGCTCAAGATCAGAGGGGTATTAAATAGCATAATGGATCTGAACATATAATCTTCCACCAAATAAACCATATAGTAATCAACTACAATATGTACAACACTACTAGTCACCCACATGTACCAATCTGAGATTCTGGTACAAAGATTGAACACAAGAGATAAACTAGGGTTTGAGAGGAGATGGTATTGATGAAGATTGGCCTCCCAAAGATGAGTGGGTTGTTGGTGATGACGATGACTTCAATTTCCCCCTCCAGGAGGGAAGCTCCCCGGCGAAATCGCTCCACCGGATGGCAAAAGTGCTCCTGCCCAAGTTCCGCCTCAAAACGGCGGCGCTCTATCCCAAAAGTCCCCCCTTATTTTTTCTAGGTCAAAAGACCTTAAATACCAGAATATGGGCACCGAAGGTGGGCTGGGTTGGCCACAACCCACTAGGGCGCGCCTGGGGGGCCCTAAAACCTGGCGCGCCCTGGTGTCCTGTGGTCACTAGGTGGCCCCCCTCCGGTAGTTATTTGCTCCAGTATTTTTTATATATTTCAAAATAATTCTTCATAAATTTTCAGGTATGTGAAGATTAGGTATCTCTCACATAGCTTTTTCAGGTCCAGAATTCCAGTTGCCGGCATTCTCCCTCCTTGTGTAAACCTTTCATATTATGAGAGAAAAGACATTAGAATTACTTCATAAAGCATTATTATGCATAAAAACATTATAAATAACAGTAGGAAAACATGATGTAAAAAATGGATGTATTAACCTGCTAAGCGCATGCACGAGAAAGGCTGGTTCTGGCATGCACACCCTCCCAATAATCTATCCTAATGCCCCCCCTTTGAACTTCAGGATATGTCCACCCAAACTTTCCCCTAACCCTCGACATAATTGGGTGCGCTGAGTTAGCCTTTCTCATATATAATTTATTCTTCACGCGAGGTAATCTTACGATCGCTTCATAAATAAATTACGTTTGTAATACAAATAGTTACATTCATATTGATTCACTACCTAAAATTTGGTATAAGAAAACAAAAAAAGGTTATAAGGCCAGAAATATCACATTTTATGTATGTTTTACACTACGTTTTTACGTTTGTAATTTTACATAACATAAAATATATTTTTACGGCGAGTATATATTTTCTTACGTTCTCTTTTTACGTATGAAATAAGGCAAAATTTATGAAACGTAAAAATACGGTGCATTGACGTCAAAATAGAGAGGGGGTGAAGAATAACTATTCCTCACCCAGTGTGACGAATAACGCGACCCTGGGCTATTCTGTTTCGTGTAACAAAATATTATTCTGTTACTATTATTGAACTCATGAATCCGAACGGTTGTACTGATTCTGTCATTTTGTTGAACTGGTCGTTTTTTATTAAAAGAGCAAATAAGAGCCCCCTCCTGCTCTCTCCCCGTTCAGGCCGGCCACTCCAATCGTCGACCAAGCTACTTGGAGCCGATCCCTCCATCCGCCCGCCTCCCTCCTGGCAACCCAGACCATATCCTAGCCGCGGCGATGGGCACCGCGGCGCGAGCGACGGCGGCAGCGCTGCTGCCGGAGCTCGTATGGTGGAGAGAAGTGTGGCGTGGGTGTGTACATGCGCGAGGCCGGAGCAGAGGCGCCCTGCAGCGGGCGGTGCCGGGGCGAGGAGGGGCCGCGGCGAGCTCCGGTCGAAGAGAGCGCGCCCCAAGAGAACGGCGGAGCTGGCCGGAGGAGAGGGCGGCCACGCGCGGCGCCGGCGTCCACCTCAGCGCCAGCGCAGACGGAGCAGCTACCACCTGCAAACAGCACCAAGCATCATGGCCTGCGATGGCGCGGAGCGGCACGAGCGGCTGGACTGCCGGGCGGCGCGCATGGAGGGCGCCTGCTTCGGGTGCGTCCCGCTGAGCTAATACGTGATGCTGCAGGCGCGGCGGGCTGGGCTGCGACAACTTTAAGGTCTGTGAGGACCGCGCCCTCTTCTCCGTCTCCGCCTGGCGCAGCCGCCGCTTCAACTGCCCGCCGGCCGGCCCTGTCCTCTGTCCTCTGGATTCGATTTCACCACTACTGGTAGTACTACCCATGGACATTGGCTAGCTAGCTAGGCGTTTCATCACATCCAAAATTTCATTTCTTCTTTTGATTGTTTCGTTGGTACTACGTTGTAGACTGAATTTGGGGGCATGCGCTGCTTGTTTTGGACTGAACTTGGGGGCGTACCCATGCCATGGGTGTGTGTCTGTTCATAATAGGGTGCGTGCCTTCCCGTTTTTGGTTCAGATTAGTGCATAGATTTTGGCAGGAAAGATGAAGTGATCTGCGGATTGATCATCGGTTAGATTGGATGGTTTGGTGGTTTATCTATCTAACTGTGTTCGATCTTTCCATTTAGGGATGGCAATGGGTAAGGTATGGGCGGGTACGACCTTTTTCTGCCCAAACCCATACCCAAATATTTTTTTCTATATCCATCCATTTCAATATCCATGGGCACAAATTGGTACCCATGCCCATACCCATCAGGTATATTATACCCAATGGATATCCAATGGGTATAGTATCTAACATTGGCATGATAAAGGTAAGCCAATAAAAGGGCCTAAAACTAAATTTAGGTACTCGGCCATCACAATCCGGTTTGCACTTACATCAAAATTTCACAATGTGGATTGACACACAAATGTCTTAATCTTCATTACAAACTAACTTAAAAAAACAAGTTTGCAAACTTGCAATGCCAATCACCGTAGGTATTATAGGGTTTAATTTATTTATTAATTTTTCTGGGTATCCATTGGGATACCCATGGGTATAATTTCATACCCATACCCTACCCATGCATTTTGCGGGTATGGATACCCATTACCCATGGGTATGAAGTAGTAAAAAGTCTTATCCATGCCCACTGTTTTCGGGTAGGGTACCCGCGGGTACCCATATCCATGGGCAAAACTGCCATCCCTATTTCCATTCGATCGAATCGTGCTCAAGAGGGCAGGTTGCATTTGGTGAAAAGGGGATAAACCCAGATGCAATCAGGTCCTGATGAGTTCGGTAAGGCTAATTGTGAGCCGAATGACTGACACGAGGGCTGATTGAAAGCTTTCTTGTCATCATAAGAAGGCGATTATGGTATGCCAGTTGATGCCTTAGGTCGAATTCAACACTTCCCAAAATGGGGAAATAATATACCGTTGGAAAGCTATCAAAAATGCAAACTTATTCATGTTGAACGTTTGCTCAAATTCACAAGCGTTAGGAGTAATTTTAAATACGGTGTGACCCATCGTGTTGTTTTTTCGTTAAAAACAGAGTAATCGTACTGATCTATGTCTATGTGTATGTTTGTATGGTGGTATTTTTTACAAAGTAGTGTTGAATAAGGTGAGACTGATCGTGTTGTTTTTTCAGTCCCTAAAACATAGTACTCGAACTGATCTTTTGTATCGGTTTGTACTGAGTGTACTTTTCATATACCAGACTTTAACTTTGTTTTCCTCACAACTATTTTGTCGGTTTTGAACTTCCATTTTTTCTGTCCTAGAACTTACTAAAGTTTTTTCCCAGTAAAATGTGCACTCTCTTTTGAAACAATGTATGAATGTTCACATGGAGAGTAATTGAACTTTTGAGCACTTTCTTTTCATATAAACGTGCTTTTTTTCTAACCCTTTATTATTAACTTCATGTGGAAAGTGCCACATTTTCTTTCGTAGGTGAAACTTTTTTGCCGTGCGGGTTTTGGAATTATCTGTCTTTCTAATTTGAACTCTCCCAACAATTTTTACATTGATCTTTATTAGTGTTTTTTTATTTTATATTGCATGATTGTCATGTTCTTTTCACACTGGGAACTTCCTGTGTATTCTTTTAAGTTCCTTTTATTCTAAACATCTTGTTTTCTCACCTTTGATCCACTGAATTTTTATTTTCTTTTTATATTGAGCTGCAAAAAATATTTTGTGTGCGTTTGTACTGATCTTTTGTGTGTGTTTGTACTGAGGTATTTTTCACAGTCCAAAATGTTTTAGGGGTTGACCACATGAACTGAAGGTGTCATCATATCCGAACTTGTGCGGTTCATCAATTTTTTTTGTGTGAATTCAAACCCATTTGTTCTTTCTTGCACACACATCCAATTGTATGTACATCAATTTTTTATTACCTATAAATGAACTCTATTTTTAGTTGAACTTTCCCTGTAGATGTACATGAATTTTTTACCTGTAAATGAGCTCTCCTTTTTTCTTGAACTTTCAGTGTAGATGGCATGATTTTTTCCATTCAGTTCACCGTTTATTTGGAACTGAATATGCACAAGAGAAGGACCACATGCATCCAACAATCTGACGAGGTTGCAATAAATAGGAGCCAATATATACAACAGAAAGGGTTGAAGTAGTACTATAAAAAAACAAGTAGTACCAAGCTCTCCTTATTTTGTTTGCTGTAGTTCCTCAAAGTGATATAGCATACACATAATTGCTTTTTTAGGAGCTTGAACTATTGTTCGGTTAACATAGGACCATCAATTGTAAAAGTGGCAAACTGAATATAACTTATTTCTATGGATCTCAATGAAGTAAAACAGGGAGCAGTATGTGAATGACAGCACAAGAACGACAAGCATGGCTGTGGCATCCAGCGATGGCATCATTAGCAAGATGGTGTAAAAGGCCCCTAAGGAATCCCTTGAACTCAGGATGCAGTGGCAGCAGGGATTTTTTTTGTTGAATCCACTGAACTGAAGGGATCTCCTTCGACCTGTAAGATGGACAAAAAAAACCATACAAGGTGAAATGAAATTTGTCAAGGTCGAAATGACCATAATCATGTAAAACATGTAAAAATAACGACAAGTTCATGCACAGTAACATTAGAAGTACACAAAGAAACCTAAATAGAAGTTCTGTACTTTCAAATACTTCATTTTAGTTCCCAAATACTTCATACGTTTCGAAATATGAACTTCTATATTTATTTTCTTAGAACTTATTATGTTTTCCCTGCAAATTTCATGGGTTTTTTGTGTTTCATGTTTTTTGTTTATTTTTGCTTCTGTTTTTCTATGAACTTATTATTAGAGAGACTCCTTTTCTTTTTCAATTCAAAAGTGAGCAAAGACTAGTTTTAGGTATCAATATAATCAACATTTTTCTATGAACGGCCTGGTTGCCGTGACAGTGAATGGCCTGGGGCGACGGTATTGGATTGACGTACATAGTCGAGGCCGATGAGGGCAGCACGGCAACAGAGCTACATGCACTCCGGGGGCATCAATACATGAACTTCCGTTCATAATAGCTCTCCCTGGTGAACTATGATAAGCCCAAATACAAATGCGAGCACTAATGGCACCCATCTATGGTATCTCAATAAACACAAATTCTCCTATTTAGAGCATCACAGAGCTCACATCTCGCATAAATAACACACAGAGAGCACACACCATGCATGCCCGCACAACATCAGACCCAATTCCTAAACTTGCAAGACAATAGCAGCAGTGAATATTCTTTTATTACCTTCTTTGTAGCGGTAGCATCAAGCACACTAGGTAACAACTTGGAGCTAACATGAGGTGCACCAACAGCTAGTGGCAGCAAGTCTAGGTCGTCCTGGATGCAGCTGGAAACAAGAAGCAGACGAAGGTCCAACTCGTCCTGGTTTCAAAAATATCACAGCCAAGTACTGATCAAAATCAATCATTGTTCATATCTCCAAATCCAGTTCAAAAAGTTAGAGAGGACATAAGCTAATATTATAGCTGATTATGATGTAGCATTACAAATAATAATATCTTTAGCCCATAAATTAAAAGGAAAATCTTAATGCAAATACTTTTTGCTTTATTGAACGCAAATAGTTTCAATTCCCATGTAAATAACATAAAAATGTAGAGGGCATCAAATCATAACCAGAACATATATGTTTTAGAATTCCTCCAGGCTCCAGACAACTAATTAATCACTAGAGGTTTTACCCATGTAGCACACACAAATATATCCAATCACCCTCTGTCATAGAATGAATGCAAAACACAAAAGAAAAGTAAATGAGCAAACTGCTTATCCTGAAGTTTGGGCAAACTAAATTGGAGAAGTAACCAGAAGGAATACATTAGACCATGGAAAGGTGCACATCGCCCTAATTAGTAGAGGCGCTGGTCGCCAGCTCGGATCTAGGAGAGACATTTTTTCGTGATGACCTTCTGCTCCCTCTCCCTGCCTTAACCCAAACAGACGAATAAAAAAGAGCCAACCATAAATGCAAAGTACGCTGATCTCTGAACTTTTCTGGAGCTTTTTGTTGAACTGAAGCATGCTTCGGAGCAGGACAAGATCGAGCGGATCGGGAGGAAGCTGAGCAACATACATTGGAGATGCAAGACCACAGTACATCAATTAGAGATGTCACTGAACTCTGGGACATTTGTGCTACAAGAACTGAATCTACAACAATCTTGGACTTTCAGGTTCCATACGCAAGATAGCTACAAATTGCTAAAATCAATCACCAACAGAAAAAACACAAAAAGGTTCTCCTAATGGTTGCTTGAGGAAGAGCCAAAACTATTTTGGGGTGGCGGACGGCAACAACAAGTGGGCTGGGTTGTCGCACATCGGGAAGGGTGAGGAAAATGGCAACCCAATCACTATGGTGGAAATAGGAGCTGGCAACTGTGGACTGCTGCTCGGCATGAAATTGACCATCCGGATGCCACGGGGCTAGACTGGGGACGGCGCTGGCCATACTGGAGCAGTGGCAAGGGAGCTTAGAGCAGCAGTGTACATCGGCAACGGTCTGCTCGCACAAGGTGATGTACTGCTCTCCTGGGATGAAGGGGCGAAGTGTGTGCCTCCCGAGCCGCAGCGTCGAATTGCTTCAGGTTGTGTCGCTGAACGACCGGGTGTGGCAGCCGTGAAAGGTATGGGCAGTACAGCAATGGAGCTCCACAGGCTGTGGCACAAGGCTCAACACAATCGGCCTGGGAGCTGCGACGGTGAACGGCTTGGGGCGGCCGGGTTGTACTGCTAGTATGGATGCCACATCCTGGAAACCTTTGCAGTTGACATGGGGATGCTTCCAGATGCACCTTCGATCATGCACCAAGACATTTCATTTTATGTTTTTTTACAATAGAACAAATACTAATTCTTATGCCAAGTATGTTCAAACAGAACAGAAGTGGAGCTTCATTTGCAAGAATAGAAAAGAACATATGCTGCTTTTGATCCATATAGGCATAACACCTGTTGTGCTACAGGAAGAACATGGAAACAAGGAGGAAATTGGACTTGCAGTTGTTAAGTAGGTATATATATATATATATATATAAAGTCTATTAACAACCCAGGGCGAAGAATAAATAATTCTTCACCCTGGTCGTTCCTACCCAGCCAGCCGGTCCGGCTCAAGCCTTACGTAGATTTATTTCCGTACTGATGTAAAATTACGGCCGGAGGCAAACCACCCCCTCCCAGTCTCCAACGATTTCCCATCCTCCTCGTCTGTTCAGATGGCGCCGCCGCCGCCACCGATGCCCGCGCCCCACTCCTCCGATCCCTCCGGCGCCGCCAAGAGAATCCCAGCACCAGCTGCAACGATGCCTCCCCTTCCTCCTGTGTCGCCTCCCTCGACCGTGTAGGCACGTCGACATAACCTGGACACCGTCACTGCATTGATCGTGTAGATCAGGACGCGACACAGCGTTTTCTTCGGCCATGCGCTGAAAAGGGGCCAACGGCTGCGTCGCCATGCCATTCGTAGCGCAAGATTTCTAAGCCGCACAAGGTCATCTCTGCCGCTTCACTTCTGGTTCGCTTCTCTGCTCCTCCCCAACACATCTATCTCTCGATTTCCATAACTGAAGGTGCTGGTGGCCATCCTTGCCCTCTTCTCCTTCCCGTCCCTGACCTGCCATCCTCGTCCTCACTCGCCCTGATTGGTGTTCTTGTGTCGCAGGGTTGAAGGTCAAGGTCGTCGACCTGTATGTCCACAAGCTGTTCGCTGTGCGATGTTGATCAAGAGGTGAGGCCTCTTTGCCTGTTGAACAGGTGCAGGGCCTCCCGCTTATTCTACTTTCTTGAAGTCAAAGGACGGGGTTCAGTGAAACCAGAGCAAACTAAGGTCTATGGTTATCTCCCGAAAAAAGGGTGTATGGTTATTTTAATTCCCTATTCTTTCTTTTAGAAAAGTCACTGTTATTCGTAGCCATATGATACATGCATGTGTCAAGTTTCATTTGTAATAAATTACAGTAGATGAATTTAAACAGATTAAGTTCCCTAATGCAGGGTGAAAGCATAGTGTATTCAGTTTGATCTTGTTCCCATATTTATTTGTTCTGGGCATAGCTAAACTCTCAAATTGTAAAATCAATTTATCCAGTTTACATATTTTCAATCAGAAGTCATCTTGTTTTGTTCATAGATTGTGTCATTTGTAGTTTAACTTTCCTCATCATGTAATTATATGTTTCTACCTATTGGAGGGCATAGCACATAACCCGTGGGTCAATGGGATGAGGTTTTCAAATGTTATTTTACCCCTCTATTATAGGCTAGGTACATTTCTTTCATCTTATTAAGTACTCAGATTTCTATTTAATGAACTCAGGTTTAAAGACAATAGTCCTTTCCCAATAATAAAAGATGTATTTTATGAGGTTGTACAGTCGTAGACTTTTCTTATGTTCTGATTTGTCATTCCACCTCGCTGAAAGAGATTGTAAATTTGTAATTGGTTCAACAAATAGCATACACTTTCTTTCAGTTTGAAAAATCTGAACTTCATAGCTCAGCGGCTACTTTGCGGGTGTATTTAAATCTTTTGGCCACACTAGGAAAGGGTAGACTATTTTAGGTGATAAGTCGGTTGGTTAATGTTGTAGTCCCTTTTTTATTGGAATGTTTTATGTTTCTCTACATTAGTTTTGGTAGAAAATCCACACCTACAGTGGCATCTCTTCTGTTTCTTGTGTTCTCTTGAAAGAGCGAAGGGGCAAAGGGTTTCTTCAGTATTGCACAAGACTTTGATCTATCTGGCTGGTTGTGCTTCAGCTGGGGTTATTGCCGATGTTTACCTCTGCTCTATGGAGGCAGCGGCATATGTAGGATTCTGAATTGGGGTGTAAAAAGTAAAAGAATAAAAAAACTCCACTAAACACGTACATTTTTCTTTTGAGGGGTACCCAGCCATGTGTGTATGCTCAAGCTATAGAGAAAAAAACTGTTGCTCACTCTGGAACACACTGATCGATCAGGGGAATTGCAGTTCTGGTCTGATGGCCTTTTACGTGCTAGGCCAGCTGCTTAGTTAATGGCTTGAGTGGGAAATATAAAGGGTGTTAGATGATAGGAGGTGGGCAGGGCTGCTTTGCTACAAGGTACTAAATTTTCAGATTATTATAGCTAGCAAACTGCACATATATGTATAGACCCACACACTAGTGTTTTTGTTTTGGCAAAAATAATGGGTGTACAGATGTACACCCATGTACCTACTTGGCTCCGCCCATGTATGGAGGTTGTGCAAGTCCGTGTTCGAACACAACTTGCCTTTGCAAGAGGTTTATCTGATGGGCTCCTAAGTTTGTGAAGCCTGAAGGATTGCTGGGTAAGTTGAGGCAAGTGCCTGAAGAAATATGAAATATATTGCTCTCTGTAACTGTAATCTTGCTCTTCATATACAACTCTCGGTATGTGGATTGTACAAGCAAATTGTTCCGCTTGGCGGCCGACAAATTACATGTAATTATCTGTTCCATGGCTTGGTTGTCACCACGAATTCAGATTTCTTTTCTTAGGAAATAATTACTACTCTAAATCATATAACGTTTGGTCACCCTATGAGACAATCGCTACTCCAAATCATGCATAAATAGTCACGGCCTGTTGTTTTAGTTGCTCAAAAAACTTGCTACAACAAGAAATTTTGTTCATCCAGGCTGTGCTGCCAGTTTACCATTTTATCAATTGATGTTAGGTACCCCTTTTCATCACGAGTATAGGCCATGGTAGCCTGCTTTTCAAGATATTTAAGTTCCGATGCTACAAAATTCACATTCACGAGATGGGGTGTGGAAAACTTCCAATCCTTATCCCTTTAGTTTTATGCTACTCCAATTGTATCTGGCACAATTTGATACATCACACGGTCTAGTGTGCATTGAAACAGTAGTTACAGAGTTTGGTCTCTCTGTCTTGTTTCTGTGTATACTACTGATTCAGACCTGCAACCAGCGTGTTCGTGTGATTCCGATGAATTTGGTACATTCAAACTTCCATTAGGATTTCTATGATTTTGGTATTATTCCCAGTTTAAGGTAGTGAAGCCTCACGTAACTCTGAGTGTTATATGTTCTTGTGTGTTGGCAGCCTTTACCTTTTTGTTGGTATGCATCTAGCAACTGAAAAAATATGTTTTTTCCAGGTGTCTATTCAAGTGGATATGAATGTTTCATCCGCTGGAGAGATTGTTGGATAGATGAAATTGCTGGGAAATCTTTGGCCACCAGCAGGTTAAGCTGCTTGAAGACCAAGTTAAAAACATGTACGATGGCAGTGTTGCGCCTCTGAGTCTCTTTGCACCCTGATGTAATTAGTCCGGTAGTATTCAGTTCTGTAGTGATTATTTCCGAATTTTTCCTGCTGCTGGTTATCGAGTTTAATTGACATTCAGTGTTCTCCAAAGGAACTTTATTTGTACTACTAGTAGGGATGATTTTTATTACGTTAGACATATCCCGGAACCATCGCTTACTCTTCTACATTGAATGTATTTATTACGTATGTGGCTTTGCTATTACTGGGCCATGTCGTTGATTATATGATTTTACGGCCATCAGATCAATGCCTCTCACGGTTTGTTTTTAGATTGGTTCCACAATCTGTACGCTTGCGGAAACAGTCTGTGTACCGAATAAATTAGCGGACCATTTCTTACAGTGAGCAAAATTGCCGTGTACAGAATAATTAGTGGACTAGGTCGAGAATGACCATTAATAGATCTAGCAAAAATACCTGCGATAAAGGAATGCAGCCTTATGTTCTGGAAAAATAGAATGCATCATTATCCTATAAAAAAACAGGAACGCAACCCCATTGGTTGCCGTAAAATTACAGTACCATCTTTTCATTTTTTTATAGTTCGATTTGGTTGCCCCATAGTGGCTTTGATGACCAGGCCGTAGCTTACATACATGCATTCTGTAAGATTACCTTGCCCCCTTCTGTACGTGAGAGACCGTTTTCTTTCCTCCCACCTTAATCTTACCTCAAGTGTTTGTGGGGATTGGACTGGAGTGAGGAATAAGAATTCCTCACCCCCAGGGTGACGAATAGCGCGACCCTATATATATATATATATATATATATATATATATATATATAGTGTTACTATTCATCACACAGGGTGCAGAATAAGTTATTTTTCACCTGAGATAATTTTACGATCATTTCATAATTAAATTACATTTTAAATTCAAATAGTTACATTTCTATTAATTCACTACCTAAAATTTGACATAAGAAAATAAAAATATAGGTCATAAGACAAGAAAATTTGCAGTTTATGTGTATTTAGACTATGTTTGTACGTTTGTAATTTTACATAATATAAAATATTTTTTACGACGATTATATATTTTCTTACGGTCCCTTTTTACGTCGGAAATAAGACAAAACTTACGGAACATGAAATTACGGTGCATTGATCGTAAAATAGAGGGGGGTGAAGAATAACTATATATATATATAGGGTCGCGCTATTCGTCACCCTAGTTGAGGAATAGTTATTCTTCACCCCTTCTCTATTTTGACATCAATGCACCGTATTTTTACGTTTCGTAAATTATGTCTTATTTCATACATAAAAAGAGAACGTAAGAAAATATGTACTCGCCGTAAAAAATATTTTGTGTTACGTAAAATTATGAATATAAAAACATAGTGTAAAACATACATAAAATGTGATTTTTCTGGTCTTATAATCTACATTTTTGTTTTTTATACAAAATTTTACATATTGAATCAATATGCATGTAACTATTTATATTCTAAACGTAATTTATTTAGAAAGCGACCGTAAGATTACCTCGGGTGAAGAATAACTTATTTTGCACCCTGGGTGATAAATAGTAACACTATATATAACTATATATATTATACATTGAAGAGTGGGATCCGGCCGGTGACGTTGCGGCGGGCCGTCTCCACACACACGACCACACTCCACCGCGCCCCAATCTCCACCTCGCCGAACTGAATGAAATTTATAAATTGAACCGAACTGAAAGAAGAATTTGGACATCATGTGTACATCAAGAAATAAACTTGAGTAGTACCAACTACTAAACAAAAAGTTTTAGTATATTGAGATTAGAGATTGTACATTGCTGAACTTTTTCTCCCTACAGAATCATTAATCAAATAGATGTACTGTTCACGAGGTTTTATCAGCATGATAAGTAGTAGCAGTACTACTCTAGGTGGCAAAGTAGTAGCCGCACAAAAGAAGGCCACCATCAACAGTGACTAATACCGCGACACCTAAACTATGTGTTGGCCACACTTTCTTTACATAGTACTACAAGATTTTTATGGAAACAAGTACTACAAGATTTCTGAACACGAGGGCGTATAGAAGTTGTACCGAGGGTGTGAATTAGAGCGGCCGGAAGAGGATGCAGCAGCAGCACGCACACACCACCAGATAAGTTCTCCTATCTCGAGAACACATGTATACATACACACATCTTCAACTACAACAAACAAAAGAAATTGTTGACCTCCAGAGTTTTTGCAAAGTGAATTAATTTTTGCAACCAGGGAACTTGCTACACTTAGCAAAGGTGAACTACTAATTCCCAAAAACTGCAGGATGTCTACTTCCCTGAACCAGAACTTTTGAACTTCACGTATGCTCATATATGTTGTTTCTTTTGAATTCCCTATCAAATGATCGGTTTTAGTAGCCGAGAAAATTGGCTCAACCTCATAACTACAGAAATGAATTTGATTGAACCTTCACACATAGAAAGTTTGAACTTCGCTCAAAAGCTAAATAGTTCAACCACATACATACAAGCAGAAAACATGCAAAATTTGGTCCTATTTAGACATATATCAGGAGAATATCTAGAGACCACAACTTACAACTTTTCTCAATCGTGACCCTTTACTGCTACAAATTTTTCTTCTGCACTTAGACCCTCTCGAGTCTGAACTGGTACAATTATTTTTGAATAAGTTAATTGCTTTCCCCTCCTGGTATAACTTCAATTGCATTTCTTCTGAATAAGTTAACAATAAACATGATCATAAGAACCTCATTTTCTCATTTACCCATTTTCTGTTAGATGCGTGCATTGTTCACACGTACTAGGAAGATGAGGCTGCATTTGCACTAGTATAATCCAATGTACACTAAGTCTGATCACTGATTAACAATGAACCACTGTCCAGCACTACTTCTTTGGTACCAACGATAGTCACTAGCACTGCATTGTTTTATACTCTGAAATTTCAATATATTATTATTCACTAATTAACAAAAAAATCAGTATATAGGTCTTCAGAACAAATGAACTAAAGTACAGTGTACTTTGGTTCATGCGTTTGAACTGAAGCAGGATGTTGGATCGAACTACTGATTTAGTAGCATTTACATAGATGAAGCGGGGTAGCACACATATAGGCTAAACTATTTTATTTAGTGTAGTAACCGCACCCTGAGCTTGAAATAGTTCACATAGACAGTAAAGTTTGAAAACAAACATACAAGTGCACCATAGGTAATTAAGTGTACATATATCACACACCTCTCCCTCATGGACTTCTTCTGCTCTTGCTTTCATTAGAAGATCCAGTCCCAAACCTTTTGTATACAAGATAATTGATAGCCTCGTTTCTTAGTATTTTGAAATATACATGAGTACAATAGATCAACCAAATAGGGAACCACATAAGTGATGGAGAAGGCAGAGAATTAGTTCAACATCCAGTCAGCAATTTAAAAGTAAAGAGGTAATAAAATGTAGTTGAGCTATACTGCATCACACACAAAAAACTTGAACTTTACATAATCAAACTTGCTTAGCGACGAACTCCATCTTAAGATGTATCCTGTACCAAGACCAATCTAGAGAACCAGAACTGCAGAAATTGGAAAATTTGAACTTTTAGTAATTCATTTCATTGACAACATGAATTATAAAATCTTCTCTTCACAAACTATGTACATCAACAGCAAAATCGAGGCAACAACTGTAACCTTATTTGAAAATCGCAGAAGCAATACATAGGTGTACTGATGCGTGGGGAATTTGAGAACTGATGCAAAGAGGTGCAGGTGGCTCGAGCGCCATGAGCAGAAGGCCGGGAAGAAGCTACACTATTGGAGGATTGGGGGGGTGGAGGTGGCACCTTGGGGCTGGGAAGTCGCCGCACCAGCGGGGATTGGTGGCCGCAACTGGAGGTGGTTCTCACCGGCGGCTGACGGGTGTGGAGGCGGTGGTTGGAGGTCGAGCGCGACGGCGGCTGGTGGCCGTGGATACTGGGGATGGGGTGACGATGGCTTCTTGTTCGTGGCGGTTGCTGCGGCGGTAGGTCAGCGCGCGGTGTGACTGTGGGAGTTGTGAGTGTGCGCGCACGCACGAGAGAGAGAGAGAGAGAGAGAGAGAGAGAGAGAGAGAGAGAGAGAGAGAGAGAGATACGGGATATGATGTCGTCCAGCTGCATCCCTAGATATAGATATGGATATAGATTGATAGATATAGAGATAATAATAGAGATGCGGTCTGATGACACTTCTAGTACAATTGTTAGATCAACTATATATACACAAGTGATGAAAAAGTAAAGTTCTGCTGCGGTTATTGTTGTATAATTTAGGTGAAAGGCCCATGTAAAGCCAAAAGATGTATCAACGCTCAAGAAGTACTTCAATTTTATTCATATTATGCATTGCATTCGAGGTGCCAAGGGACTTTCATGAAATTATAGACAACAAGTAATAACCAATTAGAAAAAAAGGCCATTACTATTTTGCTTTCTGCAGTAGCCATCGTTCCTCAGCTGCCGCACATCCGAACCTCAAAGCAAAATACTGAACAACAAAAGAATACCAATAAATTAGAGGTAAAGTCAAAATTGCATCACCTATGGGCACTCGACCAAACAAATAAACCGAGGGAATACCCAATTATTGTTTCCATCCTTGTCCCTTCACAAAGTTAAATCTTGTTGTCATAATTAAGGTTTGAAGGTTGGCAAAAAAATGTATGTAAGATCATAGTAACATGTCTATGATCATAGTAACATGTCTATGCAACTCTATTTTGATGTAAAACTGGGTGTCACTATTCGGAATGTTCTTAGAGTCCAAGAATAAAGCATTTTCCTTATCCCAATGCCATTGCGCGCACATATATTGTGAGATTGCGATGATATCTCTTTTTTTGCGGGAGAGATCTAAGCCATCTGTTGCACATAAATCGTGTAACACATATAGAAACTTGCATGGGCTTGCTACCGAGCACTGCGGCAATTGCTTTCCAACAGGTGACCCCAGGTGTGTAAAATCCTACCAGTCGATCGTCCCCAGAAATCTTCACATTGTCTCCATAATTCCCATTATTGCTAATGCAAAGTGCAAGCTATAGTCTAGATATTTTACTTTTTTCCCCTACTATCTTGGGAAATAATTGTCAATGGCAGAAACATTCTATGTCTTGATAGTAAAAAAGCTATGTCTTCATAACATAAACTTCTTGAAAATCATATTCTTTCCTTTATACAAGATTTTTTACTTGATAACATGGGATTCCTACTTTTTTTACTATTTACTGCAAGGCAACAACCCCACAACCTTAAAACTCAAAAGAAACAAAGTGAAGTACAAGGGGTGTACATTTGTACAAGCTGGGAGTACAATGGAAAAATAACTATGTACAAAAGAACCTACCTGTTGTAAGGAAGAAATCCAAGTTAATAACCTAATGTCATATTGTACCCTGCCGGCCATAATTTTTTTATAGTTCTCATTTGTAGAGATGGTTATGGTCCTTGATACGTCTCCAACGTATCTATAATTTTTTATTGTTCCATGATGTTATATTATCAATCTTGGATGTTTTATATACATTTACTAGCAACTTCATATCATTTATTGGGACTAACCTATTGACATAGTGTCTAGTGCCAGTTGCTATTTTTGCTTGTTTTTTTACTTTGCAAAATATCAATACCAAACGAAGTCCACATGCCACGAAACTTTTTGGAGATTTTTTTCTGGTGATAAGAGACCCCGGAAGCTTCTGGAGCACATGAGAGGATGCCCGTTGGGCCCAGTAGACACCAGGGCGCACCAGGGGCCTCTAGCGTGCCCTGATGGGTAGTTGGGCCCACGGGGACTGCCTTGACCTACCTCTGCCTATACAAATACTCTAAAATCCCAGAAACCCTAGGAGAGTCGAGCAAACACTTTTTCCACCGCCGCAAGTTCCAGAACCACGATATCCAATCTAGAGGCCTTTTCCGTCACTTTGCCGGAGGGGGCAACATGCACGGAGGGGTTCTTCATAATCCTTGTTGCCCCTCCGATGATGCGTGAGTAGTTCACCACAGACCTACGAGTCTGTAGTTAGTAGCTAGATGGCTTCTTCTTTCTTTTTTATCTTCAATACAATGTTCTCCTTGATGTTCTTGGAGATCTATTTGATGTAACTCTTTTTTGCGGTGTGTTTGTTGGGATCCGGTGAATTGTGAGTTTATGACTAGTTCTATCCATGAATATTAATTTAGTCTTCGCTGAACTTTTTTATGCATAATTGTTATAGCCTCGTATTTCTTCTCCGATTTATTGGTTTGGTTTGGCCAACTAGATTGATTTATCTTGCCATGGTAAGAGGTGCTTTGTGATGGGTTTGATCTTGCGGTGCTCGATCTCAGTGACAGAAAGAGACATGGCATGCATGTATCATTGTTATTAAGGGTAACAATGTGGGGTTTATTCATACGTGAGTTTATCTTGTGTACAGCATGTCATCATTCTTATTGCATTACTCCGTCTCTCCATGAAATTAATACACTACATACATGCTGAATAGCGGTCGATGTGTGGAGTAATAGTACTAGATGCCGAATCATTTCGGTCTACTAATCTTGGATGTGATGCCTATATACATGATCATTGCCTTGGATATCGTCATGATTATTCACTTTTGTATCAATTGCCCAAAAGTAATTTGTTTGCCCACTGTACGCTATTTTCTTAAGAGAAACCTCTAGTGAAAACTATGGCCCCCGGGTCTATTTCCTGTCATATTAAAAAAATACCTTGCTGCAATTTTCCTTTATTTATTTTATTTTGTGTTTCAGTTAGATCTATTTATCAAATCTCATACAATTTAATCTATCTCAATACCATGGAGGGGTTGACAACCCCTCTTACGCGTTGGGTTGAAAGTTTTTGTTGTTTGCGTGCTGGTGCTGTTTACATAGTGTTGCTTGGTTCTCCTACTGGACTGGTAAACTTGGTTTCATAACTGAGGGAAATACTTACTGTTGTTGTGTTGAATCATCCCTTCCTCTTCGCGGAAATACCAACGCAGATGCAAGCAATCAGTCCTCATGTGCAGAACTCGGGCAAAGGGCATGATACGTCTCCAACGTATCTTTTTTTTCTTTATTGTTCCATGCTATTATATCATCCATCTTGGATGTTTTATATGCATTTATATGCTATTTTATATCATTTTTGGGACCAACCTATTAACCTAGTGCCAAGTGCCAGTTGCTATTTTTCATTGTTTTTGTCTTTTTTTCAGAAAATCAATATCAAATGGAACGAAAATTTTGAGGATTTTTCTTGGACGAGAAGACACCTAGGAAGCTTCGGGAGGAGGCCTGAAGAGCCATGAGAGGGCCACAAGCTTGCAAAAGCGCCCTAGGGGGGGCCCTGGGCTTGTGGGCCCTCATGGTGCCTCTAACCTAATTCCAGCTCCATAAATACCCAAATATTCCCCCTATACTAGAGGGCACACCAAAAATACTTTTCCACCACCACAAGATTCTTTTCTCGTGAGATCCCATCTTGGGGCCTTTTTTCTGCACTCCAACAGAGGGGGATTCGATCATGGAGGGCCTCTACACCAACCTTGCTACCCTTCTGATGATGTGTGAGAAGTTTACCATAGACCTACGTTTCCATAGCTAGTAGCTAGATGGCTTCTTCTCTCTCTTTGATCTTCAATACAACGTTCTCCTCGATGCTCTTGGAGATCTATTCAATGTAATCTTCTTTTGTGGTGTGTTTGTTGAGATCCAATGAATTGAGGGTTTATGATCAGATTATCTATGAAAATTATTTGAGTCTTCTCTGAACTCTTTTATGCATGATTAAGATAACTTTGTATTTCTCTTCGATCTGTTGATTTGGTTTGGCCAACTAGATGACCTTTCTTGTAATGGGAGAGGTGCTTTGTAATGGGTTCAATCTTATGGTGTCCTCATCCAGTGACAGAAGGGGTAGCGAGGCACTTATTTGTATTGTTGCCATTAAGGAAAAATGATGGGGTTTATATCATATTGTTTGGATCTATCCATCTTGCTTAAGGCGTTACCTCGTTCTTGTTAACTTAATACACTAGATGCATGTTGGATAGCGATCGATGTATGGAGTAATAGTAGTAGATGCATTACCCTTTCCTCTTCAAGGGAAAAACCAACGCAGGCTCAAGAAGTAGCAGGGCACAACTATGAGCTACCCCTAGATCTGGTGACATCGTTGTAACATATCCCTAGTATTTACCTGTCCACGAGCAAAATCCATCCAATTTAAAATCCATTTGAAGGTCAGGTCCACCACAATGTTCTCATGCATCATGGCACATAAGCTACTTGCACTAAATGATCCAGAGGAAGAAGGCCAGCGCCAGGAATCAGGTTGGTCATTGATAACCCACAAGTATAGGGGATCGCAATAGTTTTCGAGGGTAGAGTACTCAACCCAAATTTATAGATTCGACACAAGGGGAGCCAAAGAATATTTTTAAGTATTAGCAGCTGAGTTGTCAATTCAAGCACACCTAGAGATTAATTATCTGCCGCAAGGTAATCGGTAGCACAACAACATGATAGTTTTGATAGCAGTGATAATAGTAAGAGTAACGGTAACAGTGATAGCAATAATTTTGTAGCAAGTGTAACAGTAGCAGCAACAGTGGTAACTTAGAAAGAACAATAAGTGGAAAATTTGTAGGCATTGGATCGGCGAATTCGTTGGATGATATTCATCATATAACAGTCATAACCTATGGTGATACAATAGCTCCAGTTCATAAATATAATGTAGGCATGTATTCCGTAAGTAGTCATACATGCTTATGGAAAGAACTTGCATGAAATCGTTTGTCCTACCCTCCCGTGGCAGCGGGGTCCATAAGGAAACTAAGGGATATTAAGGCCTCCTTTTAATAGAGAACCGGAACAAAGCGTTAACACATAGTGAATAGATGAACTCCTCAAACTACGGTCATCATCGGGAAGTATCCCGACTATTCTCACTCCAGCATTTACGGATCATAACACATAATAGATGAATATGACTTGCAAGATTGGATCTAAAAAAATATAATGGTGAAAACATAAATGGTTCAGATCTGAAACCATGGCACTCAGGCCCGAAGTGACAAGCATTAAGCATGGCAAAGTCATAGCAACATAAATCTCAAAACATAATGGATACTAGGGATCAAGCCCTAACAAAACTAACACGATTACATGATGAATCTCATCCAACTCCTTATCGACCAGCGAGCCTACGAATGAATTACTCACTCCCGATGGGGAGCATCATGAAATTGGCGATGGAGAAGGGTTGGTGATGATGAAGAACGAAGATCCCCCTCTCTATAGCCCCAAACGAGCTCCAGATTTGGCCTCCCGACGAAGAACAGGAGGTGGCGGCGGCTCCATATCTTGAAACACAATAACTCTTTCTTCCTGATTTTTCTCTCCAAATTTAGGTATTTAACGAGTCGGAGTCAGGGTCTGCGGGGCCACCAGGTGGGCACAACCCACCTGGGCGGGCCTAGAGGGGGTCGCGCCCTGGTTGGTTGTGCTCACCCAGGGGTCCCCCTCCGGTGGTTCTTGGCTCCAGTATTTTTATTCTATTGTAAAATAAATCTCCAAAAAGTTCCATTCCATTCCGAGAACTTTTATTTCTGCACAAAAACAACACCATGGTAGTTCTGCTGAAAACAGCGTCAGTCCGGGTTAGTTTCATTCAAATTATGCAAATTAGAGTAAAAAACAAGAGCAAAAGCGTTAGGAAAAGTAGATATAATGGAGACGTACCAGTCATGTTGAATGGCACAATCCAGCAGGATCAACTCCAAAAGTTCCTATTCTTCTTGGGCTTGAGAAGATAGAGGCAAGTGAAAGCTGGTAATATCATCATTTCACACAAGATGTTCTTGAACAAAAAGGTTGTCATCAATGACATCAGAAAACAGTCAAGGGAAACGTGACCGAAGCAGTCTTGAGGAATCACCAACTTTCCAGTTGTCGACCACAAGCCAAAGGAGCCCCCCAGAATTCAGCTCATCTGTTCTAACAGACGGTATTTATTGGTTAATTTAGAAATGTACTTCACCCAAGGGACATCTTGCTTGTTAAAATGGACCTTCTACTTCAGAAGCACAAACTTTATGTTTATGTTGGAAAAACTTTTATTTAACTAAAAGACCATGAGCATTTGAAGTAGATAATACCTTCCTGCCATGCAATATAGACTTTCTACTTATAAACACAAACTTTCAAAATGTATTAGAAAAACTTTAATTTTTTTTAAAGTTTTGACTAAGATGATACCTTTTACCACGCACTATAGAGATTCCATATTTTTTTAATTATAAATTTCTACTTGAATGATAAAACTTTCTACTGGGAAACAAACGGTTGGCTTACATAGTATATTTTATTCAGCAATATAGACTTTCTAATCGGGGACTATAAACTTTCTACCAAACCCACACATTTTTACTCAAGTACAAATATCTTTTCACTTAGGTGATCGCACTTCCTACTCAGAAAATTATAAACTTTCCAGTAAGAAACAATAAACTTTTGCATTATAAAATAAAACACATAAGTAATTTTAATACTTCCATGGTCATTTGTTTTACTTTGCAAATTGTACATGGCCACCACTAACACATAAAAATATCATTAAAAAGTGTGCACTTTTTGTTTAAAGGGGAGCACGTTCATGTCATGAGCAGTTTGGAATGGGTCAGCACGTGATTGGTGAGCATAGTAGACCGATGTGGGGATCACAAAGGCAAGCAACGCATGCCACCGCCATAAAACGGAAGGTAAAATCAGGTGGCCCACAGCTGTTGCACACTGCGACAGTTACCATTTTTTATTTAATTGGCCAGACTGGCTGGTCAATTATTTTTGGGTAGGTGCCAAAAGTCGTTTATTCAATTGCCTGAAACGTAAGCAATTAAAGGATGAGTGTCGCAATTTCGTCGGCGACTTCACCTCACCCATCCCCAGCATCGACCTGCAATTCTTCTCCCCTAACCCCAGTTTGACCAGCGTTCCCCAACATCAATGGCGGCGATATCCAAGGTGCTCGAGGACGATGACCTCCTCGGTGAGATCCTCCTCCGCACCGTCTTCACCACCACCCTTCTCAACTCCGCCCTCGTATGCACACGCTGGCTCGCCCATGCTTCCAACCGCGCCTTCCTCCATCGATTTCGTGAGATCCACCCGCCCCGCCTTCTTGGCTTCTACATCAACAAAGGTCAGAACACCCCGCACTTCATCCCAATATTGCCTCAGCCCCGTGAACTCACTGTTGTCATCTGTCGCGCAACCTCTAGCTTGGGCACTTATCAAAGAGTATCGTCGGTACCAACCTACATCCTTGGTTGCCGGAATGGCAACGTCCTCATTAGGCAGCATGATAAAATTGGAACCACGTTTGCGGTACACAACGTGGTGTGTCCTGCGAGAGGCATGGACATCCTCCCACCGTTTCCACGCCCCCAATCTCCATACTTATTTGACGGTACTGCTTACTCTAGAATCATGTCCAAAGAAGAGGATGATGCCTTGTCTTACTTGTATGTGTTGATGCACCAAACAACGGATGGAAAACATAGGGTATACATATATATCTTGAAACATGGCATATGGCGCATGAATCATAGCTTGATCATACAGCAGCCCCCTCGTCCATGGTCAGTACTTAAATCTGTGTTGTCCAACAATAAAATCTATGTGCCGGCTGGATGGAGCAACATTATTGTCTTGGATTTGGCGGCCTCAAGTTTCTCCATAATTGAGCTCCCAGAAGGGATGGAGTATGGTGAGAGAAACACCATATTATCACAGGCCGATGATGTTGCTGGTGTATATCTTATCCATGTCAAGAAGTTTCAACTTCGCATATGGCTCCACAATGGGTACACATGGTTGCTGATGGACACCATTTATTTGCGTGAGATGTTTGCTGATTTTAGTGTGTCAGATGGCAATGCTTCTCTCCTGATAAACCAGGCAGGAGACAATGCTGAGTTTGTGTTCTTGGACATGGGTCGATGCACATTCCTCTTGGACATCGAGCGTAGAACAATGCATAAGGTGTATGAGAAGGAAGACAGTGATAAATTTTTCTGTGAAATCCATCCTCTTATGATGATCTGGCCTCCTGTATTTCCTGCACGCAAGGGTGATCCTACAAGGTTTGTTTTTTGGCCTTCATATAATCTATTGTCTTGTTGAGGTTATAATGTTTTTTAATTGTACACTTTATCAATCTATTTTCTATTCTGTTTCTTTGTCTTGTTGTGTGCTTTAAAGCTAAAATCTGTAGCTTAGATCAATACACCAACATACCCGGTGTAGTTGCGGAATGAATGGCATTGCCAAACTATTAGTCCTCTATTATTTCAGTTAACGGCTCATCAACAGTCGTGGTGTAGTACATTCATGGAATGGTGGTAGGTACATAATTATTCCTCAGGCCATTTTAGGAAGACTAGTAAGCAACAATTGAGATGTTTTCTGTACCTGTAGCATGATTTATAAACGCTACAGTTGGTTTTCTCTCTATGTGGTCATGACTGTTGTTGTTGTCTTGGGTTATTTATCCGGGAAATTAGAGGGAGGGATTAGCAGTTGAAGAATGGAAGTTCATGTAGTGCATCTTCTTCATTTCTCATATATTGATATCACATTATATGAATTCTTATCACCAGCAAGCTGACCTTGAACGGTGAACCTTGGCCATGTTACTCTGGATGTAGATACTTGCAGTTTTTTAGAATACTGTAGTTTTTCTTTTTGCGAGAAAGGATACAATAGTGTAATGGAATAAAATTTCCATGTATGTCTATTTAAGCATGCCATTATTCACACACCTATCAGTTCTGGATAGCATAGTTTACACCGGCACACTTGTGTTGTTTTTCAATTTAGATATACCACCATGATATTCTTGCCCTACATGTCAAGTGTATAATCCAGTCTAAAAACTCCCCCTTGGTGACTTATACCCTCATTGACTATTGTTTTCTTTACTTTTCACGATGTAGAAGGAAAAATACAACATGTTTGGGGTATGGAAGCATCTAGTCATCATTGCTTGGTCAATTATATCATTCTGGATTTTGAATGACACATAACATTTGAATGCTGTTGCACAATTACTTGCCTTGTAAATTTTTCTGGTTCCATTTCTGCTTAATCATCTTCATCCCTGATCCTTTGTGTTTTCCTATTTTGTTTGGAACAGAAATGCCATGCTCAGGCTGAAGATCAAGGATATGGATGGACACTAGCTATCTCCACTACCAATAAACTGGAGCTCCATCGTAGATGAGTTGAGAATAAATGCAAACCAAAGTTTCTCCTTAGTTGTGATGGATGACATGTGACAACCTGGAAAGTCATGAGCACCTGTTTTTAATATCTAGAGCTACCTACCTGGTTTCGATCCTTTCGGGAGTTTAAGACCTATTATTATTATGCTTGATTATCATGATATATCTTTTGCATGATTTTCTTCACCTTGTTATTACCTCTGATAGCCCTAGTCTTGTACCGTGATTTATGCTTGCTATCCACTCTGTTGTATTTGGAAAGGAAGAAATGGGGGAAGACTGGAGAGGGAGAGAAAAGATGACAACATCAACTCTGCATGCTGCCACTTTAGGTAGGTGTTGTATAGATGGCTGCAAACCTGATTGAGTAAACCTGCTCAACAATGGAGCCCACCAATCTACTGCAATTTGTTGTACATCACTCTTAGGCGCTGTTCGGCAGTCCGCCCGCTCCGCGGAGATTGAGAATCTCGGGAGTACCGTTTTGCTGGCTCTGCACTTTCGAACTAAAACTCGGTCAGCGGCCTCGCGGAGCAGAGGGGCTCCGAACAGGCCCTTAACCTCTATCGGAACCTGCTCCCTATCCTTCACGGGGCTACTCAGCATCCAAGCCGCAACTGCTATATACTCTCAGTGGCTAATCTGAAGCTCATGGCCTTCTTGGCAGATTCCACTCCACTCTGCTCTGCTCCTGGCCGCAGCATCAGTAGGCCATCGCGCCGGGATTCAGTTAAACACTCGCGCAACATTATATCTGAACTTTGCTGCATTGCACGCTTGCTTATTAGTTGCTTGTTGTCACGGAGCAGAACACACACTCCTGATTTGGTCGATACTTTTCTCTGCTGATGAATGAACATATTCATTTCCTCATAGAAGAATAATTATACCACAGCAGCACCATACATACATAGAAGATCATCTTCTCCATCGAGAGTGTGATGATGGGCTGGAAAAAAGACAGTAGGTCCCAGCGTACACCTTTAGTTTACCAAATCAATATGGTGAGAAATCGATACTTAGTGCCTGTTCGGTACCTCTCCCATTTCAAAACTCCACTCCGTGCGAGGAGCTGGGTCTGAGCCGCTCTGTGCGATTGCGCTGCCGCTCCTTCCACTCCGAGAGTTGTAGCTGTGGAGTGGAGTGGATCCGAACAGGGCTTTATTGTTGTAGTGGGAAAAGCTCAGGCATGAGGACCTATTAACGGAGTAGTTGATGGGGCACTAATTATGTTAAAGTATGCCAATGATATGATTTTCTTGTGTGAAGAAGATCTAGAGGGAGTGAGAGAGTTTTTATTGTATCTGTGTTAGCATATGAATACTTTGAATATAAATTTTCATAAAAGTGAGCGAAAACTGTTTTGGGAGGCGCAGTCGTGAAACATGATGAGTTTGCTCAGGTATTTACTTGTATAAGGTAGGGAGGGATGAACAGGGCAATGTTGTGACAAACAGGGCCAGCCACATTTCTGCAATGGACATTTCAGGTTTAAATTTTGTTTGCAAAATTCTGTACTAGAATTGCAGATGGTGATAAAAGGACTAGGTTTGCGGAAAGAACCTTGGTGGGGATGTAGCTTTTAGTATTATACTCCCTCCGTTCAAAATAAGTGTCTCAACTTTGTACTAACTCTAGTACAAAGTTGTACTAAGGTTGAGACACTTATTTTGGAAGGGAAGCATTACTTGCTAAGTTGTACTGTATTGCTCTTGGTCAAGACATCACTGTAAATGAACTTCTTACTAAAGGTTACCGGAGTCTGAATCTGAATGGAAATTTGCACGAACAGTTTCTTCAATGCAGAGAACTTTAACGGATCTGTTAGTCTGTTGTAATGTGATTTTGTCTGATAATCCCGATAAATGCAACTAGTTACTAGATAACAGTGAATGCATCGAAACATGAAAGTTTTTTAATGTGGTTAGTGGTTAAAAGTAGTGTCCTAAATCTTTTGCATAGAAGATGAGTTGGTACCAAGGAATGTGTTGTTGGTGGGGCTAGTGAGACTATTTCCCATATTTTTCTTTTATTGTCATGTTGCAAAGTTTATTTGAGCACCATGCTGAGTCATATTTTCTTCCCCTTGCTTGATTTGGACGATTGGTTAAGACACCTAATAGAGCCAGTTTCAGTTAAGACGCCCATCTCTGAACATGCATTTTGATTCCACATTAATTTTTATTATGGCACTAAAGGTCTTATCAGTTGGACGGGGCGAAATGGCTCCTAAGCTCATCTGCTCCCTTGTGTGAACAGTAAAAAAATACTAGAACATTTTCAAACACGATTAAATTTTGCCTAGACATCACGCATTCGAACATCTTCCATGCCAAAAAAAAATCAGATTATTTTGAATTTTTCTACTAATTTTATTATATTTTTACTATTCACCGAGATCAGATGAGCTCGGATGCAGAATTGAATATTCATGAGCACTCAAACTATTATTAATGGGAAAATAATCCTACCCCTTCTCCTCATAAAAAACTAATCCTAGAACACCATCGGGATAAGTTGATACTTAATGTTTTGACAGGGATGATATTCATAGTTTTAATGAAACTGAGATGATAGCTACGGTTCTCCCATTTTATTTGAAATGTGGTTTTTAAACATGGAACATCCATGTCACTATATTCGTGTGAAATTTCATATTTTTTTCATTAACCCAAGTAGTCAGACTTAATTATCTTCCTAATACTGTTTCTTAGGCACCTAATACATATACCTTTTTTCAGTGAAACCTAATACATATACCTAATACCGTATTTTTTTTAGGCAACCTAATACTGTATTATTATTATTTTTGGACAACCCTAATACTGTATATGTTTATGAACAGAGACGTACTGGGCCCTTCTTATTAGCTCGGCCTTATTTTCTTTTCGTGCCCCCAGCGCCCAAGTCTCAGACGCACGGAAACCCCAACTAGCTCCACAATGGACGGCGAGTCGCGGCCGCCGGCGGCGGCCATGGAGGACGCCGCATCGAGGGTGCTCGGCGACGACGACCTCCTCATCGAGATCCTCGTCCGCGTTGGCTTCCCTACCACCCTCGTTCGCGCTGCGGCCGTCTGCAGGAGCTGGTACCTCCACGCATCCGATCGCAGGTTCCTCCGCCGTTGCCGCGACCGCCACCCATCCCGCCTCCTCGGATTCTACTTCTTGGGCGACGACTGTTCAGTGCAGACCACACACTTCGTGCCGATGCTGCCTCAGCCTCAAGAGCTCGCCGCCGTCGTACGCCGAATAAGCTCCAACTTCGACGCCTACCAGAGGGCACTATGGGTGCCGAACTATATCTTTGGCTGCCGGAACGGCCGCATCGTTCTCAGCGAACATGATAGATTGGGAGTGTACAACATGCTGTGTCCTCCTGAGACGATGTGCATGACCATGTTCCCACCGCGCCCACTCCCCATACTGCCGGATGGCTGTTCCTATACTTACTCGGCAACCCTCTCCAAAGAAGAAGAAGAAGAAGAAGGTCTCTTGTTGTCTTACTGGTATTTGATGATGCATTCTACCATGGATGGAAAGTATACTATGCATGTTCCGTATATGTTGCAAGACGATGCCTGGTTGATACATAATTTGGCCATAGACCAGATCCCTCGCCCACCATCACAACAAGTTGTGCTTGTCGAAGATAAAATCTATATGGCAGCTGGTCAGACCGATATTACTGTGTTGGATTTGACAGCCTCCAGTTTCTCCACAATTCGGCTGCCCAAAGGGGTGGAGCTTTGCGAGGGAAGCACCATGTTGTCAAGGGCCAACGATGCCACCAGTGTGTACCTCCTCCATCTCAAGGGGCTTCAACTTCGCATCTGGTTCCACAAGGGGGGCACCTGGTCGCCTTTGAACAACATATGTTTGCATGACATGTGTGCTAGTTTGGGTATGTCAGACTGCAATTATCTTCCACAAATAAGCATGGTGGGGGACAATGTGGAATTTGTGTTATTGGAGATGGGTCGGTCCATACTATACTTGGATGTCAAGTGCAGGACACTACGTAGAGTGTATGAGTTGGCAAATGAGGATCGGAGTAGTTTGGGTTATATCCATCCTTTTATGATGCCCTGGCCACCCGTATTCCCTGCGCTAAAGAACGGCTCTGCAAGGTTTGCCCCCTACACCTTGGTTGAATTCACAAAGACTTGGAATGTGCATCGTGTTAATCACACTCTATTTTTTGTTTCTTCTTTTACAACGTGCTTTCAACTTTTTTGTTGCGAGGACATATGTTTCAAAACTGAGAATATCAAATATGTAGCTTGGATCAATACATCATCACAATAAGTTAGTTGTGGAAACAATCTGCGTTGCAACTCATGCAGTCCATTTTTTTGTTAATAGTTCATTAACCCACCACACTGTTTAGTGTAGCTACTGAATGGTGGTAGGTACATGATTGATTTTGTTAAGGCCATTTGTAGGAAATAGGAATACTTGTTATGCGGCATTTGAGATGTTTTTGGTACCTGTAACATGATTTGTAAGCGCTACAATTTGGTTTTGTGTATGTGAAAGATTAAAGATGCAGGGGTTAGGACTCAGGACTTGGAAGAATGGAATTTTTATGTCCTCCACCTCCATTTCTTCAGTAGCCATATTTTATTATTGAACTCTCATTCCTCAAAAAGAAAACCTTCATTACGAGTAAGCTACCTTAGAACTGTGAACCTCGACTCAAGCTACACTTTATAAAATCGTCAATACTCCTTTTTAGAAAGTTGTTGTAGTATGTAGTCTATTTTTCATCTCAGTATACTGAAGCATCATGCTATTGCACGCACAGAATTCAGCTTTTGGATTGTGTAGTCGTATGTTGTGGGCTTGTAGTATTAACACTTTGGGTTGGTGCATGTTTCCCAGTTCAGATGTAGCACAATGAAGATTAGTTGTCCACTAAAAATTCAAGTGTATCTGTGTATGTACAATCCAATCTAAGGAGGTACACGATTTTTTTTATACTTTCGGGGTATCTGATAATTTAGTCTATTGATGATAGAAAAATTGTAGTTTTTATTTTTCTTCTTCAGTGCCTCGTAACATTGGATTGTGGTTATACAACTACTCGTCTTGTCGAATTATCTATCCATTTATTTGTAACTAATTACATCCATCTTGAGTTCCTGGCTGATATTTAATCTGTTATTTTCTCCTCCCTTTTTTACTTTGAACAGAAATGCCATCTGGAGACAAGCATATATGTACGAGGGAGTTGTTGGATGGTATTTATGTATGCCAGTGGTAGACTCTGGTGCTATCAAGGATGACCAGTACTGAGTGAGCTGCACCTGCTTAGTCTCCACTCTGCTACAGACTAGTGCTACTGGTTGCAGCATAAGTAGTTCAGTACATCCTAATTCAGTTAAACCATCGCTCAACACTTGCATCTGAATTCTGCCGCTTTACGTGCATGCTTGATTTAGCTCCTCCTTGTCAGCGACAAGAATGTGCATTTCCGATTTTGCATCAATTTTTCTTGCAACTAATGATGGTGCCCATTATTTGATCGGCCAAATTATTGCGGGGTGACAACCGAGGATTTGTCTCGGTTAATCCTACCCATTTTCCTTTAGAATATTGATCCTACGACACAAAATACCACAAGATCAAATCATTGCTTGAAAAATTCCTCTGGAAACTTAACCATTGATTGAAGTTCTCATGATGCATACCTTGTTCATCAGAGTGATGACTGATGAGAGGGAGAAACAAAAGAAAAAAATAGAGGCCACATATTAAAGAAAATCGCTTAGAAAGAAACTTTTAACCATTGCCTTGCCAACAGTGGAATATTTCAATAGATGCCATTTCTGCCGTGGCCTGTATATTGAATTAACAATTATTTACAGCGTAATTTTTCCATAAATTGTTTTTCAGAGTGGCGTCTATCAAATGGTCAGAGTTGACAGTATTTGGATCGCCCATACCAAGATGCAAGGAAGACAAGCAGAAGCAGCTAGACAGTTATTGATGAAGGATGCTGATCCGAGTGCATGACACATCACCATCCTCACCTCTAATCCTAGATAGACCAGAACACGTTTAAGTCAAACTTCCATTAACAGTTAACAATATAATATCACCCTCACAAAAAAGCCAATATAATACTGGGAGCAGTTTTTTTTAGCAAGGTGTAGTTATTTGAGAACATTGAAACCGATAAAATCAAAATTGTGCCTTCTATAGGCTTTCCTCCTCCGGCACGGACTGGTCCTGCATCCCGCTTGCCATCTCCTAGGTGCATAAGGTTGGGGTATGTTGATTCGGTCTGTGATGGAGTGGTGGCGGCGAGACGGAGGTTTAGTGCGTTGGTCTGCGTGCCCCGTGTCCCTTCTCTTCGTTGTCTTTGGAAAGAGTTCGGGCTAGGTGAGTTTTTGGATGTGTTGCCTGTTGGTGTGACCCCCCCTCTCCTCTATGCTGTAGCAATTCTCTCCTACCTATCAATGGAATGGTACGTAATTATTTGCATATTCGCGAAAAAATGTCTGTGGTAGAGTTGATTTTTTTGAACCGAGAGTTCATACCAGCATCTATGCTTCTTATATTTGATCGTAGCAGAATCATTACAGTTTCTAAGCTCCCAGGAAATGGAAACCTGGGAGAAGTTCAGCATTTTTTCCCGTAGTGGGCCTCGACTGTAAGGGTCCGGTCCCGGCGAGGGGGAAACGTAACCGATTTCTCAAGTTGTTCAAATGCAGCTCGCCCTGTGTCCTCCGACTAAGTTTTTTTTACCGGAGCCGGTACCTACCGGAGCAACATCCACCATTGCTGCTGTTTTGGAGATTCGTGCCCCTTTTTATTGTATAAAAGACATGGGTAGAATACACAGGAATACATGTGAACATTTGCATGCACTTGTCAGCTTTTGTCAGGAGAGAGAAAAAATGTACGACAAGACCAGTTGCATGCAAGTTAAATATTCCCTCTCTCTCCATCAAAATACTTCCATTTAATTTCATTGTGAAATTTTGGATCATGGATATCTTTTTAATGAGAACTCCTATTTTGAATTTTTATATATATTTGAATTCCTAGCAAGAAGAGCTTCAGAACAAGATCAATTATGGATACATTCGAATTAGCTTTAATTTAGCTGATTTTTAAAAACATATTTCACTCAAATTGAAAAACATATTTCACTCATATTGAAAAGCATATTTCACTCATCTTTTTTAGTTGATTCAAAATAAAAATTCACTTATTTAAAAAATATGAATTCACTCATTTGAAAAGACAGATTTCACACATTAAAAAAACATATTTCATCCGTTTCAGAAACATGATTCCATTCATTTCGAAAACTGATTCACTCATTTTATATTACAGATTTCACCGCTTTAAAATAATGCATGCATATTTAAATTTTATAGTTTGATATTTCACTTGCAATTATATTCCCTAAATATCAGTTTCACAATCAGGAGTAAGCAGCTTCACGAACATAATCAATTTCACACATTGGAACAATCTATTTCATAAAATTGGTTTCATTGAATTCAAAAGACCTATTTCAGTTAATTGAAATAACTCATTTCGTAAATCTGATTTCACTCGTTACAAAATATATCTCAAAAACTAATTCCACTTTGTATTTATGAATGTTTGACTCCATTTTTGCCATGTGATGCACATATATATTTGATTATCTGGTATGAGCAGACCCTCGTCAGATCATGTCAATGAGTATATAATTGATGATAAAAAAAATCAAATTTCTCTCATAAATAAATAGTTGGTGATCTTCAAAGGGGAAAACATATTATGGTTATGAATTTTCAGGCCTAGTCACGTTAACGCATGCATTTGGTTGATCAAAAGGATTTAGTAGTGGCCGATCAACCAGTTTGCTAATGGAATAAATCGTGTGTGCATGCACGGTTCAACCGGTCAACAACTATCCAGGCAAACGTTTGGTGTGTTGAAGTAGTAAAATCTTATACAGGCCTGCTGCTAGTTGGACGTGTTGATGTTGGTACAAAACGTCCGTGGTCGCTAGTGATAGAGAAAATCGATCCGTTGGGCTTGAATAAATCCACCAAGAGATAAGTATTGGCCAAGGAGTTTGTTGCTTTTTAGTTCAACAACGCCGAGAGATTAGAGATAAGATTTGTTTAATTGTTACTAATGGCAGCGGCGACGACGCTAATCTCTCGTGCTTATCTTCCTATCTATTCGCATAGCTAGCCGGTGGAGACGATGCTATAAAAAGGCTGCTCGAGTGACTGCGAAGCCCCCCCCCCCCCCCCACACACACACTTTATATCACCTTCATTCCATATACACACATCTCCATTTCTTTGTCTGGCGTTCCCCTCCGTGACCGGCGTCGATGGCACAGCCATATGGTGAGTAAATCATATGAAGGTTGCATATGATCACTTATTTCCTTTATTTCTTTTGTTCTCATTGTTCATTCTTTTGCGGCGTCTTGCGGCTCTACATGGCGATCTAATCGTCGCCGTGGATGTTTCATTGCTCGATCTAGAAAAAGAATTTTATGGCGTCTCGCGGCTCTACATGGCGATCTAATCGTCGCCGCGGACGTTCCATTGTTTGATCTATAAAAAAATTCAAAGGTGTCCCGCGGCTCTACATGGCGATCTAATCGTCGCCGCGGACGTTCCATGGCCCGATCTACAAAAGAGTTTGGTGGCATCTAGTGGCTCTACATGGCGATCTAATCGCCGCCATAGGTGTTTCACGGTCTGACATGAGGAAAAAAGCGGCATTGCATCCTGTGGCTCTACATGGCGATCAAATCGTCGCCACGGATGTGTTACGGTTTGATATGGAAAAAGAAAAAGGAATGTTATAACGTCTCGCAGCTCTACCTGACGTTTCAATCGTCGCCGCAGACATTTCATGGCCAAGTGATTTTCATGCATTTTGGGTTTATCCATCAGTGAAGGCTATGGATTCATGTTGACAGACAAAACTGTATATAGGTGTGGAGTTACAAGGGAAAGAAATATAGCTGCACAAAAGCCAACATCATGCATGGTTCAGTATATGTACATTTAGAGCACAGAGTCAAGGAGATCACGTGACATACAAAGGATGATTTCTCATCATGAGATAATCCAATATTAATAAAGATGTGGCCATCTACACCGGAATAAACAAGACGCCATTGACGAAATTTTGCAGAATCATGTTTCTCAAACAAACGAGGGTTCATCTTCAAGTCCACGCTCAGTACACTTTCTTCCGTGACCGACGAGGCCGGAACTCACATACACTTCCTGACCGACGAGGCGGGATACATGATGTTCGTGACCGACGAGGCCGAACTATCCATTTAATTTTATCCGTGAGACTTGATCTACATCCCATGTTTGGTTGATGCATGAATCCATAAGTTTTGGCATGGCGAGTTTATTATTTGTCTTGGAGCACTTGCATGTTCTTTTTGCCTTGGAGACAGAAGCCATGAGGTTGATAATGATGATGACCGTTTGAGGCAGTTTAATCGGAGGTCTTTCATAGATATGCTATGAATGTAATTAACTAGGGATCCCTTCGAGGCCCTAGGAGTCGAGAATTATGCAATTGTCTTTTGTATGTCAGATGCTGTACCAAGAGCATGTAAAATGAGATTTGTATATCTTCAGCAATAAAGATTTACAAGTTTTCTCCGCATCATTTTGTGTGTTTATTTTATTTTTTATTTGTATACACTTGTATACTGGCACGCCCGCACCTAAAATGCCAACGCGGATAAATTTAAATATTTGTCTTGCGAAAACAATGAAATATATTCAAATGTATTTCAATCAACTCAAAAGTTAGTTTCAAACCTTTGAAATATAAATTTTAACTTGAAATAAGTGACATTTAAATGAAATAAAAAATAATTTCACTCGCTTCATAAAATAGATTTCTCTCATTTATTAAAAAGATTGAAATAATATGTCTCGCATGTTTTAAAATAACTAGTTTCACATTTTTCTAAATTACAAGTTAAACATATTTCACAATGAAATTTGTTTCATATGCACGAAAACAGAATGTACTCATTTGAAAATTTTGGTTTTGCTCAAATACTTATTACGTGTATTCCACAAAACATGTTTCACTCATTTGAAACGTTGAAATTACAAGATGTTTGAATGTTTTCAAGATTAATCTTGTTCTGAAGGTCTTGGCATCAGGAGTTCAAATATATAAAAAGTTTCAAAAATAAAGTTGCGGTTTAAAATATATGAATGAATGAAATTGCCAAAGAGAAAATAAAGGGCATGAATTAGTCTGGCATGTGATGCATCTTCTGTACGTGAGAATGAGGAGAGAGAATGGACCATGCATGCGTCAAGTACAACTTTATTGTTGACATGGGCCCCTTTCATCTGGAATTGATTTGACTATTAATTAAGATACAAGAGATGGGTTGTTATTATACACATCTATACATTGTCTATGGGCTCCCTATAGCACGAATCACTGCGCATGTGAACGGTGGATGATTCGCCGGTAGCTCCCTACACCGGTAAAAAGAGCTTTCTGCTGTGTCCTCTCATTCTGACTTGAGGATTTTCAACAGGAGTCGATTTGGGGGGTGTCGTGCCGCCGCTTCATCCTCATCTTGTTCTCTTGGGTCTGTACCGCACCACCGCCTCCTACCCAAGTGCCTCCCATGCACAAGAGGATGTTCTGCATCGGCCATCGTCAAACCGGCCGTCTCGGCTATGCGACAGGGTCACCCCAAAGAAACCCCTCCAATATCCATTGCCCCCACTCCTATGCGGCAGCCTCTCGGTGTCATCTCTCCCCTTGCAGTATTGTTTACTCAACTAGTTCATCAAGTACTTAAGAAATGTTCATCATGTATTTAAAATATTCATCATGCAATTTTGAAATGTTTCATGTTTTTAAAAAATACTTTATGTATAAAAAGGTACATCATATATGATAAAAATGTTCATCTGATTTTAGAAAATATATGTTGTGTATTAAAAAATGTTCAACATGTATTCATACGATGTTCATCATGTATTGTTTAGTCAACTGGTTCAAACGCTGCAAGCAGGAGGTCTTGCGTTCGACTCCCAGCCGGTGCATTGTCTTCTTTTAGCTCTTTTTCCGTTCTTGTTTGTTTCTCGAGGACCTTCTTTTGTATCATTCATTTTTCAATAAAGAATACGCAGCAGAGTCCTGCTGTTTCCCTCAAAAAAAAAAGTCACCTTGTACTAGAGAAATATTTATCATGTATTAAGAATATGTTCATCGTTATTTTCAAATAGTTACATTGTGTATTTACAAATATATTCACCATGTATTTTAAAAAGCTCATAGTGTATTAAATGGTAATTGTGTCTTAAAAATATTAATTTCCTAATTTAAAATGGGTTTCTTGAATTTAAAATGATCCATGTGATGTTAAGCTGCCTTGGCAAAGTGTTTTTTTTAGGTCCCCGCAAAAAAAAAGTGTTTTTTTAGACAGCCCATTTATGGATAGATTAACCTGAACGGGCCGTAATTACCAAGGCGGGCCCATGTATACGAGGCATCCAGTTTGTGCTTCGAGTCCACCCTTCAAAAACAAAAACAAAAACCTGCCTCCATGTCTCGATCAGCTTTGCCAATATGGAAGGCGAGACGCAGCAGCCGCCACTCCTCATCGACGGCGAGTCGGCGACGATCTCCTCATCGAGATACTCCTCCGTGTTGGCTTTCCCACCGCTTCCTTGTCCGTGCCGCCCTCATCTGCACGCGTGGCTCCAAACCAGCCTTCCTCATCTCTTTCCGTGAGCTTCCACCCGCCCCGTCTCCTTGGCTTCTACGTCAATAGTGGATGGGGCTCAGAGCTCCCGCGCTCCGTCCCGTTGGTTCAGCTGCCGCCGACCCCAGATCGCGGCCGTCATCCACCGCGCAGCAGCGTGCAACCTGGACACGTTTAAGGGCATGATGCGGACTGGGGTCATGGATCGCTGTCGTCATCTGGCGCCGACACAAGGCCGGAGTGCACAGCCGTTCCCCGAGCGAGGCATGTCCGTCGTCACACCGTTCCCAAGCCTAGGGATAAGCACAATATTAGTTTGGTTCCATCCATCAGGTATTTTCCGGTTGTTTATTGCATCCAAAACTTCATCTGTTAACTCATCGTCAAGAATGTGCCAAAACCTCTTGAAGAACACTACATGTAGGCCGTCAGGCCCCGGCGCCTTCAAATCACCGATTTGGAAGAGGGCTGTCACGCCCCTAGATCAGGAGGTGATAAATCGATATCGAACAACACCAAATCCATGGATACAAGTGTTCCTCGTGTATGAATTAAATCACCAAACCAAAGGTTCACAACGGAACTACAATCCAGAGAAGAGAATCAAGGATGGGAAGAGCATAGAATTAAGGTAGGCAGCAAGAGAGAATCAGGGAGAGGGGATACACTCATCTGGTACGAGGGAAGGGAGGAGCTGGAGGAGGAAGAAGGCCAAGCCAATTCTATTCTGTTCGATCCCCTTTCTCGTTGTCGACCTCTATCTTTTGTAGCTGCAGGTTAGGCCTACTGGCCCAAAGTCCATATGACCCACGGCCCAACAGCCTATGGCCCAATCTGGACTAGGTGCGGGTGTTACAAGGGCCTTCCGAACATCCTCTCGAGTGTATGGCGCCACAAGAAACCTATTCATCTCTGCCGTAACACGCGGCTTCACTGTATGCACAAGATCCTGGTCATAGTCAGCAACATCTGATTTAAAAAGATTGTCAAAGTACTCACAAATTATGGGGTTGAGGTTATCATTTCCTTCGACCCATCCATTATTATCGTTTCTCAATTTCTTAATCAAGTTTATTGAAGTATTGCATATTGCGGTGACACCCCCCCCCCCCCCCCCCCCCCACCACACACACACACACAGCCATCTCACACTACCACGATGCGCCCAAACAATTTCTTCTTGGTCGAGCAAGTTCTCAATCAGCACAGCGAGATCGTTCTATTTTGCTCGGACATCATCTGTGTAGGGAGCTCGCATAAGAACCTCCAGCTCCTGCTGGGCCTTCCTTACCCGGAAACGAGTCCCTTTCAGAACCCGGCAATCCCAATTATGAAGATCACGATGTACAGAATCCATTTTATCTTTGACAGTCGGGCATAAGCTAGCCTCTGTGTACAACTTTTTGCCAAGCTGTCTTGACTATCTCTTCCACGCTCTTCTTCAAGCCAGCTTGCCTCAAATCTGCGATCATACTTGGGCTTTCTCTCTTCCACACCCGCTAAGTCCTCAGTATCTAGAAGAATAGGCCGATGGTCAGATTTCCCCATCTCTAGATTACACAAGGTAGCGTGAGAGTGCATAGCCATCCAATCAGCATTTGTAACTGCACGGTCTAGCCTCTCTTTCAGTCCACCGCGCGGAACCAAGTGAACTTATCACCAACATACCCTAAGTCCCCCAAAGCATAAAATTTCCTTAAAGTCTCCAATTATAATCCAGGGTAACCTGGATTGGGCATGTAACTCTCATATATGACGATATGTACGCTCCTTATTCTCCCAACTTGGCTCACCATAGATGCCAGTTAGCCTCCAAACATCACCATTGCTTTCATGAACTTCAACATCAATACCATCAATGGTGGTAGTTCGGGAGTAGATCCTAATTAACCTCCTTCTAGACTAACAACAGCTCACCCTTCCTTCCATCACGACTTGGTGCAACAATCCTCTCATCCATGCCTAGTTTCCTCATCAGTGTTTCTGCCCTTGATTCATCTAGGTGCGTCTCAGACAGAAAAAACGCATTTGGCATATGCCGCCTCTGGATATCCAGAAGCGACCGGACTGTCGAGGCCTCCTCGAGCCCCGACAGTTCCAACTTATTAGCTTCATTGCGTGCGTCGATCCTCCTTGAACATCGCTTCCGTCGACTGCGCGGACAAGCTGCATCTAGAAAACCTACTGTATACAGACAAATACAGAGGGACAGAAAACAGATCACACCACCTTGCAAAGCAACGGGGCTATGCCGGGACAGAAAAACCAGCTGTGCTAGAGCGTGCTGGGACGTCAAAATTTACTAATCGCCTAATCCTTCAAAAGAGCCGAGAGAAACCAGACCATGGACAACAACAGCCCACCTAACTCATCTCTTCTCCTCCTCTCGTCATGGCATCAAGCTAGCTTCCCAAGAGAGACCCATGATCCCCGTCAGGCAGACACAGGATAGGCAGCCGCCGCCGCCTCGGCGGCGACGGCGGTCAAAACCCTAGATCGCCTTCAGAGTCGCCTTACGAGAGAAAAACGCTTCCAACTAGCCAACTAGGCCTAGTGGGATGGCTATACCACAGCTTGTACGCAGTGTTGGATGGATAAGGGAGGCAACTGGCATCTCGTTCCGATTGACTAAATCATCCCCAATCCAAACTACAGCGCCGGCTAGAGGCACCACCACCACCAACCTTCGCCACCAGCGACTACCTCACCGGCGCGAGGTCGACGGCCCCGGCGCAGCATCATCCTCCTCTGAAGAAGATCCACCCGGAAGGTGTGTCCTGGGCGCGACCATTCGCCAGTCCGAGGACCACCGCCATTACGAACAAGGTGCAGGAAGGACAAGATACCACGAGGCATCCTCTCATCTTCTCCTTTCTTCCCTTCAGTTTTCTTTCTCCGGCGACTGTCGCCGGCGTGATTTGCCTATTCGTGCTCTCGGACAGAGTCGAAGTGCTGATAACATGTGAAAGAACGAATTGATCGAACTGTTACTATTCCATTAAGGATCACAGTTTATATACAAGCAGAACAGACGCGATTGAAAGGACGCGTCCGTCATGGGGGCGTGGGAGAACCGCCGCATCGGTTGGCAGCAATCCACACGAACGGTTGTACAAGGGAGGACGATCCTTAATTACAGAATTAAATTAATCCTAATAGTGTCATAGATGTGATAACATTCAGAGCTTCATTTATTACTTTGTAGACCCATTTTACATTGAGAATCGCTATGTGATGATAACATATTATGTTAGTCCATTTGCATTTCTCCTTATTAATTACTTGCCATGTCATATTTTTTGCCTATGTGGCATGCATGTTACTACTTATATTACTCTCACTATGAGCAGTAAAGTCCCATCCGCTATCCTACATGAAATGTGGAATGCCACCTAGGCAATCACCGAAACTGGCCATTCAACTGAAGTCAAGGCTAGTAAAGGGAAGTGAAGGATAGTCAACATAAGTCAAGATGGTCAAAATAGTCCAAGCAAGCTTCTATGCGTTCAAGCAAACCACTTCGGTCAACAAAAGTCCAATTAAACCCTCATCTCTATTACTATTAAACAATCAAACATATTAATCACTAAGTGCACCCAGCCTAACGTACATGTAACAACATAGATCAATTACAACCTTACAATTAGGACCACTTAACTTGATCTAATCGTCAAGATTATACTAACCCTCATCCAAAAGTGCGTTTAGCAAATTACCCTGGTGGCCCAAAACTCTGCCGAACCAAATCGTTCCGCGCCCCGCGTCCACCCCAATACATCGCTTCCTTAATCCAAGGAAAAAAACACAACCCGATCGCAAACAGATACTACCAAGCGAGCGATGCGATCAACGCCGAGCGGCGGCGGCAGCTCGATGCAGGGAACGGTGATGAGCATGGAGTCCGGCGGGGCTGGCGTGGATCTGGCGGATGACAGCCGGATGGTCAACAACGGGCAGTTCCAGCGGGGCTGGCATGGATCAGGAGGATGGTAGCCGGATGGGTCGACGACGGGCGGCTCCGGCGAGTCGGAGGGACGCTGGTGGCAGCTGACCTCCTCCCTGGCTAACTGCGGTTCTAGGGAGAGAGAGCTTCGAAGGTGAGGAGCTAGAGAAGAACATAAGGAAGGGAGATGAGGAAGGGCAGGGGCGCAGCCGGCGGCCTCGATGGTGAACCTCCGGTGGCGACAGTATCTGACGAGAGGCGGCGCACAACGCCGACGCGAGCCTACGGGGGCGGTAACTGTTGGAATTTTGCTAGTAGGCCTTTGGCCCAAAGCCCAACTAAAATTCTGAAATTCTCTTGGCCCATTCATGCACACATGTGAGTGGAGTGAGTGAGGCTAAAGTTTAGTCCCACCCCGGAAGTTGAGAGAGAGTTGCACCTCTTTATAAGGTGACTCTTCTACCACTTGTATGAGCATGAGAAGAGGAGACCTACACGCGCGCTCCTCCTCCTCGCCACGCCACGCCTCGCCTCGTCACGACGCGCCGTGGGTTGCGGAATTGAGCCGAGCCGAGGACAGAGCTATGCACGTTGTCTATATTTTTGCTGCATGGGAAAATTAATGAGTCATTAATTAATAATTAACGAACGCGTTAATTACTGAACCGTTTCCGATTCTTTTGGATCGTGACGACTCGGACGTGGGGTTTACTCCCACGACCTACCCGGCCCGCACTATATAGTCAGGCAGACGTCTACCCTAGCCGCCGCCGCTTCGTATGGTTTCTCACCACCGTTCCAGATCATTGCGCCGCCAAGCAAGTCTTCTCCATCCCTCCTTCCGGCGTGCACCGCGAGAAGGGACAGCAGGCCTCCAGAACCCCGCCTCTCGTGATCCTGTACGGGAGAGGGGCGATCAGGTTTTTGGGGAGTGCACTCGCGCGACTGCTGACAGCGACGACTTCGCGAACGACGAATTCTTCCCCGACCTCGGCAACCTCGTCCTCGACGACATGGGCGACAACGTCAACGCCGGCGGTGCTGCACCCGCTGCACCATATGTGATTATATCCTTCCTGTTCGAGATCGTGGTAGAATTCATGCTTCTAGTATATGCCCTAGATGTGATATGTCCATCTGCTATGCTAGTTCGCATGCTTAGTTTAATCTCTGCTGCTGTGGTCATGATTTATCTTCTGTTTATTCGAATTAAATCTCATAGTAATTTCCTCATATTTCCAACAATCCAAAAACCTGATTATACGCAATTTATTCCGAGTGGTTTTGCTGCGCATCTGAAGCCGCCTGCCTTTAAGGGGGCGCAATATAAAAGGTGGCGCATGAGAGCAGTCTACTAGTTTCAGACCATGGGCTGCTATGTGCCACCAAGGGCAAGCCTGAGGGCGATCTTAATCCAGCACAGCTAGAAGCTTTTGAGAAGATCGATACCCTCTTTAAAGGCGCTCTTCTGAGTGTTCTTGATGACTCCATTATGGATTCGTATATGTCGTTTGACAACGGCAAGGACATGTGGGTTGCGCTGGAGGCCAAGTTTGGTGCCTCGGACGCCGGCAGCGAGTTGTACGTCATGGAGCAATTCTATGACTACAAGATGACTGATGAGCGCCCTGTTGTACAGCAGGCTCATGAGATACAGTCGCTCGCAAAAGAATTGGAGTACTTCAAGTGTGTGTTGCTGGACAAATTTGTTGCCGGAGGCATCATTGCCAAGCTTCCACCTTCGTGGAACAATTTTGCTACTTCCCTGAAACACAAGAGACAGGAGTTTTCTATTGCGGATCTCATTGGTACTCTTGATGTTGAAGAGAAGGCGAGAGCAAAGGACACACGTGCTCGAGTTGCTGAGGGAGGTTCTAGTGCCCACATGGTACAGAAGAAGAACTCCCAGCCCAACAAGTTCAAAAACAATAAGAACAAAACTCAGGGTAAAGGCAAGTTTGATACAAAGAACAAGCCATCATATTCTACCAACTTCAAGAAGAATTCTCATAAGAAGGGGAAGGGACTTTGCCATGTCTGCGGTGATCCTAATCACTGGGCTCCGAAGTGTCCTAACTGCTTTGAGGAGCGCGAACATGAGAAGAGCGGCAAGTCTGCTAATGTTGTCATCGGTGATACTGATATGAAGGAATCAGGGCAACAGGGACTTCACCCGTGCTGATGGGAAACGGGTCACATGCCATCGTTCGAGGTGTTGGTACGGTTGATCTGAAGTTTACTTCGGGGAAGACTGTGCGTCTGAAGAACGTTCATCATGTGCCGTCCATCAATAAAAATCTCGTTAGCGGTTCCCGTTTATGTCGAGATGGTTTTAAGTTGGTTTTCGAATCCAATAAAGTTGTAATTTCTAAGTTGGACAATTTGTTAGAAAAGGCTATGAGTGCGGAGGCTTGTTTCGCCTATCTTTGTCAGATATTTGCACTAAAGTTATTAATAATGTTTGCCACAATAATGAGTCTGATATTTGGCATTCATGACTCTGTCATATTAACTTTGGTTGCATGACGCGGTTAGCCAATATGAATTTAATTCTGAAAATCTCTACTGTCAAAGGCTCCAAGTGGCAAGTATGTGTGCAAGCTAAGCAACCTCGCAAGTCCCATAAGACTGCAGAGGCAAGAGACTTGGCGCCACTAGAGCTTATACATTCTGATCTTTGTGAGATGAATGGCGTGTTGACAAAAGGTGGAAAGAGATACTTCATGACGTTGATTGATGACTCCACTAGATATTGTTATGTGTATCTTCTGAAATCAAAAGATGAGGCTTTGACTTTCTTTAAAAATTATAAAGCTGAGGCAGAGAACCAACTTGTTCAAAAAATTAAACGGCTTAGGTCCGATCGTGGTGGAGAGTATTTTTCCAATGAATTTGATCTGTTTTGTGCGGAACATGGTATAATCCATGAGAGGACGCCTCCCTTCTCACCCTAGTCAAATGGGGTAGCTGAAAGAAAGAACCGAACTCTAACTGATATGGTTAACACCATGTTAGACACTTCGGGTCTATCCAAGGAATGGTGGGGGGAGGCGCTAATGACTGCGTGTCATGTTCTAAACCGAGTTCCCACAAAGCATAAGACCATGACTCCATTTGAGGAATGGGAAAGGAAAAGGTTAAAACTCTCTTACCTACGTACTTGGGGTTGTTTGGCGAAAGTCAATATACCAATTCCCAAGAAGCGCAAGCTTGCACCAAAAACCGTGGATTATGTTCTTCTGGGCTATGCTTTTCATAGCATCGGCTATAGATTTTTGATAATAAAATCTGAGGTATCCGACATGCATGTTGGTACGATTATGGAATCAAATGATGCAACTTTCTTTGAGGACATATTTCCTATGAAGGATATGTCGAGTTCATCAAATCAGGAGATACCTACTCCATCTAGTGAGGAATTCGTTGTAATTCCTGAACCCACCATTGCGATGGAACACATTGAGAATCCGGTTGAGGGTAACAATGGAACTCCTGTGAGGAGTAAGAGACAGAGGACTGCAAAGTCTTTTGGTGATGATTTCATTGTGTACCTCGTGGATGACACACCCAGAACTATTTCAGAAGCCTATGCATCTCCTGATGCTGACTACTAGAAGAAAGCTGTACGTAGCGAGATGGATTCCATCTTAGCTAACGGTACCTGGGAGATCACTGACCGTCCTTATGGGTGCAAACATGTAGGATGTAAGTGGGTGTTTAAGAAGAAGCTTAGACCTGATGGTACGATTGAAAAGTACAAGGCACGGCTTGTGGCCAAGGGTTATACCCAGAAAGAAGGTGAAGACTTCTTTGATACTTACTCACCCGTGGCTAGACTGACCACAATTCGGGTGCTACTATCACTGGCTGCCTCACATGGTCTTCTCGTTCATCAAATGGACGTTAAGACGGCTTTCCTCAATGGAGAGTTGAAGGAGGAAATTTACATGGATCAACCAGATGGTTTTGTAGTACCAGGTCAGGAAGGAAAGGTGTGCAAGTTATTAAAGTTTTTATATGGCCTTAAACAAGCTCCTAAGGAGTGGCACCAGAAGTTCGAAAGAACATTAACTGCTGCCGGCTTTGTAGTAAACGATGGTGACAAGTGCGTGTACTACCGCTATGGTGGGGGCGAAGGAGTTATTCTTTGTCTGTATGTTGACGACATATTGATCTTTGGAACCAAACTTGATTTAATCAAGGAGGTTACGGATTTCTTATCTCGCTGTTTTGAGATGAAGGATCTAGGAGTAGCTGATGTTATCTTAAACATCAAGCTGTTGAGAGATGAGGATGGTGGGATCACACTGCTTCAGTCTCATTATGTGGAAAAGGTCTTGAGTCGTTTTGGGTATAGCGACTGCACGCCTTCTCCAACTCCATATGATGCTAGTGTGTTGCTTCGAAAGAATCGACGGATTGCTAGAGATCAACTGAGGTATTCTCAGATTATTGGCTCGCTTATGTATTTGGCGAGTGCCACGAGGCCTAACATCTCTTTTGCTGTGAGCAAGCTGAGTCGGTTTGTGTCAAAACCGGGAGATGATCATTGGAATGCACTTGAGAGAGTTATGCGCTATTTGAAAGGCACCACGAGCTATGGGATTCACTACACCGGGTATCCAAGGGTACTGGAGGGTTATAGTGGCTCAAACTGGATATCTGATGCTGATGAGATTAAGACCACAAGTGGTTATGTTTTTACACTTGGTGGTGGCGCTGTTTCCTGGAAGTCTTGCAAGTAGACCATCTTAACGAGGTCAACTATGGAAGCAGAACTCACAGCATTAGACACTGCCACTGTTGAAGCAGAGTGGCTTCGTGAACTCTTAATGGACTTACCTATGGTTGAAAAACCAATACCCCCTACCCTGATGAACTGTGATAATGAAACTGTGATCGTCAAGACAAACAGTTCTAAGGACAATATGAAGTCCTCAAGGCATGTGAAGAGGAGACTAAAATCTGTCAGAAAATTGAGGAACTCCGGAGTTATTACGTTGGATTATATCCAAACGTCGAAAAACTTGGCAGATCCCTTCACAAAGGGTCTATCACGTAATGTGATAGAAAATGCATCGATGGAGATGGGTTTGAGACCCACCGCATGAGTTGTCCATAGTGGTAACCCACTCTATGTGATCGGAGATCCCGTGAAGTAGAAGTAGGAGACAAGCTGTTGGTCAGCTGGGAGGAGAGTATCCCTATATTAATTATTCCACTCCGTGAAGATGCAATACTCTCCTGGTCTGCATGGCAGGTTGATACTTAATGTGTTCCAAGTGGCTTATTCGGGTAAGCAGAGATGTTGTCCTGCAGAACATCTTCTGAGGAACACACCTATATGAATTTGACTGTTAACGTCGCAGTCTGTGAGAATTGGGTGTTCTCTAATAAATTCATGAAAGGCCCTGGAGTATGACGTATACGCTCCACCCGCGGGGAAGCCTTGCGGCGGCCCAGTATCGGTCAAGAATTTGTGTGAAACTAGTTTCACAGAAAACTTGTAGTTCAAGGCATAGTCCACTATTCAAGTTGTGATCTAGTGTAGCATAAATTTCTAAGTGGAAGTTTAACTTCACAGTCTCCACTAAGCACCGATATATAAAACAATGTTTTGGAACTAAATGATGAGATGTGCCAATGAGACTTTGTGGGGGATTGTTGAAATTTTGCTAGTAGGCCTTTGGCCCAGAGCCCAACTAAAATTCTGAAATTCTCTTGGCCCATTCATGCACACATGTGAGTGGAGTGAGTGAGGCTAATGTTTAGACACACCCCGGAAGTTGAGAGAGAGTTGCACCTCTTTATAAGGTGAGCTCTTCTACCACTTGTATGAGCATGAGAAGAGGAGACCTACACGCGCGCTCCTCCTCCTCGCTTGCCTCGCCACGCCACGCCTCGTCACAATGCACCGCGGGTTGCGGGATTGAGCCGAGCCGAGGACAGAGCTATGCATGTTGTCTATATTTTTGCTGCATGGGAAAATTAATGAGTCATTAATTAATAATTAACGGACGCGTTAATTACTGAACCGTTTCCGATTCTTTTGGATCATGACGACTCGGACGTGGGGTTTACTCCCACGACCTACCCGGCCCGCACTATATAGTCAGGTAGACGTCTACCCTAGCCGCCGCCGCTTCGTATGGTTTTTCACCACCATTCCAGATCATTGCACCGCCAAGCAAGTCTTCTCCATCCCTCCTTCCGGCGTGCATCGCGAGAAGGGACAGCAGGCCTCCGGAACCCCGCCTCTCGTGATCCTGTACGCGAGAAGGGACAGCAGGCCTCGGAACGACTTCGCAAACGATGACTTCTTCCCTGACCTCGGCAACCTCGTCCTCGACGACATGGGTGACAACGTCAACGCCGGCGGTGCTGCACCCGCTGCACCGTATGTGATTCTATCCTTCCTGTTCGAGATCGTGGTAGAATTCATGCTTCTAGTATGTGCCCTAGATGTGATATGTTCATGTGCTATGCTAGTTCGCATGATTAGTTTAATCTCTGTGCTGTGGTCATGATTTATCTTCTGTTTATTCGGATTAAATCTCGTAGTAATTTGCTCATATTTCCAATAGTAACTGCTTTGATCTGCGGGACATCACCTCGCTCTGAGACGGCTTCCAACTGCTGACTGAGAGGTCTACAACACCACAACGGCGTCCTCACGGAGGCCAATGAGCAGACTCCGCTCGCCCTCTCATCGGAGACATCATCGAAGACCAAGGTTGCCGTCCCACGACACTAGTAGAAAAATGGGTCAAACGTGAAGCACATTAGTGCCGGTTTGAATTTGAGCCGACACTACTGGTACCATCAGTGCCGGTTCGAACGACTATGCATTAATGCCGGTTCGTGTTGAACCTTTAGTACCGGTTCGTGTCACAAACCTGTACTAAAGGGGTGATGGCAGGCTAGCGTCAGGCTGGGGCCCCATGATCACCTTTAGTACCGGTTCGTGCCACAAACCGGTACTAAAGGGCTAACCTTTAGTACCGGTTTGTGCCACGAACCGGTACTAAAGGGGTCTGACCTATAGTACCGGTTTGTGACACAAACCGGCACTATAGGGCAATTTTCAAACTCTACGCCCCCCCCCCCCCCCGTGTGTCGCCATTTCAGTTCTGAAAAAAATCAAAAGAAAATGATAAAAACTTCAAAAAATAAAATCCTTCGAGAGGTAGTTATATTACTACATCTACTAGTTAGGAAAATTTGAAAACTTAAATTTGGACATGTTTTGCAAAAAATGTAGGGAAAATGTAAAACGGCTATAACTTTTGCATACGATGTCGGAAAAAAACGTGTAATATATCAAAAAATTCAGCATGAAAATTCGCATCCGATGGAGACCGCCTATGGCCTGTTTGCAATACTTTAGAATCCTCAAATTCCAAAAAGAAAAAAAGATATGGTCAAATTTAAGTTTTTTTAAAAAAAATTGTTAAATCTGATCAAACTACTTATTCAAGAAGTATTAATGTTACACATAATTATTCAAGAATATTAGTGTTACTAAATAATTATTTTAATTTTTTGAATTTTGGTCAAATCTGGTCAAACTATGGTCAAACTGTGGTCAAACTATGGTCAAACTTACTCAAAAATATTAGTGTTACTAAATAATTACTGTTTTTTAGAATAATAGTTTCAAACTCAAACAGTGAAATGTGTGACTTCATGCTCAAGCTAAACTCCTGAGGGTTAATAGGATTGGCATCTTACTATTGTCAGGAAAACAACAAGTGCAGACTTGGAAACAAAGGAGAATAGAACCCGAAAGTTAAGCGTGCTCGGGCTGGAGTAGTGAGAGGGATGGGTGACCGGTCGGGAAGTTATATGATTTGGAATGAGTGATCCACACTTGAGCAGTTAAGAGAGGTGATTAGAGACTAGATCACCAAATAATTCAGAAAAAATAAAAATTGAAAAAAAAATCGAAAAAAAATCCAAAATTTTCAAAAAAAAAATTCAAAAAAAACTTTTAGTACCGGTTGGTAATACCAGGGCGCGAGCTCACGCCACGTGGTGGCACTTTAGCGCCGGTTCGTGCCGAACCGGTACTAAAGGGGGGGGGCTTTAGTGCCCACCAATTAGTGCCGGTTATGGAACCGGCACTAAAGGCCCTTACGAACCGGTTTTAAAGCTCCGTTTTCTACTAGTGCGACCACATGCGTACAGTGGCTTGATTAGATTTTCGAACGTGCAAAGAGACCCTCCCGCTCGGCCCCCGCGTCGCCTAGGGTAGGCGACACGGGCGGCAGCCCCCAATGGCGCCGACGTCGGCTCCCCATCTCCAGCTAATCCCCTCCCTGCCGCTGGAGGCCACCACCGGGCGAAGCCCGCGTCGTAGCGGCGGCGGCGGGGCCTTCCCCCCTGTGGCGCGGCTCTCCTCTCCTCCCGCAGGGCCCCGCGGCTGGCGGCCCGCCTGCGGGTGGCTCGTCGGCGCCCTTCTCGGCGGCCTGGTGGCCGGCGACGCTCCTCCTGGTGGTGGATCCAATAATCCCTCCTCCCCGCGCCTCCTGGTTGGCCGCCCCGGCGCTGCCCCTCCAACGTCAGATCTGGCGCCGCCGCCGCAGTCCCTCCCAGCCGTCGTCACCAGTGATGCCCTGGCGCGGCGCGTCCCCCCTCCCCTGCCCTCCCCTATGCAGCACCTCTCCCTACCACCCGACCCCCCTATCCTTGGTTGTCTGGCGTCCTCCTGGCCGCAGGACCTTGTATTGGCCGTGCCTCCTCCGTGGTTGCCCGGGGTGGGGCTGATTCCCCCTGGCCTTGGGCTACCTGGCGTCTTCCCGACAGCGGAGCCTCGTCCTAGGCTCCCAGCCATGCATGTCACTTGTGCTGGTTGTGGTGTGCCATGAGCGGTGGATCGAGCCCCGTGATGGTTGTGTGTGGTGGTGTGTCCAGCAGTGCCCAATGTCATCTTCCCGGTGATTGGCGCGGCTCTCCTTCTGGTGGTTGTGGTCTCGGCCTGCTTTGGTTTCCTTGTCTCTGAATCTTGATCCACCAACCTTTGTGATTGTGCGGAATTTGGCCGGGCGAAAGCCTTGCTCGGCTTGCCGATGCTGGTGGCAACGACACTTGCGGGTGCCGTTTCCTTCTTGGAGGTGCCACCATGGCCTCTTCTCTGCGCCCCTACGCGAGTATCGGGGGAAACCCTAGATCTAGTCGGCTAGATCGGACAGCGACGGCGGCTCGGCGTTGTATCCTTCATGAAGGCAGTGTCTTGTTGCTCGTGGTGTGCTCGGTGTTGGATTTGAAGACTTCGGATGCTTTGCTGGTCCGGGCTGCTCCTCCTGGCGTATCTCGTCTCTTTGCCGCAGGCTAGACTTCGAGCTAGGAGAGTCTATGCTGTGTTATATCCCTTCTTGTGTCTTTCCCACACCTTGTGTGGTGTTCTCTCTTTTCCTCTTGTATGTCTATGAATGATACGCAAGCTTTGCGTATTCGCGAAAAAAATCATCTAATTCACTGCCATCATATTAGCAAGTGTTGATCATCTCATACCTCATACGCACGAGGCTTTGCAGCTAGAGAGTATCGAGAGAGCAGACAGACGTATTAGGAACTGTTGGTACTGTGGAAGACCCAATAGGATTAGTCACCAATCTTATTGAAGCAGAAGACCAAACAGGGAACAGGCAGTGTGTGTCATGACTCATAAGTTCAAGGCGTTTGAGGTATAGATCACAATATCATTTTTTTCTTTGATAATTTGGTGTTTAGTGGTGTTCCAACTATTCTAGATTCTCTTACTTGTTTTATTTCTTTTTTTCTGTGAAATTCATTCTTTTTTTTTTCTTATGTGTGCATGGATCTACCAGGAAACAAATGGTGAGCGATCCTCTGTCAACCTCATTCCTCCCTTGTCCCTTGTTCGGTGGATTAGTATTTTTCTGTCAATGTGTTTATGCACTTTCTTTCTTTTAGTTCAAGCATATATGATGAGTCCTTTCATGCACTTTTTTTACAATACTCTAATGTGTCTGACATGATCAGATGATTTTCTGGTTGCAGAGAGAATAGAATACATATCAACCATGGAGGCCAGTTTAAATTTTTCTTCCAGCCATCAGGATGTTTGTGTAGGTCTGCTCTGCAACACAGCTGAACATTATGTTGTTTTCGGTTGACAGAAGCCGTATCGGTACTATGTATGTAAATGTAGCTTGGAAGACAAAGGAAGCATAACAAATGGAGGTGTTCTGTTTAATCCACCCTCCCTTGCATAATTGCCCTTGAACCTTTTTAAACTACTATGTAGCAATGGGGCCTATCTGCCATCTCAAAAATGAGATGGACATCAAATGATATTCTGAAAATAAGTTTTCCAGGAAAGAAGTATGAACCTTTTCAAATGAACACCAGTGTGTCTTGCTAATTTTAAGTTTGTTTCAATATCAAACTCAGATTCGCAAAGCTGTCAATTATTATATATCAAAGTTATGACAAGTATGAAGTATGGAAAAAACACATTGAGAAGGATGTTACTCCCCCCAGTCTTCAGTATGTAAACAGCTCTTGTGTGCAGGTAGCAAAGGCAACAATTCAAGTATTGAATTAACATAAAGAACTAAGGGAGAAGCATCCATTTGAAAAACTCAAAGTCATTGGTTTGCATTGATGTGATTATATCAAAGATTCAATGGAAAATAAGGTTAGCTTGTTGGCCATCTTGACTACATTTTCGTTGTTTCTTATCAGTCCTGAGATGTAGATATACTGGTAATCATTCTTCACCCCTTACGACTGAAGCGTGATTATCACATTGTATTCTCCTGTGTTACAAATTATTTTTTAAACATAATTCCTGCCCATCATTTGTTTAAAATTGGAAGTATATAAGGAAGATCGGAAATCATATATATTAAGATGGTAATGAGAAATTTTCTTGCAAAGATTATAACATGTGTTGCACATGCACACTTACTAGTGATAAACAAATCAAAGAAAGGAGACCGCATATAAGAGAATAAGACAAAGATGAAACACTGGATCAAAGAAGCCCAAGTCCAAGAATTAAAGAAGGCCCATGTATGGTGGAGGGGATCTCTCTCCAAATGGGATAAACCACCTCCTAGCCCAATTATGAGCACATGGGCCAACATACGAACAATTACCTAGTTCTACCCTCCCAACTCCTTACTTCAATGGTAGCCTTGGTCATCTATCAAAAATCTTTTTTCTTCAATCAAAAATTATGTCAAAGAACCCCTAGGCTATATCAGCCCCTCCATGGGCATGTAAGATCACTCGCACTCTTTTAAATTTAGAGACATTAAAACTGGGCGAAGTATCAAGTGAAAACTGGAATTCAGTGCAAATCTAGAAACTTCCATCGTGGGACCTTGGATCAATAGCGAGCGGCAGATATCAATGGCGGGAGTACTAACCATCCACTTAACTCCATTTTTCACATAGCCCCCTCTCTCAGTATATTGGTAACTCCCTGTCAAGTTATTCTACCCCACTCCTATCCTTCCAAGTTCTAACCCAAATCTCGCCGCCGCCTCATCTGACCTATGTGAGGGCGACCAGGCGAGCCCCCACGCAATGGCGGGTGCTGCACCACGCAACGGTGATCCTGCTGCCTCGGCGCGCAACGGCGAGCCGGCTGCCTTAGCACTGCCTCAGGCAACGATCACCTGGCGCCCTCGGGGCTGCTCTGACGCGACGACGAGCCGACGGCCTTGGGGCTGCCCATGCCAACCCAGTGCGATGGCCCGCCCGACCTTGGCGTTGCTCACCCTTCTAAGATATTGGTCTGTATTTGATGTCGTCCAAATTCTAGTGCAGACAATTGGGCTAGCTTTTGGTTAGTTGTTCATATTCAGTTCCTTAGCTGAATGAATGTTGCAGCCTAAAGGAAAATTTAAGTTCACCAGAGATCCAATATAAAGAAATTACAGAGTATTGGAGCAAGAAGAACAAGGGACCATCTACGGCGCCGAGGTTGGCGTCCACCGTGCAGGACTGCGTGGGTGACTACGCGCGCTGCTCATGGGGTAGGCAAGGATGTCAGCCAAGGCAGCCTCCCCGACGACGCCGACTATGCGGTGGGGCAGCAGAACTCTGTGGGCGATGACACGCGCACCAGCGACACCGGTGGGGGAATGGGCCGTTGCTCCTTTGAAGCTTGATTCTACCGTGCCTCCTTCCACCTGAATTTTGCTGTTTTGTTGTGGAAGAGTGTCATGTGGAGACAAAATTTCTGAATGCAATTTTGATCTTGTGTTATCACTGAACATGAAAGCATTGTTGATTCTATTTATTTAGACTGGGTAGTTCTCCACTGCTCTAATCTAGAGTTTGTACAAGACAAAATTTTCTAAATGCAAGCTTCCGAACTGCTATTCAGTGTTGAGCTCTATTGGTGTTTGTTGGATGAAAGTTTACACATAATGTTGAGCTCTATTGGTTGGACTTTCTACTTCAGAAGCACAAACTTTATGTTTATGTTGGAAAAACTTTTATTTAACTAAAAGACCATGAGCATTTGAAGTAGATAATACCTTCCTGCCATGCAATATAGAATTTCTACTTATAAACACAAACTTTCAAAACGTATTAGAAAAACTTTATATACAAAACCATTAAAGTTTTGACTAAGCTGATACCTTTTTACCAGGCAATATAGAAATTACAAATTTTTTAATTACAAATTTTCTACTTGAATGATAAACTTTCTACTCGGAAACAAACGGGCTTACATAGTATATTCTATTCAGCAATTAATATAGACTTTCTAATCGGGACTATAAACTTTCTACCAAACCCACACATTTTTTACTCAAATACAAATATCTTTTCGGTGACCGCACTTCCTACTCAGAAAATATAAACTTTCCAGTAAGAAACAATAAACTTTTGCATTATAAAATAAAACACATAAGTAATTTAATACGTCCATGGTCATTTGTTCTACTTTGCAAATTGTACATGCCCACCGCTAACACATAAAAATATCATAACAAAGTGTGCTCTTTTAGTTTGAAGGGGAGCACGGTCATGTCATGAGCAGCTTGGAATGGGTCAGGACCTGAATGGTGACCGTAGTGGACCGATGTGGGGATCACAAAGGCAAGCAACGCACGCCACCGCAATAAAAAGGAAGATAAAAGCAGGTGGCCACAGTTGCTGCACACTGCGACAGTTACCATTTTTGGCTTAATTGGCCAGGCTGGGTGGTCATTTATTTTTGGGGTAGGTGCCAAAAGCCGTTTCTTCACTTGCCTGAAACGTAAGTAATTAAAGGATGAGTGTCACAGTTTCGTCGGCAATTTCGCCTCCCCCGTCCCCGGCATCGACCTACAATTCTTTTCCCCTAACCCCGGTTTGACCAGCGTTCCCCAACATCAATGGTGGCGATATCCAAGCTGCTCGAGGACGACGACCTCCTCAGTGAGATCCTCCTCCGCACCGTATTCACCACCACCCTTCTCAACTCCGCCCTCGTATGCACACGTTGGCTCGCCCATGCCTCCGATTGCGCCTTTCTCCATCGATTTTGTGAGATCCACCCGCCCCGCCTTCTTGGCTTCTACTCCAACAAAGGTCAGAACACCCCGCACTTCATCCCAATATTGCCTCAGCCCCGTGAACTCACTGCTGTCATCCGTCGCGCAACCTCTAGATTGGGCACCTATAAGAGAGTACCATCGGTACCAACCTACATCCTTGGTTGCCGGAATGGCAACGTCCTCATTAGGCAGCATGATATAATTGGAACCACGTTTGCAGTGCACAACGTGGTGCGTCCTGAGAGAGGCATGGACATCCTCCCACCGTTCCCACGCCCCCAATCTCCGTACTTATTTGATGGTACTGCTTACTCTAGAATCATGTCCAAAGAAGAGGGCGATGATTTGTCTTACTTGTATGTGTTGATGCACCAAACAACGGATGGAAAACATAGGTATACATATATATCTTGAAACATGGCATATGGCGCATGAATCATAGCTTGATCATACAGCAGCCCCCTCGTCCATGGTCAGTACTTAAATCTGTGTTGTCCAACAATAAAATCTATGTGCCAGCTGGCTGGAGCAACATTATTGTCTTGGATTTGGCGGCCTCAAGTTTCTCCATAATTGAGCTCCCAGAAGGGATGGAGTATGGTGAGAGAAACACCATATTGTCACAGGCCGATGATGTTGCTGGTGTATATCTTATCCATGTCAAGAAATTTCAACTTCGCATCTGGCTCCACAATGGGTACACATGGTTGCTGATGGACACCATTTATTTGCGTGAGATGTGTGCTGATTTGAGTATGGTAGATGGCAATGCTTCTCTGCTGATAAACCAGGCAGGAGACAATGCCGAGTTTGTGTTCTTGGACATGGGTCGATGCACATTCCTCTTGGACATCAAGCGCAAAACAATGCATAAGGTGTATGAGAAGGAAGACGGTGATAAATTTTTCTGTGAAATCCATCCTCTTATGATGATTTGGCCTCCCATATTTCCTGCACTCAAGGATGATCCTAAAAGGTTTGTTTTTTGGCCTTCATATAATCTGTTTTCTTGTTGAGGTTATAATTTTTTTGAATTGTACATTCTATCAATCTATTTTCTATTCAGTTGCTTTGTCTTGTTGTGTGCTTTAAAGCTAAAATCTGTAGCTTAGATCAATTCGCCAACATATCCGGTGTAGTTAAGAATGAATGGCATTGCCAAACTATTGAGATGTTTTAGGAAGACTAGTGGTAGTACATTCATGGAATGGTGGTAGGTACATAATTGATTCCCCGAGCCATTCTATCAATCTATTTTAATTAATGGTGCATCAACAGTCATGGTGTAGTACATTCATGGAATGGTGGTAGGTACATAATTGATTCCCCGAGCCATTTTAGGAAGACTAGTAAGCAACAATTGAGATGTTTTCTGTACCTGTAGCATGATTTCTCTATAGTTGGTTTTTTATCTATGTGGTCATGATTGTTGTTGTTGTCTTGGGTTATATATCCGGGAAATTAGGGAGAGGGATTAGCAGTTGAAGAATGGAAGTTCATGTATTGCATCTTCTTCATTTCTCACATATTGATATCACATTATATGAATTCTTATCACAAGTAAGCTGACCTTGAATGGTGAAACTCACTCATGTTACTTTGGATGTACATACTTGCAGTTTTTTTAGAATACTGTAATTTTTCTTTATGCGAGAAAGGATACGGTCATGGAATAAAATTTCCATGTATGTCTATTTAAGCATGCCATTATTCCCACACCTATCAGTTCTGGATAGCATAATTTACATCGGCACACTTGTGTTATTGAATGTTTTTCAATTTAGAAATACCACCATGATATTTTCTCCCTACATGTCAAGTGTATAATCCAGTCTAAAAACTCCCCCTTGGTGACTTATACCCTCATTGACTATTGTGTTCTTTACTTTTCACGTTGTAGAAGGAAAAATACAACATGTTTGGGGTATGGAAGCATCTAGTCATCATTGCTTGGTCAATTATATGATTATGCATTTTGAGTGATCATAACATTTGAATGTTGTTGCAAAATTACTTGCCAATTTGTCTTGTTTCACTTGTGCTTAATCATCTTCATCCCTGATCCTTTGTGTTTTCCTATTTCGTTTGGAACAGAAATGCCATGCTCAGGCTGAAGATCAAGGATATGGATGGACACTAGCTATCTCCACTACCAATAAACTGGAGCTCCATCGTAGATGAGTTGAGAATAAATGCACCCCAAAGTTTCTCCTTAGTTGTGATGGGTGACATGTGACAACCTGGAAAGTAATAAGCACCTGTTTTTAATATCTAGAGCTACCTACCTGGTTTCGATCCTTTCTGGAGTTTAATACCTATTATTATGCTTGATTATCATGATATATCTTTTGCATGATTTTCTTCACCTTGTTATTACCTTTGATAGCCCTAGTCTTGTATCATGATTTATGCTTGCTGTCTACTCTATTGTATCTGGAAAGAAGAAATGGGGGAAGACTGGAGAGAGAGAGAGAGAGAGAGAGAGAGAGAGAGAGAGAGAGAGAGAGAGAGAGAGAGAGAGAGAGAGAGAGAGAGAGAGAGAGAGAGAGAGAGAAGATGACAACATCAACTCTGTTGTTTGCCCCAAATTATTGTTTCCCCCAAATCATATGTATGCCGCCACTTTAGGTAGGTGCTATGCAGATGGCTGCAAACCTGATTGAGTTAACCTGCTCAATAATGGAGCCCATGAATCTGCTGCAATTTGTTGTACATCACTCTCAACCTTCATCGGAACCTGCTCCCTATCCTTCACATGTCTACTCAGGATCCAAGCCACAACTGCTATATACTCTCGGTGCCTAATCTGAAGCTCATAGCTTTCTTCTGGCAATATACATTGTGAAGCACCTACAAATTTCTCAATATCTGCTTCTCCCATGAAACATGGCATTCCATACGAAGTCTGAAGATGATGCTGAATCAGCAGTTGCGTGCGTGGTTTTTGTTAGTTTTGTATTATTTTTGGGTCAGGTACCTTCATTAATTGGACCAACTCTCTTCTTCAGTATGCAACGTGGGAGCTCCCTGCCCTCTGACAAGGTTTCATAAAAAATAGTTTAATAAAAGGTTTATAGATTTGAGAAAAAAAATCATGAATTCGGGAAAAGAATCACGGATATTTTTAAAGTCCGTGGATTTTAAAAAGTTCACAAAACTGAAAAAGCTCACGGACAAAAAAATTCATGAATTTGGAAAAGGTCCACGAACTTGAAAAAAGTTCATGGATTTACGGAAAAATAAAAATTACAAAATGTTCATGAATTTTAGGCGAAAACTTCACAAATGTGAAAAATCACGGATTTGGAAAATGCCCACGATTTTAAAAAACAAATTTGGAAAACATTCACGAATTTGAAAAAAGTTCTTGAGTTTGAAAGGAATTCATGCATTTTGAGAAAAAAATGGAAATATGAAAAACAAAAAAGGGGAAAATAAGAAAAACCAAACAAAAAAGGCCAAGGAAAAAAGGACTGGAAGCTTCAAGAAGCTTCCCAAAACCAGCCACCAACTTCCACTCAAATACTTCAGCTTTCTCTAAAAAAAACGCAGTTCATCCCCGCCGAAAGAAATTAAGGAGGGGGCGCCGGCGGCCTGACCTCGCTCGTCCCCGACGGCGAAAGTCGCTTCCTCTTCCAGCCTCACGTTGATTGGTTGATGTGAGCTCTTCTCTTCCCAAACGGCAAGATAATTTCTGTTCTCCCTGTGTTTCATTTCCTGCACACTGATTTTACATGTCCTCTAGTGAGCTGATTCATGGATTGTTGTTTGTTGGTGGTTTTGCAGCGAAAACACTAGACCTATGTAACCTTCTACGTCAACTTACGTTCTTTTCCGTCCTATAAAACTAATGACCCCCCCCCCCCCTGATTTTCGGGGGTGGGCCTGAGCCTCTTTCTAATCCAATTCAATTAATCCAGATCAGCTAGTACGTAACTTTACGCAAAGCTCGTTTTGCAGCGCAATTGGCCGCGGAAATTAGTCCATTGCTTTGATGCCCGCTTGCGCATTTGTCTGGCCGATTCTCCAAGGTCGATCCTGGTAAGATACCTGTTGGAAATATGCCCTAGAGGCAATAATAAATTGGTTATCATCATATTTTCTTATTAATGATAAAGGTTATTATTCATGTTAGAATTGTATTGACCGGAAACTTAAATACAAGTGTGAATACATACACAAATACTATGTCCCTAGTGAGTCTCTAGTAGACTAGCTTGTTGATTAAAAATAGTTAAGGTTTCCTAACTATAGACATGAGTTGTCATTTGATAACGGGATCACATCATTAAGGAATGTAGAATAGTTTAGACGGTATCTGTCTATAACAACTCTCCACGTCATCTGCAAACAAGCATAAAGACAGCCTATACAACAGGTTAGCTTTTTAGGTGTCTATAATATCAAAATGGGAAAATTTGTCCATGTACGCGCCAATCCTAGTCCCTGACAAAAATGAATCAGATAAAACGATTCTAATTTGCAGAAATCAGCAAACAAGTGTCGTACAGAGACTTGTGCGACCATACGCAGATGCCATGTTCGGTTCATGCGGCGACTGCAAGAAGCCCTGTGTTGCAGCATCAAGAGAGGACAATTTGGATAGAGATGGATCCAAATTTCACAGCCCACCCTGGTAGCGAACTCTGACATTCTCATCATCGCGTCGTGGCGCCGGTCAAGCACCACCGTTGCCGCTTGGCATAACCTCTGCCCACGAGGAGCACATGCTGCCATGCCGCCGGCGACAACGACGATCAGGAGCTTCTCATCGGCAACTAGCAGCAGCTAATCGCGCGATCTTCGTCTCCATCAAGGATCAAGAGGATTGGGAGAGGATTCGTACGAAGGGGTATTGGATTGCAGACGGCCTCTCGTACAACGGTAATAGGCCGTCGATAGGTGCCGATTTCTCAGGGCTGTAGACCGTCTGTATCTTTATCGACCGGCTTATTCTCTCTCTTCCTGAGTTTCCCTCCACCTCATCCAAAATCCTAGGTGTCATCCCTTGCAGGCAGCTGACTAGAGAGCACTGTACATGTCTTTAGAAGAATGATGTGATGAACAAGACTCAACCGTAAGCTTAACATTCGATCGTATCACTTGAGTTTATTGCTATAGCTTTCTTCATGTCAACTATCTATTCCTAAGACCATGAGATCATGCAACTCCCGGATACCGGAGGAATACCTTGTGTGCTATCAAACGTCACTTCATAACTGGATGATTATAAAGATGCTCTACAGGTATCTCCGAAGATGCCTGTTGGGTTGGCATGGATCGAGACTAGGATTTGTCACTCCGTGTGAGGAGAGCTATCTTTTGGGCCCTCTCGGTAGTACAACATCGTAAAGAACTTGCAAGCAATGTGGCTAAGGGCATCTCCACTAAGGCCCCCAAGAAGCCCCCCAGGCGCTTTTTTGGACGCCGGCGAGTAAAAAACGCCCCAGTCAGGGCCCCAAAACATCGTTTTGCGCCGGATTTAGCAAAAGTTAGCGCCGACACGCTCACCCCGCACCCAGCTCGCCGGGGGGCAGCTGGGGACGCCGGCATTAGCTTTTTGAAGGCGCTGCCCCACTTGCCAGCCTCTCTCTCCCCCTTTCTCTTCTTCAGGCCCACCCACGTGCAGCACACTCCCTCTCTCCTCTCCACGCCCACACTCCCTCTCTCCCCGGTTCTACTCTCCATGTACTATGGGCGGGCGAGGCAGGAGCTCGCTGTGCGCGGCCAGGGCGGGCGCTGGCCGGAGCTGGCGAGGCGGGGCCGTGGCCGGAGCAGGCAAGGCCAGGGCGGCCACGGGCGCGCGCGGCCACGGGAGTTCCTGCCCCCGCCCAAGAAGCACCCGCATACGAGGAAGAGCCGGACGAGAAGGAGGGTGGCGTCGATGTCTTCGTGCCCCCGACGGCCATGGCGGAAGAGGAAGGACGGGGCGCGCAACGGAGCTCGCGGGGAGGACGCCACGTCTCCGCTCGTCCGAGACCTCGCGGGACACCGTGGTGCGCGCGCCGGCGTTGTACCTCACCATCGCCCTGTCCGGCTCCAGCAGCGGCGCCGAGTCCGGCCCCGTCCGCTCGCCGCCTCGCCCGGCCAGCCTCCCGCACGCCGGCTGGTCGGCTCACGCCGGCTCCGCCTCCCGCGGCTTCCTCCGCGCCCGCTTTGCTCCCTGCCTGCTCGCCCCGTCCGGCTTGGGCGCACGTTCCGGTGAGTCGGCCGCTCCTCCTAGCATCGCTGGCCGCGGTGGGGGCACTGGGCGTCGGTGCTCTTCCTCATGGCCGCCTTCCCGAGCTCGCTAACCACCCCTCTCGCTTGATTTCGTGCCGTAACCGTCGTCCCCGCGAGCACCGAGCGCTGCCGTCCGCCATGGCCGATGCTCTGCTTGATGCCGAGCTCATCCCGCCACGCACAGCTGTCCGTCGTGCTCCGGGTGCTCTACTAACGCTGCCTCGTTGCTCCGTTGGGTCGCTAGCTACCCGCAACACGGCCGCCTCTCCGCCCGTCGCTGCCGCCGCTACACCCCACGTTGTCGGCTGCAACGACCACTGCTGGACGTGCCGCACTGCGGGCGTTCCAGCGAACAAACCCCCGCGACCAGCCGTGGCCGGAAACGGCCGGCCGGTGATCGCATCTCGCGCAGTTCCCGCGCTTGGCGCTGCTCCGACGGCTCGTTGCTGCCTGGGGGGCCAAACGACTGAAAGAAATTTCAGCCCCAGGCTTAAAATCTCGCCGGCAGCCCCCCAAGCGGCGAAAAAAACGCCTCCTGGGGGTGTCAATGGCTGGAGATGCCCTAATGAGTTAGTCATGAGATCTTGTATTACAGAACAAGTAAAGAGACTTGTCGATAATGAGATAGAACGAGGTATGTGTTGGAAATATGCCCTAGAGGCAATAATAAAAGTGTTATTATTATATTTCTTTGTTCATGATAATAGTCTTTTATTCATGCTATAACTGTATTATCCGGAAATCGTAATACACGTGTGAATACATAGACCACAATATGTCCCTAGTGAGCCTCTAGTTGACTAGCTCGTTGTGATCAACAGATAGTCATGGTTTCCTGGCTATGGACATTGGATGTCGTTGATAACGGGATCACATCATTAGGAGAATGATGTGATGGACAAGACCCAATCCTAAGCATAGCACAAAGATCGTGTAGTTCGTTTGCTAGAGCTTTGCCAATGTCAAGTATCTCTTCCTTTGACCATGAGAGCGTGTAACTCCTGGATACCGTAGGAGTGCTTTGGGTGTATCAAATGTCACAACGTAACTGGGTGACTATAAAGGTGCACTACAGGTATCTCCGAAAGTATCTATTGTTTTATGCGGATCGAGACTGGGATTTGTCACTCCGTGTAAACGGAGAGGTATCTCTGGGCCCACTCAGTAGGACATCATCATAATGTGCACAATGTGACCAAGGGGTTGATCACGGGATGATGTGTTACGGAACGAGTAAAGAGACTTGCCGGTAACGAGATTGAACAAGGTATCGGTATACCGACGATCGAATCTCGGGCAAGTAAAATACCGCTAGACAAAGGGAATTGTATACGGGATTGATTAAGTCCTTGACATCGTGGTTCATCCGATGAGATCATCGTGGAACATGTGGGAGCCAACATGGGTATCCAGATCCCGCTGTTGGTTATTGACCGGAGAACGTATCGGTCATGACTACATGTCTCCCTAACCCGTAGGGTCTACACACTTAAGGTTCGATGACGCTAGGGTTATAAAGGAAGTTTGTATGTGGTTACCGAATATTGTTCGGAGTCCCGGATGAGATCCCGGACGTCACGAGGAGTTCCGGAATGGTCCGGAGGTAAAGATTTATATATGGAAAGTTGTTGTTCGGGTTCCGGGAAATGTTCGGGTTTTTTCGGTATTGTACCGGGAAGCTTCCAAAAGGTTCCGGAGGATTCCGGAGGGGTCCGGAGGTCCGGAAATTGTTCCACCACGTCCAATACAGTAGCATGGGCTGTAGGGGGGCGTCCTAGCCTTAATGGGCCAAGGGCACCAGCCCCCCCAAGGCCCATGCGCATGGGAAGGGGGAAACCCTAAGGGGGAGGACCTCCACTTGACTTGGAAGGCACTCCTCCCCCCTTGGCCGCACCCCTTGGGGTGGGAAACCCTAAAGGGGGCGCAGCCCCCCTTCCCCCTATATATACTTGAGGTTTTGGGGCTGCCAACACATGAGAACTTCTCCCTCTCTTGGTGTAGCCCCGCCTCTCCTCCTCCTCCTCTCCCGTGGTGCTTGGCGAAGCCCTGCTGGATTGCCACGCTCATCCATCACCACCACGCCGTTGTGCTGCTGTTGGATGGAGTCTTCCTCAACCTCTCCCTCTCTCCTTGCTGGATCAAGGCGTGGGAGACGTCACCGGGCTGTACGTGTGTTGAACGCGGAGGTGTCGTCCGTTCGGCACTAGGATCTCCGGTGATTTGAATCACGACGAGTACGACTCCTTCAACCCCGTTCTCTTGAACGCTTCCGCTTAGCGACCTACAAGGGTATGTAGATGCACTCTCCTTCCCCTCGTTGCTGGTTTCTCCATAGATAGATCTTGGTGACATGTAGGAAAATTTTGAATTTCTGCTATGTTCCCCAACAGTATGGAGATACCGACGATCGAATCTCAGACAAGTAACATATTCCCGAACAAAGAGAATTGCATACGGGATTAACTGAATCCTTGACATCATGGTTCAAACGATAGATGACCTGCGTGAAATATGTAGGAACCAATATGATAGGTGGATTAGTCTCATATGAGCGTGTTTATGACAGACGGGCCCCATTTTTTGCATAGGTGGCGTAACAGTTCACAAGAGACGGCGGGTCTTTTGCAAAAATGTGCCAAACTTTCTCCCTGGGCCGCCGACCGTTCCCAAACCTTCCCCCGCTGCAGAACAGATAGCCCCCGCCCTTCTAACGCCATGCCCCATGCCGGATCCGCGGCCGGCGCCTCAAAACCTCCTAGCATGCTCGCAATGCAGTGTATGGTGGTCTCCACCGCCACGCCGCTCTCTGCCCGGTCTCCCCACCAACAGTGGCGACGCTGGGGTCTTCCTGGGACTTCCCTGGAATACCCAAGTATTTCGCGTAAAAAAAATAGTACATATACGGTAGAAGGGATAGGGCCACGGCAAAAAAGCTACGCATGGGAGCAGACACGACCCAGTCAGCGTCTGGCTAAGTGGCTAGGCGCACGAGTGGCTCGTCTCCCTTCCTCGATTCAGTACTGCCCCGAGCGGCCAAGCCCCAGTTTCAATCGATCCCCTTTTCCCAAACCTAGCTCCCCCGATTCAGCCTCCCCTGGAATCAGGTCTGGCTCCGGCGGCCAGGTCGGCCCTCTCCTTCCTCCCTCGCCTCACCCCTCAGTCCCCTCCCCTCCGGCCGCCCTCTCCCTCTCCCTCCCATGCTGGCCCGCCCTTGCCCAGACGCCCTCCGACCCTCTGCCGCTATGCGCCGACCTCTGCGGCGATGCGGCTTCGTCAGGCGCCGGTCAGCCTCCGACCTCCTGGTTGGCGGCTCCCCGGCCCAAGTAGGCGCCCAGCCCCTCCCGGCTCACCTCCACGGCTCCGCTCTGGACATTTTGCATCCATCTAGTATGCTAATGTTGTTTTGTTCATCTATATTGCTAGTGGTCTGTTGTTTGGTTCATATACTATATTTAGAGCAAAAAAAAATTTGAATGAATACGCAGCCTTCATTTTCTGGCGCCGCCACTGCCTACCAAGAACCCGATGGCGCCTCATCCGCCTCGCGAACGAGGTGGCCGCCGCATCTCCCGCAAGCAGCAGCAACAACTAGCACGCATGCATAGTGCTCGATGTTGCAAGAAGTACTTTGTCTACTGCGGATCTTTTTTTTCGAACCGGGCTATACCCTTTTCCATTGCAAATGAACGAAAATACAAAGTTCAGAAACATGACAGGAGAAGGGAAAGAGGTAAAGCGAGTCTGGGCACTGCCAGGAAACCCACTGCATTCGCTCGCCATCGAAACGAATGCCATGGGGCGAAAACCTAGACAGCACCGAATATCCATAGCAAACACCCTTAAGTTTTTACTACACACAAAGACATGAGACATCCACAAAAGAACCAAAATGCCGTCACAGGATCGTAGGATTGCCCAGCTCTAGCCAACAAGATTTTTGCAGACCTTCAATCTCCCCCGATCGACACTCTCACCGCATTGCACATTTCCATCATGCGCATCGTGCTCGACCTGATCATCTCAGCACCGCTTCGCAGCTCCTTGGCGCCCTCCTCCTCCTGCAGCCCTGTCCAGTACAATAGGAAAGAACACATGGAGAAAACAATCTCAAAAGGCGTCTACTGCGGATCTAGGTGTGGGTTGATTGATTCCTCCCGGTTGGATGCGGACGTACAAGCACAGGAGCTAGTTGTTGAATCTATTCTAGCCACCGGCTAGACATACCCATATACGGCGCTCGCCTACTTGAAAGACTGCCGGCGTTGACCGCCTCGGTGTCGGTGGTGGCGGAGGGTGTCCTGCAGGGCCATGCACGGGCAGCTGCTCCCGGCGGCGTGCGGTTCGTCGCCATGGGCTCCATGCCGTCAGGCGCGGCGGCAGCGCAACGACCGGCTGCGACCACCTAGCGGCGGCGACAGGCGGGATACCGGCAGCACATGGCACAGTGCTACAGTTCTATGCACGGGCTGATCGCTTTAGTTTTTGTGTAAAGGGTGCCTATGTAAAAAATTTGGGACTATTTGGTAAATTTAGACCAACCCCCGTCTCCGTGAACTGTTATGCCATGTAAGCGAGATGCGGGACCAGCCTGCCATAAACACGCTCAAATAAGTCTAATCCACCGCGAATCAGTGTTATTTGCCAAACAATTACTTTAGACATGCTGTTTTTAAAAAAAAAATGTAAATTCACGTTTTCTGCTGATCTAGCCTTCAATGTAGTGGTTTCTTACAATTAACTCAGTTGCTCGTTGTGAGACAAGAAATTGTGTTTTCGATTTTGCATCATTTATTCTTGCAACTGACGGCGGTGCCCATGATCTGATCGGTCGAATTATTGGTGAGAAAACAACTGTGTATTTAGCACTGTTCAACCTTATCCATTTTCCTTGAGAAAATTGACCCTACCACACAAACCATACAAGATCGACTCGTTGATTGAAATTTTGATCAGACCACGCAAAAAATCACTTGGAGAAACTTTTAACCATTGCATTGCCAGCATTGATACTTTGATAAATGCCATTGCGGACGTGGCTTGTATATTGAATTAACCATTATTTTGCGGTGTAATTTTGCCGTATGTACTGTTTCTAAGTGGCAACTTTCGAATAGTCAGAGTTGACAGTACTATGTAGATTATTCATGTCAAGATAAGTGTAAAGTCAAAACAAGCAGAAGAAGCTATCTAGTTATGAGTGAAGGATGATGATATGAGTGCATGACACGTCACCACCCTCGCTCAATCCAGATAGACTAGAACACGCTTTAAACCGGTCTTAGATTAGCAGTTAACAATATAAGAGCAAATATACTAGTGGGCTATAAGCCCGCTTGCATGGCACTTTTGCCTATGTGTCGGGGAGAGACAAGTAAAAATGTGAAGAAGTAGACACTATAGCACCACACTTTTTTAGAACCCCCTCTAATCCATATTAACTGCTGTGGATTTATTAAGTCGGCGACAATTAATATCGATCGGCAGGAGTGCTTATTTTGTTTTCATTTAGCCTACTGAAAATCACAAAAAAATTACAAAAGTGTGAACATATTTTTAGATTTTTATCTTTATTTGAAAATTTTGAACCTTTTTGAAATGTTTACAATTTTTTTGGAAGACGCGAGCATTTTTTGAAAGGTGAACATTTTTGGGATTTTTTTAAAACACGAATATATTTTGAAATTCCAAACATTTCTTACAAACAAATCAAAAAATGTTCCCTCTGTCCCAAACTAAGTGACTAAATTTTGTACTAACTTTAGTGCAAAGTTGAGTCACTTATTTTGGGACGCAGGGAGTATATTTTTTATAAGGATGAACTTTTAAAAATTCAGAGTAAAATTTTGAGATTCAGAATGTTTATGGACATTTTTTTAGAAAACAAAAAACCATTAAAAATAGCGAAAACATACCATAACCTTCTAAAATGTTTATACATAAATCAGTAAAATCCGTACAAAACCTTTCGGCAGGATCGCTCAATAGCTGCTTTGTGCAAAGTGACGGCCATGCCCCTCCCTATTCGTAGTGGACCGGTGTGGGGATCACAAAGGCAAGCAACACACGCCAGCGCAATAAAACGGAACATAAAAGCAGGTGGACCACAGTTATTGCACACTACGACAGTTACCTTTTTGGTTTAATTGGCCAGGCTGGCTGGTCATTTATTTTTGCTGTAGGTGCCAGAAGCCGTTTCTTCACTTGCCTGAAACGTAAGCAATTAAAGGATGAGTGTCACAATTTCGTCGGCGACTTCACCTCACCCGTCCCCGGCATCGACCTGCAATTCTTCTCCCCTAACCCCAGTTTGACCGGCGTTCCCCAACATCAATGGCGGCGATATCCAAGGTGCTCGAGGACGATGACCTCCTAAGTGAGATCCTCCTCCGCACCGTCTTCACCACCACCCTTCTCAACTCCGCCCTCGTATGCACACGCTGGCTCGCCCATGCCTCCAACCGTGCCTTCCTCCGTCAATTTCGTGAGATCCACCCGCCCCGCCTTCTTGGCTTCTACATCAACAAAGGTCAGAGCACCCCGCACTTCATCCCAATATTGCCTCAGCCCCGTGAACTCACTGCTGTCATCCGTCGCGCAACCTCTAGCATGGGCACCTATCAGAGAGTACCGTCGGTACCAACCTACATCCTTGGTTGTCAGAATGGCAACATACTCATTAGGCAGCATGATGAAATTGGAACCACGTTTGCAGTGCACCAAGTGGTGTGTCCTGAGAGAGGCATGGACATCCTCCCACCGTTTCCACGCCCCCAATCTCCGTACTTATTTGACGGTACTGCTTACTCTAGAATCATGTCCAAAGAAGAGGGCGATGCCTTGTCTTACTTGTATGTGTTGATGCACCAAACAACGAATGGAAAACATAGGGTATACATATATATCTTGAAACATGGCATATGGCGCATGAATCATAGCTTGATCATACAGGAGCCCCCTCGTCCATGGTCAGTACTTAAATCTGTGTTGTCCAACAATAAAATCTATGTGCCAGCTGGCTGGAGCAACATTATTGTCTTGGATATGGCGGCCTCAAGTTTCTCCATAATTGAGCTCCCAGAAGGGATGGAATATGGTGAGAGAAACACCATATTGTCACAGGCCGATGATGTTGTTGGTGTATATCTTATCCATGTCAAGAAGTTTCAACTACGCATCTGGCTCCACGATGGGTACACATGGTTGCTGACGGACACCATTTTATTGCGCGAGATGTTTGCTGATTTGAGTGTGTCAGATGGCAATGCTTCTCTCCTAATAAACCAGGCAGGAGACAATGCTGAGTTTGTGTTCTTGGACATGGGTCGATGCACATTCCTCTTGGACATCGAGCGCAGAACAATGCATAAGGTGTATGAGAAGGAAGACGGTGATAAATTTTTCTATGAAATCCATCCTCTTATGATGATCTGGCCTCCCGTATTTCCTGCACTCAAGGATGATCCTACAAGGATTGTTTTTTGGCCTTCATATAATCTATTGTCTTGTTGAGGTTATAATGTTTTTTGAATTGTACACTCTATCAATCTATTTTCTATTTCATTGCTTTGTCTTGTTGTGTGCAATAAAGCTAAAATCTGTAGCTTAGATCAATACACCAACATATCTGGTGTAGTTGCAGAATGAATGGCATTGCCAAACTATTAGTCCTCTATTATTTTAGTTAATGGTTCATCAACAATCATGGTGTAGTACATTCATGGAATGGTGGTAGGTACATAATTGATTCCTCGGGCCATTTTAGGAAGACTAGTAAGCAACAATTGAGATGTTTTCTCTACCTGTAGCATGATTTATAAACGCTACAATTGCTCTTTTGTCTACGTGGTCATGACTGTTGTTGTTGTCTTGGGTTATATATACGGGAAATCAGAGGGAGGGATTAGCAGTTGAATAATGGAATTTCATGTATTGCAGCTTCTTCATTTCTCATATATTGATATCACATTATATGAATTCTTATCACCAGTAGGCTAAGCTCGAATGGTGAACCTCACTCATGTTACTCTGGATGTAGATACTTGCAGTTTTTTAGAATACTGTAGTTGTTCTTTTTGCGAGAAAGGATACGGTAGTGTCATGGAATAAAATTTCCATGTATGTCTATTTAAGCATGCCATTATTCACAGACCTATCAATTCTGGATAACATAGCTTACACCGGCACACTTGTGTTGTTGAATGTTTTTCAATTTCGATATACCACAATGATATTTTCGCCCTACATGTCAAGTGTATAATCCTATCTAAAAACTCCCCATTGGTGACTTTTACCCTCATTGACTATTGTTTCTTTACTTTTCATGTTGTAGAAGGAAAAATACACCACGTTTGGGGTATGGAAACATCTAGTCATCATTGCTTGGTCAATTATATCATTCTGCATTTTGAGTGACACATTACATTTGAATGTTGTTGCACAATTACTTGCCTTATCAATTTGTCTTGTTCCACTTGTTCTTAATCGTCTTCATCCCTGATCCTTTGTGTTTTCTTATTTTGTTTGGAACAGAAATGCCATGCTCAGGCTGAAGATCAAGGATATGGATGCACACTAGCTATCTCCACTACCAATAAACTAGAGCTCCATCGTAGATGAGTTGAGAATAAATGCACCCCAAAGTTTCTCCTTAGTTGTGATGGATGACATGTCACAACCTGGAAAGTTATGAGCACATGTTTTTAATATCTAGAGCTACCTACCTGGTTTCGATCCTTTCTAGAGTTTAAGACCTATTATTATTATGCTTGATTATCATGATATATCTTTTGCATGATTTTCTTCACCTTGTTATTACCTCTGAAAGCCCTAGTCATGTATCATGATTTATGCTTGATGTCTACTCTATTGTATCTACAAAGCAAGAAATGGGGGAAGACTTGAGAGAGAGAGACTGAGAGACAGAGAGACAGAGAGAGAGAGAAAGAGGGAGAGAGAGAGAGAGAAGATGACAACATCAACTTTGTTGTTTGCCTCAAATTGTTGTTTCCCCCAAATCAGATGCATGCTGCCACTTCAGGTAGGTGCTATGCAGATGGCTGCAAACCTGATTGAATCAACCTGCTCAATAATGGAGCACATGAATCTGCTGCAATTTGTTGTACATCACTCTCAACCTTCATCGGAAGATCCTTCATATCCTTCACAGGGCTACTCAGAATCCAAGCGCAACTGTTATATACTCTCGGTGACTAATCTGAAGCTCATAGCTTTCTTCTAGCAATATACATTGTGAAGCACCTGCAAATTTCTCAATATCTTCTTCTCCCGTGAAACATGGCATTCCATACAATTAAGTCTAAAAATGATGCTGAATCGGCAGTTGTGTGCGTGGTTTTTGTTTGTTTTGTATGATTTTGGGTCAGGTACCTTAATTAATTGGACCAACTCTCTTCTTCAGTATGCAATGCGGGAGCTCCCCGCCCTCTGACAACTGTGGATTTACCACTATTCAACCTTATCCATTTTCCTTTAGAAAATTGGCCCTACCACACAAAAACCATACAAGATCGACCCGTTGATTGAAATTTTCATCACACCACACAAAAAATTCACTTGGAAAGAAACTTTTAACCATTGCATTGCCAGCATTCTGATACTTTGATAAATTCCATTGCAGCCATGGCTTGGATATCGAACTAACCATTATTTGTAGTGTAGTTTCCCCGTAAGTACTTTTCAAAGTGGCATCTTTCGAATAGTAAGAGTTGTCAGTACTATGTGGATTATTCACATCAAGATAATGTTGGAAATATGCCCTAGAGGCAATAATAAATTGGTTATTAGCATATTTCCTTATTCATGATAATCGTTTATTATCCATGCTAGAATTGTATTGATCGGAAACTCAAATACATATGTGGATACATAGACAACAACGTGTCCCTAGTGAGCCTCTACCGGATTAGCTCGTTGACGAAAGATGGCTATGGTTTCCTAATCATGGACATGAGTTGTCATTTGGTAACGGGTTCACATCATTAGGAGAATGATGTGATGGATAAGACCCAAACTATGAACATAGCATATGATCGTGCCAAGTTTATAGCTTGTTTTCTGCATGTCAAGTATACATTCCTACGACCATGAGATCATGCAAGTCACTGACACCGGAGGAATACCTTGTGTCTATAAAATGTCGCAACGTAACTGGGTGACTATAAAGCTGCTCTACAGGTATCTTCGAGGGTGTCTGTTGAGTTGGCATGGATCAAGACTGAGATATGTCACTCCGTATGACGAAGAGGTATCTCAGGGCCCACTCGGTAATACAACATCACAATAAGCTTGCAAGCAATGTGACCCATGACTTAGTCACGAGATTTTGTATTACGGAAAGAGTAAAGAGACTTGCCGGTAACGAGAATGAACTAGGTAAGGAGATACCGACGATAGAATCTCGGGCAAGTAACATACCGATAGATAAAGGGAACTATCACTACAAAAAAAGAGACATCCATGACATTTTGGGCCGAACGAAATTTTTTTCTGTCATACATATGACACTTCGATAATTGTGACAAAACCCGGTATCATCATAGATGTGGTGGGCTCCTACTACTATGACAAAAAATCATGACAGGAAATGGGCTTTTCGTCCTGGGCGGGCCGGAGACGCAGCTGCATGACATTCTTTGGGCCGTCCACGACGGAAAAAACCGTGGTAGAAGCGAGGGCGAGGAAAATTTCGAGGAGTTCCCGGTTACGGTGGGAGGTCGGAGGCCGAGCGATGCGCGTTTCTCTCGTACACGTATGTGCGTGTGTGCGAGGCGTTGGCTCTAACTGAACCCGAGCGACGCGCTGGGATCTAACTGAACCCGAGCGATTGCACTACAGGCTACGCGTTACTAAACCCGAGCGATCGATCGATGGCTGTTAACTGAACCCGATCGAGCGATTCCTTCGCTACTGCTGCTAACTGAAGCCGATCGATGCTGCCTTTGGGATGAATAGTGAGCGTTGCGGGGGGGGGGGGGGGTGGATGAGTAGTGAGCGGTGGCGTTGCCTCTGGATGAACAGGACCCCGTGGTGTGGTGGAGGGCTGGATGAACAGTAGATGGTGGAGGGGTGCCCGTGGAGGGGTGGTTGAACAGGACCCCGTGGTGTGGAGGGCTAGATGAACAGTAGACGATGGAGGGGTGCCCATGGAGGGGTGGTTCAACAGGACCTCGTGGTGTGGAGGGCTGGATGAACAGTAGACGGTGGAGGGGTGGTTGAATAGTAGCCGGTGGAGTAGCGCGCGGTGGAGGCTGGATGAACAGGAGCCCGTGGAGGCTGGAGGAGGTGGACGGTAGCCCGTGGAGGCTGGAGGAGGTCGACGGTGGAGATGAACAGTATCCCGTTTTGCGGTACGCCACACCCCTCCCGATGAACAGGACCCCGTTTCGACCGTAGCGCTCCAACACAAGTCTGTTTCCTCCATTTTGCGGTACGCCACACCCCTCCCGATCAACAGGACCCCCGTTTCGATCGTAGGAGGTCCGTTTCCTCCGTTTTGCGGTACGCCAGACCCCTCCCGATGAACAGGATCCCGTTTCGAACGTGGCCGGTCGAACACAAGGCCGTTTCCTCCGTTTTGCGGTGCACCAAGCCTCGTTTCCATCGCATGTTCTGTCCAAGCCCTCCCGATGAACACGACCACGCATTCCGTTTCGACCCAGCCGGTTGGCTCCCACGCGTTCCGTTGCCTCCCGATGAATACGACGCATTCCGTTGCCTCCCCATGGACACGACGACGACGCTATTTCTCCGTTCCAACCCAGCCATGTCAATGAGCCCTCGCCATACGTATGCGCGAGTAGGCGTTCGAGACCCCGCCCATATGTACACATACGTGGCCGTATTTTCTTTCTTGCACCCTGGCCGATGTACGTATGTGTACATGCTACATGGACGCCTCTACTACGACACGTGCGCGCCTCTACATCGACTAGTATGTACGTACACGTTCGCGAACAGAATGACAATGCTACGTACGCTTCGACCAGGTGGGTCCTGATTGTGAGGCACTTCCTTGCCTCTGAAGATGTAGTTGGTGGGTCCCAGCAGTTAGGGGGGTAAATCGTTTTTTTTTGCCCGGACGCACTTCCTTGCAGCGAAGATGTAGCTGGTGGGTCCCAGCAGTCAGGGGCAAACATTTTTTTCACGAAATACGGTGGCCTGTCCGGTGGGTCCCCGCTGTTAGGTGGACGAATAATTATTTTGCACGTAATAAGGAGGCACTTCCTTGCTACGGCCGTGGACCCAGCTGTCAGCCTCTCCACGTACAATCCATGTCCGATGGAAGCCGTTCCTTGACCACGTTGACCACGCCGCGCCGAGAGCACCAGGGCGGTGGATGACGGCGAGGCCTAGGAAGGGGACGACGCGGAGCCGGGGAAGACGCAGCAGTGGATGCCCACGTGTAGAGGAGTACGAGGGTTCACTGGTTCGCTGCGGTGTGAGGCTGCCGTCGCCGCAGAATAACAGGGGGTGTGGGAGAGTAGAGGGGGCCTGGCCAGCGGTGGGAGTAGTAGGGGCGGTGAGGCCTCCGCCGCATCACAGCCGGCCAGGGGATGCAGGAGCACGAGCCACGACCGGCGCTGGTTTGGGCGGCTGGAGCAAGAAGACCAGAGGTTGAAGAAGCACTACGACCGTTGGATGGACATCGTACGGTCACTGAAGATAGAATCGTACATATTGACTAAGTTGACAAAGCCCTCCGTCCCCGTCAACTTAGTAGGCCCACAAGTCAGCCTGCCACTATACTGGGTCCCAGCTAATAGGGGGAGTATTCATTTTTTTATGCGTAATAAGGAGGCACTTCCTTGCATGCGAAGATATAGCTAGTGGGTATGAGCTGTCAGCGGCGGTAACGTTTTTTTCGTGAAATACAGAGGCCCTTTCGATGGGTCCCTGATGTCAGGCGGAGGAATCATTATTTTGCGCGTAATAAGGAGGCATTTCCTTGCATGCGGCCGTGGATCCAGATATCGGCCTCTCCACGTACAATCCACTTCAGATGCATGTCGGTCGTTGACCAGGCCGCGCCGAGAGCACCAGGGCGGTGGACGACGGCGAGGCCTAGGAAGGGAACGGCACGGAGGCAGGGAAGACTCGGCAGTTGGTTCCCACACTGAGGGGAGTACGACTATATGAGGGTTTATTGGTTCGTCTGCCGTCGCCGGAGAATAACAGCAGGTGTGGGTGAGTAGAGGGATGGCTAGGCCAGCGATGGGAATACGGTGGGGCGGTGAGGCCTGCGCGGCAGCACAGCCGGCCGCGGGGAGGAGGGAGCAGGCAGTCCCGCCGGCGCTTGTTTGAGCGGCTGGAGCAGGAAGAGCAGAGATTGAAGAAGCACGACGGCCGTTGGATGGACATCGTACGGTCACTGGAGCTAGAATCATTCATATTGACTAAGTTGACAAAGCCCTCCGTCCCGTCAACTTAGTAGGCCCACAAGTCAGCCTCCCACCATGGTGGGTCCCAGCTAGCAGGGGAGTATTCATTTTTTTTGTGCGTAATAAGGAGGCACTTCCGGTGGGTCCGAGCTGATAGCGGGGGGAACGTTTTTTTCCCGAAATACGATGGTCCGTCCGAGGGGTCCCAGCAGTCAGGGGCAAACGTTTTTTCCGCGAAATACTGGTGGCCCGTCCGGTGGGTCCCTGCTGTCAGGTGGAGGAATAATTATTTTGCGTGTAATAAGGAGGCACTTCCTTGCGGCTGCCGTGGACCCAGCTGTCAGCCTCTCCACATATAGTACTCTTCCGATGGAAGTCGGTCGTTGACCACATTGACTACACCGCGCCGAGAGCACCACGGAGGTGGATGACGACGAGGCCTAGGAAGGGGACGGCGCGGAGCCGGGGAAGACGCGGCAGTGGATGCCCACGCGTAGAGGAGTACGAGGGTTCACTGGTTCGGCTGCGGTGTGAGGCTGCCGTCGCCGCAGAATAACAGGGGGAGTGGGTGAGTGGAGGGATGGCCTGGCCAGCGGTGGGAGTAGTATGGGGACGGCGAGGCCTCCGCGGCAGCACAGCCGGCCACAGGAGGCAGGAGCAGGCGACACGACCGGCGCTGCTTTGGGCGGCTGGGGCAAGAAGACCAGAGGTTGAAGAAGCACTACGGCCATTGGATGGACATCGTTGACCACGCCGCGCCGAGAGCACCAGGGCGGTGGACGACGGAGAGGCCTACGAAGGGAACGACACGAAGCCAGGGCAGACACGACAGTGATTGCCCACGTGGTGGAGAGTATGAGGGTTGACTGGTTCGACTGCCGTCGCCGGAAAATAACAGGAGGTGTGGGTGAGTACAGGAATAGACAGGCCAGGGATGCGAGTATGATGGGGCCATGAGTCCTGCCCGGCAGCACTGCCGGCCACGGGAGGCGGGAGCAGGCGGTTCTGACGGTGCTGGTTTGGGCGGCTGGGGCAGGAAGATCAGAGACTGAAGAAGCACGATTGCCGTTAGATTGACATCTAATGGTCTGACGCTTGTAAAGTCGATTCTTGACTAAGTTTCTTTTTTGAGAAACCATGTGTACGCATGAATTTAGTAGGCCCACAAGTCAGTCTCTAAATCTGTGGCAGACAACATAAAGCCCATTTGCTATTTTTTATAATTTGCAGCCTATTTGCTAATTCTTAAGTAATTTATTAAAGCCAATTTTCTGCCCAGGACCACGGTCAAAAAGTTCAGCCTTATTTTGCATATTTTGGTGGAGTCCGAACGGTTGTAATCCCGAAATGATAAACATTTTTTAAGAACTTATTGATTTGCCAAAAAAATCGTTTTTTTGTAAGCAAATAAGACGTGGGACAATTGAGTTGGTTTAAGGGAAAGCCAGTGGTAAAAAATCAGCGCTGGGTGGGAAAAAACAACAAAAATAAGGATGTAAATATGAAAAGGGAATTTTATGTGTTTTCAATGTAATGATACGTGTATATAAACTAGTAAAACTATAGGTAGAGATTAGAAAACGGATGTAGGACATGCGTTTCAAGAGGAAAATAGAACTGGGTTATGTGTTTGATTCAGTAAAAAAAACTGCCTACGGATGTTGTAAGACAAAATATAACTAACGCTGGCGGGCCAGAGGCCAGTAGATACCTGCTGGATCTTTGTGCCCCATTGTCATCATGGGCTGGGCCTGTTAAAAATAGAACCAACCCTGGGCAGTCTACAGCCCAGTTGAAACTTGCTCGACCTGAAAAAACAATATACGTGCTCAATAAACGAAAGAATTCTACAAGTACAGACTGATAACTGAGATGCAACACGGATATTGTTTTTTATCGTGATAATAAGTGCATGCACTTGTTTCGAAAAAATTGGAGAACTGGGAATTCGAACGGCGGGTGCTTATGCTACCCATCAAATAAAAACCAGATGTTTGAAAATTCGTTTTGAAACAAATGATTCAGCTTTATATCCAAGTCGACCCTCGGCATGATGGTTGGAAGAAAATGCAAGTTCATACCAAAAGATCGTTAACAACAATACCAACTTGCAGACGACAAATTAGTACAACTACCAATACCAAACTAACTTACAATCTTTTTACTCCTGGCCCTAGTGTTCATCTGGTACAAAATATTGCAGAGGACCAGTTTCCGCTCCTTCTCTTGCTCCAGGTCCCCGAGATGGTACTGGTGCATCACCCAGTTGGTTCTCTGCTGGTCGAAGTTCTTGTTGGTGTGCAGCAACAGAACCTTTTTTGTTGCCCGTCTGCCGGTCGTTGACCATCACCGGCAAGGTATTGCCGGTCTTGTGCCACATCGCGTGCATGCCGCACTCCGATTGTATCTTGCGACGCGTCCACGTGCCCCTTTTGAACGCCCTGGAATTGCGCTGGAAGAAATGCTTCCTTAGGCCACTCAGTGTGATACCTGCAGTATTGTGGAATACAGGTTTTAGTGTACCTAGTTGGCATTTTCATAACATCTTTGACATGTTGCAGTCACTTGTTTCACTTTTTATTAACTGTCAAATTGTAATTTCTTCACCAGGTCTGCGTCTAAAAAAATAGAGCTATAAACAAAGGAATATGTTTGTGCAAGTAGATGGCCAATCGATGTCTTACCTGGAAGTTTCTCAGGTTGGGTGTAGCATATGTCGTGCTCGCTGTCGATTGTTGGTATGAACAAATCGATGAGAGACTGAAATCTCGCGCTATCAGCACTCACTTTGGCCTCAAGTTTCTCGATCAGCTCTTGATCCGTGGGATCGAACTTGACGCCAGCCGGCAGCACCGGCCAATCCTTCTTCAACTTGCATCGGTAATTCCAGTTATATGGTACTCAATGTATGATCAATCGACTGTTTTAAGTGAATGATGAAAGATTTCGACAGATAAGTGGTACTCCAAATCTGAAGTCCAGAATACCAGAACACGCCGTCGGGATTCTTGTGTCACCTCACGCGCAGCGTGTTGTCACGTCAATTCAATGTGTGGACATGATGAATAATTTGACCGACGTATACTAGTAATGCTACTGTACTACTTACTAGTCGTATTTAGTGTCACAATTTATACATAGGTTTAACTAACAAGTACGCACTTAAAGCCTAACTGATATATATCATCATTATCAGTACATCCTATGCAGGTGAGTTAGGATGCACTTGATCCCAGGAAGGTATCTATCCTTCAAACCAGAGGAGTGCTTTAAACTAACAACAGTACATAATATCCAACAAAAGAGAGTCATGCTACAGCAGCAGAATACATGGCTTAGTCTAGATATCAGCACGAATCAAGTTGTGCATATTTGCTGTTGGCATGAACCACATTGCCGCATGTCGGGTTTGCAAAAGCCATCCATCGCATGGAAGCTTGATGCCTTTCACACACTGAAGATTATCTGGCAACAAGCTGTGTCGACGAATCTCTGGATATGGTGATTAAGATTATTATAACAGTACACATATCATAGACAGAGGAATTACAATGCCATGGTCATAATCATACCCCAAGTTAAAAAAAAATAAGCCAATGGCTTTCATATTCTAGCAATATGTCATGGTTCAAACATCATGTAACAATGAGAGGAAAATAGTTATGACAGCGCCTACTCATATTCTACCATAGCACTTACTACTATTGTTCTCATATCAACTCTAAGCAATAACATGTGATGTTATAAAAATCTTGTAAACGAGAGTAACATATAGCAATCATGATGTTATGCTTATAATATGTATTCTAACAATCATTAGATGCCAATTGTTCTCATATCAACTCTAACAATAACATGTGTGGTCATAAAAATCTAGGAAATGAGAGGAACATATAGCAATGATGTGGTTATAGACATGTTATGCATTCTGAATTTGTAACAAATGAACAGGCAGTTGTATTCATAAGTTAAAGATGAGATGAGATAGAACAATTACACGATGATAGATTCCACCAGTATAGGCATCCAATCTGTGTGTCGGCCGCGTAAACGATGCCACCGTGCACTATAGCATCGGACAGAAATGTTGCCTCAACATGATTGACGATGAGCCATAACCATGTATGGCGACCGGATTCCAGATAGACTAATCCCATGTTGAACAAGGCAATGAGCTTGTAATCCATGTAGTCTTCTGATGGTGTGGGCACTTCGCAGATTACAACTTTATGCAAACAGAGGTCGAGCCAAAAGCTTGACGCGTCTCGTGCGTAGTAGGCAGGAGTGTCCGGCGGGCCGCGAGGCTCGATGGCGGCGGTATCAAACGATGGAAGGGTGATCTCTCGCTTGGTGTAGATATCCATGAGACGCCACGGACTATCGGTGTGGTGGAGGAGGACGATCCAGTTGGCCTTCATGCCCGCCCAGTAGTGGCTGCGCATGAAGGATAGGTGGACGGGTAGTGGTAGCATGTCGAGGGGCACCACGACAACCTCAAGTCGGTGTCTGGGCCACCTGCGAGGATCGGGCATCAGCAAGCAAGGTGTCTTGAAAAGAGTCGGCCGGTTGCAGACGAGTAGACGGTACAAAGACACCGAGCATGCGGCCGGACGGACGGTGCTGAGTAGGTCCATACGACTACAGATCTGCTCCAAGAGAACATCGGGGAGGGAATTCCAATCGCGTCTCTGCGTGTCAGTCGGTTCTGCCATTGGGGTTTTCGGTGCCTGCGAGCCAGCGGGGAAGTGGATTTGGGGGGGCGAGCGAAGAAGCTTCTCCTCGTGTGGCCAAGCAGTGAGCGGGGGGATATGGTACGCGCGAGCTACAAGGAAGATGGTGCGAGCGGGCGAGTAGTGAGCGGGGGTAAATGGTGTGCAGCCGACGATGGGGAAGAGAGGAGGAAGAAGAGTGGAAGACGGGGAAGAAAGTGCATTCAATCTCAATTCTACTAGTACTACTACCAGGATATACCGTCCTTCGGAGTGTAAATAGTTACACAGATGACATGTGGGTCTACCACAACAGGGCCCATATGTCAGTTAATGGAGGACAGAGGTGCGTAGGCGTATTTATGGAAGCGTGCTCTACTGGCAAACATGATGGCAGTACTGGGTAAGGCTGATTTAGTAACACCAACACGCTGGTTCAGCTTATTAATTACATGTCCCATCTGCTGCAGCGTGTATTGTCACTTCACTGCGAAGACTAGTTGAATAGTTCTCTCTGACCGAGATGGGGAATAATGGATCACGAGGAATTCCTTTCTACAGTATCCCTATGCCTCTACGCTCACTTCACTCATTTTGCTCCGTACCTAGTCACTTGTTGAAATCTGTAGAAAGGAAAATACTCCGTATTTGGGAACAGAGGGAGGCTTTTACTCCATACTATTTGGGAATAGAGGGAGTATCACCATATGGAGGGAACAGAGGAAGCTTGAAATATGAACATGTCAATGGGAGGGAGTAAGCCCCATGCATGCATGCATGCATGCATGCAACATGCAACACTCACACGTACACATGGACGCACGCAACACTCACGCACCCATGCGGCACACAGCACACGACGCAACACACACACTCACGCTCAAGTGCTCAACCTACTCCCTACGTCCGTGAAAGACTGTACATTTAGAGATTTACACATTGACTAGGGCATAATTAACGCCCAAAAGTAGCAGACTTATGTGTGCATGCGACCATTGAGATAAGAAGATTAAATGAAGGCCGTTGCATGCTGTAATTAAGGATAGACATGTAGCCTATACCTACACCACAAGTTGGTGCATTAGTCAATCAATATCGATTTAGATTAAAGGCTAAATGCATTGGAAGTGTATATGTACATCATGTACTACACTCTTTGTTTTATAGCCGATGTACACTCTTTGTTGGAAGACCGAGGGAGGACACGTGCATGCACTCACATACACAGCGAGGGCGGTTAGCGTGCAAGGGTTGGACTCGTGTCGCGCCTGCGTAAAGTTTTGTTTAACTGATTTCTTTGCTCTGCCAACTGACAGGTGGGACCCAGAAACTAGGTGACAATTTAACCAGTCAACAAAGTGCCACGTCGACTATGTGGCCGGTCAGTAGGATGCAATACGGTGCTCTACGATGAGCTAGTGATTGTATAATCGCCGCAAAACTATATATAGTGACCGTAAAGAGCGTATTGTTACATACTTTGACCGCCAGTGTATTTTTCTTGTTTCAAATTAAGCCATATTAATCGGAAAGGATGCAGTATGGACTACTACTATTAGTACTAGTACTGCTTTGATGTGTCCCGTCAACTCGCCGAACAAGGAGAAGCTTTCTTACTACGCCTCCCCCTTGCCCACGCGCGCGGTGGTTCGCAGGACGAGCAGAGGGTTTTGACTACAGCGCCCTCTCCCTCTCCCTCCCCCTCGCGGTGGACGTGCAATAGTTCAATTGGTGTCAGATTGCCAGAAGCATATTGTACTGTAGTATCATCATTGTTGGACCTTCCAAAGAGGCGAAGAGCCAAGTGCAAGGTTCACACGAGTACGAACTGTTGAACCTCCTGAAGAGGCAAAGAGCCAAGCGCAAGGTTTTATAGGAGTTGTCGTCCTAGTAGGAGTGTACTACAACTATAGGGAATGATGCTACTGTATGATGCCGCCACATCACGTATATCCAAAGCTGTGCCACCTTTTTTCTCAAAGAGCGTGTTGGAGCCCGTGCAACAACCACACAAGTTGCACGTACACATAACACATTTACTAGTAATAAATTCTAAAGGACAAATGCCAGTATGCCACACAAGTTCATCTCCAATTCATGTGATAAATTTGTGTACGACTAGTCTACATATATTCACAGCGCTACCGTTCACAATTACCGTACTCCACTTACACGTTATAGATGGGCTACATGTCCTCCTCCAGGTTCCAGTCCCAGGTGTTCTTCATGGATGGCACGATCCATAGCGGTGGGCAACGGGAATCATTGTCGCAGCTTTCTAGTCCGGTTCCACACGATGGAGACTCATCCAAGCTGAAGCGGCATAAATCAGGGATAGTGTGTCCCAGCATGCCTTTCATCCGGCGGTGCGCACTGAAGACACAACCATGCTTCATGAACGGCAGGCCTTCTGTGTCGTGCACGGAAGGTGGCATCCGCTTCACAATGGGGTAGTTGTCCCCGATGAAAAGCAAGTACTCTCCAAGAGTGTTCCTCGGCACCCACGTAGCATCACGGGGGTCAAACTCGGCGTCGTTCATCTGGTACACGCAGCATCCTAGATCTGGACACATGGTGACGTACATAGTCAAGGTCCATGCATAATAATGTTGTGCTCAAATATGGCAGTCAGTCATATTGTGCAGCAAATAGTACTACTCCGGTATAGAGGAAGTAAAATAATCGGCTTATTAGTATTGATTACTTTGCTCCATCTAATCCGGAGTGCATCTTCCGCTGTTTTTAGCTTCCGCTTCTGCTTTTTTAGGCTGCGTGCAGTTGCGACGACCCTCTCGTGGAGATTCTTCTACTCCATAGGTTTATTCGGCGTGAGGTCGTCCGGAATGCCGTTTTCGCCGGAGGAGGGATGTTCGGTTTCTCTATCCGTGTTGCCCTATTCGGATGGTTGCTCTAAGGCCTGCTCGTCGTCTACCGGCTCGTCCTGCTCTATGGCTGGATTTTTGTCGAGGCGGGGCTTGGGTCGGCGTTTACGCCGACGCTTTGATTGCTTTTCGGGGGGTTGATCTCTCGTCCCATCCCCTTTTTCCTCGTTGGCGCTTCCTTTAGGGGTATCCACCATGTACACATCAATCAGATGAGGTGGCTGTCCAATGCCCTATGGGCATTGGTTCGTCGGTATCTCCTGCATCGTCATCCATGCTGTCGATGTCTCCGGAGTCGAAGTTGAGCACGTCGTTTAAATTGTCGACAGTGGCTACCAAGTGGGTGGTGGGTGGGCTTTGAATTTCTTCATCGTCCGTATCCCATCCTCGCTGACCGTAGTTCGGCCAGGGCTCTCCTGATAAGGAGAGAGACTTGAGAGAGTTCAGGATATCGCCACAAGGCGAGTGCTGAAAGATGACTACGGTTGTGAACTCTATTATCGGCGCCCAATCGGATTCGATCGGCAGGGGCGCGGGTGGTTCGGAGTTCGGAAAGGAGTCCGGATCCTCGGAGTCACAAATCATGCAGAGTGCGGGGCTAGCGTTTGGCTCGATCGCCTTTAAGATCGAAGCCCCCGAGGTGACGTCCAACCGCTCATCCTCGATTGGCGCAATAGACTCCGAGTTAGGGGTCGGAACCGATGCGTGTGCGGCCTCCAGGACACTGTCCGGAGGCAGAGCTAGATCATGCCCCTCGAGATAGTGCGGCGCGCTTGGCCGTGGCTCGAACCCGTCGAAGATCAAGTCTCCGCGGATGTCAGCCGTGTATTTTAAGCTTCCAAACCTGACTTGATGGCCAGGGGCGTAGCTTTCGATCTGCTCCAGGTGGCCGAGCGAATTGGCTCGCAGAGCGAAGCCGCCGAAGACGAAGATCTGTCTGGGGAGAAAAGTCTCACCCTGGACCGTATCGTTTTTGATGATCAAAGGAGCCATCGGGCCTAAAGGCGACGACACAGAGGAACTCTCAATGAAAGCACCAATGTCGGTGTCAAAACCGGCGGATCTCGGGTAGGGGGTCCCGAACTGTGCGTCTAGGCCGGATGGTAACAGGAGGCAGGGAACACGATGTTTTACCCAGGTTCGGGCCCTCTTGATGGAGGTAAAACCCTACGTCCCGCTTGATTAATATTGATGATATGGGTAGTACAAGAGTAGATCTACCACGAGATCAAGGAGGCTAAACCCTAGAAGCTAGCCTATGGTATGATTGTTGTATATGGAGTTGATTGCCTACGGACTACAACCCTCCGGTTTATGTAGACACCAGATAGGGTTAGGGTTACACAGAGTCAGTTACAATGGTAGGAGATCTTGAATATCCGCATCGCCAAGCTTGCCTTCCACGCCAAGGAAAGTCCCATCCGGACACGGGACGAAGTCTTCAATCTTGTATCTTCATAGTCCAGGAGTCCGGCTGAAGGTATAGTCCGGCTACCCGAACACCCCTAATCCAGGACTCCCTCAGGCTACTTTGGTAACTCCATTGTTTTTCCCTCTTTGCCCCCAACATTCTTCCCCGGAGCCCCTCCCCTTCCCCTCCCCGACCCCCCCAAGCACGGCAAGCCGCCGAATCTAGTCCTCCGCCGCAGCGGTGGAACTCACACCCCGCCAGATCTACCTTCCGCACCTTGGAACCCCCAACTACCAACTCACCACTTCACCAGAGCCGCTTCAGCGACTGGCTTGTCCACCGCTCCAGATTTCCTTGACCGCCATCATAGTCCACTGCACCGGATCTACTTAACCGGCACCCTCGTCCACCACAGCGTAGGCCCTTCATTGACTCCCTCGTCCGCCCCTTCGTTGGCCCTTCATACAAGCCCTTGTCCGCCGCAACAGATCCGCCTCACCGAAAGCACTGTACAACGCGCCCGTCGAAGCCTTCGTCCACTGCATGGGACCCGCTCCACGGATGCCATATTCAACTCCACCGGCCCTTCTTTACCAACACCGCAGCCTCATCAGGTTATTTCGATTTGTACTCCTTCGGTTTTTCTCTTTATCGTGCAACTGTTCACTTGCCACAGATGAGCTTTCTTGTATGTCGACAGGCGCCGCAACCGTAGCACCGGAGCCGCTTCAGCGACGGCGACAGCCGGCCCAAACTCAACTGCAACACGAGCACCATCGACGATCCTTAGCTATCAAGTATGACAACGATACCCATACGCCGCCAAGAATCAGGTACTATTATCCAATGGCCGGCGCCTACGTTCACTTTCCTAGCATAAGCACCGCACCTTCGAATTTCTTCAGGGCATCATTCAGTTTTTCATGAGACGCGTTATTCTGCTTGCACCTGTAGGGCCATACTTCTGGCAGTGAACATGTTACATGTGCTAAATTACATACCAGTGCACATATAGTTAATATGCTTTAGTTTGGTTCTGATGCCACCTGTTGGTTCCATCAGACTGCTTAATGTTCTCTATACTTAATTACACATCAGCAAACTAGCATGTGGTTCCGCTGCTTTTTGTTCGTTTTACCCTACATTTTCTGATGCTAGCTATTACATCACTGCTCCGAGCCTTTGTTCATTACTTGTTTGTGTGTTCTTGATCTTCCCAAGTTGCATGACTAATTTGATGCTTCTATTAATTATGGAGCTGCCAACCCCATCAAGCAAAATATTTGTTCTTTTGGGGCTGGCACCTCGAACAAGCATAAAAATAGAGGGAAGCAGATATATTGTCGTGTATGCACACACCCTTCTTTCATTAGTTTAGATGAACCATTGATGATCAATTCGGACCAGTGCATGCGATTAAAATTAACTTTACCTAAATAGATGGTGCAGAATAAACTACAACAACTAGATTTGTGATGACCCACAAGTATAGGGGATCTATCATAGTCCTTTCGCTAAGTAAGAGTGTCGAACCCAACGAGGAGCAGAAGGAAATGATAAGCGGTTCTCAGCAAGGTATTCTCTGCAAGTACTGAAATAAGTGGTAACAGATAGTTTTGTGATAGGATAAATTGTAACGAGCAACAAGTAACAAAAGTAAATAAAGTGCAGCAAGGTGGCCCAATCCTTTTGTAGCAAAGGACAAGCCAGGACAAACTCTTATAATAGGAAAAGCGCTCCCGAGGACACATGGGAATATCGTCAAGCTAGTTTTCATCACATTCATATGATTCGCGTTCGATACTTTGTTAATTTGATAAGTGGGTGGACCAGTGCTTGCGTGTTGTTCTTACTTGAACAAGCATCCCACTTATGATTAACCTCTATTGCAAGCATCCGCAACTACAACAAAAGTATTAAGGTAAACCTAACCATAGCATGAAACATATGGATCCAAATCAGCCCCTTACGAAGCAACGCATAAACTAGGGTTTAAGCTTCTGTCACTCTAGCAACCCATCATCAACTTATTACTTCCCAATGCCTTCCTCTAGGCCCAAATAATGGTGAAGTGTTATGTAGTCGACGTTCACATAACACCGCTAGAGGCTAGACAACATACATCTTATCAAAATATCAAACGAATACCAAATTCACATGACTACTCATAGCAAGACTTCTCCCTTGTCCTCAGGAACGAACGTAATTACTCACAAAGCATATTCATGTTCATAATCAGAGGAGTAATAATATGCATATAGGATCTGAACATATGATCTTCCACCAATTAAACCAACTAGCATCAACTACAAGGAGTAATCAACACTACTAGCAACCTACTAGCACCAATCCCGGACTTTGAGACAAGAATTGGATACAAGAGATGAACTAGGGTTTGTAGATGAGATGGTGCTGGTGAAGATGTTGGTGGAGATTGCCCTCTCCCGATGAGAGGAGCGTTGGTGATGACGATGGTGATGATTTCCCCCTCCCGGAAGGAAGTTTCCCCGGCAGAACAGCTTTACCGGAGCTCTAGATTGGATCCGCCAAGGTTCCGCTTCGTGGCGGCGGAGTGTCGTCTTGAAAAGTTCCTCCCTTTTTTTCTCATCGAAAGACCTCATATAGAAGAAGATGGGCGTCGGAGAGCCACCAGGGGGCCCACGAGGTAGGGGGCGTGCCCCCCACCCTCGTGAGCAGGGTGTGGGCCCCTTGGCCTTCATCTTTGGCGCGGATTTTTCTTTATTTCTTTTAAGACGTTCCGTGGAGTTTCAGGACTTTTGAAGTTGCGCAGAATAGGTCTTTAATATTTGCTCCTTTTCTAGACCAGAATTCCAGCTGTCGGCATTCTCCCTCCTTATGTAAACCTTGTAAAATAAGAGAGGAGAGCCATAAGTATTGTGACATAAAGTGAAATAACAGTCCATAATGCGATAAATATCGATATAAAAGCATGATGCAAAATGGAAGTATCAACTCCCCCAAGCTTAGACCTCGCTTGTTCTCAAGCGAAAAGCCGATAACAATAAATATGTCCTCATGTTTAGAGGTAGAGGCGTCGATAAAAATAAAATACGGACATGAAGGCATCATGATTATTCTCATAACAGCAACATATATAGATTTTGTCATATGATTACTTATGTTCAAGTGATGATCTATTCACAATGCAAAAGTATAAATCATAAACCTTATTGGGCTCCGACAAACTATAATCTCAGTCATTGAAGCAATTGCAATTTATCATAACATCGGAAAGAGTCTATGTCAGAGCTAAAAAGCAAGTCCACATACTCAACTATCATTTAGTCCTCCATAATTGCTAACACTCACGCGATACTTGTGGTTACGGAGTTTTAATCGGACACAGAGAAAGATAGGGGCTTATAGTTTTGCCCCACAACCTTTTACCTCAAGGGTAATGTCAACAATAATGGTTCATGCTCCCCTACATCCAATTAGATATATATATATATATATATCATGTTCTTTCCAACATGCTGAGCTTGCCAAAGGATAAAATGAAAAAGAAAAGGTGAAGATCACCATGACTCTTGCATAAGGTAGAAGATAATAATAAAGGATAGGCCCTTCGCAGAGGGAAGCAGAGGTTGCCATGCGCTTTTATGGTTGGATATATAAAATCTCAATGCGAAAGAACGTCACTTTATATTGCCCCTTGTGATATGAACCTTTATTATGCAGTCCGTCGCTTTTATTACTTCCACATCACAAGATCGTATAAAGCTTATTTCTCCCACACCAATCAATCATACATATTTAGAGCAATTTTTATTGCTTTGCACCGATGACAACTTACTTGAAGGATCTTACTCAATCCATAGGTAGATATGGTGGACTCTCATGGCAAAACTGGTTTAGGGTATTTGGAAGCACAAGTAGTATTTCTACTTGGTGCTGAGAATTTGGCTAGCATGAGGGGGAAAGGCAAGCTCAACAAGTTAGAGGATCCATGACAACATACTTTATCTCAGATATAAGAAAGACATAACTCATTACGTTGTCTTCCTTGTCCAACATCAACTCTTTAGCATGTCATATTTTAATGAGTGCTCCCAATCATAAAAGATGTCAATGATAATATATCTATATGTGAAAACCTCTCTTTCCTTATTACTTCCTATTAATTGCAACAATGACCAAAGCTATGTCTGCCAACTCCCAACAACTTTTAATCATCATACTCTTTCTATGTGAAGTCATTACTCTCAATAAGATCAATATGAACTTTTTGTTTCTTTTTATTCTTTTTCTCTTTTCTTTTATTCACCCAAGATCATGGCAAAATAATCAAGCTCTTAACTCAACACTAATCTTTATTATATATAGCTCACAGACTCGATTACATAGAGAGATCATAAAGCAAAACTCAAAACTAGATCATGCCATAAACTTTATTCTACTAGATCAAGATACTACTAATAGGATCGAACTTAGAAAAACGGTAAAGATAGGAGTTGTGATTGTGATACGATACCGGGGCACCTCCCCCAAGCTTGGCAGTTGCCAAGGGGAGTGCCCATACTCATGTGATTATGTCTCCTTCTTTGTTGGTGAAGAAGGTGGTGGTGATGTTGGCTTAGTTGATGGCTTAGTCTTCTCCCTTAATTTGCGCTTGAGGACGGCATTTTGATCCCTCAGATCATCAATTTCCCACTCCAGGGTTAATATCTTTTTGCATAGGTCCTGCTTATTTTCCTGCAAGAGACGAAAAGGGATAAACTCGAACTTGGGTTTCTTTACCCTATCAGGGAGACTTGACTTTTTGAACTCCACGTGCATGTCCCCAGGTTGAGGTAATGGTGCTTCATCTTCATCTGAGCTCGTATCTTCCTTCCCCTTGGGTTCATAGTCCTCTTCTTCCTCTGTGGTCCATCCATTATGTTCCACATCTCCATAGACCTTTGGATTTGCTAAGTAATCATCCACATAGCTTTCTCCTTCCGAATCCTGGGAAGACATGTTGATTTAATCTGCAACAGGACAGCTCGAAACAAAGACAGGAGATTTTTGCGTGATACGGGAGTCAAAACTTCGGGAGAATATATAATGAATTTTTACCGACCAAAATACGTAACGTGCAAGAAAACGGAGTCCGGAAGGCACACGAGGTGCTCACGAGGTAGGGGGCGCGCCCAGGGGGTAGGGTGCGCCCACCACCCTCGTGGGGCCCTCGTGTCCTTCCCGGACTGCTACTTATTTTTCTATTTTTCTAAATATTCCAAAACGGAGAAATATTGCCTTAAAAATTGTTTTGGAGTCGGTTTACTTACCGTACCACATACCTATTCCTTTTCGGAGTCTGAAACGTTCCGGAAAGTGTCCCTTATGTATTCCTCCGGGGTTACGGTTTCAATAATATTGGTTTCAACATTTATGGGATTACCTGAGATATAATGTTTGATTCTTTGACCGTTTACCACCTTCGGATTTGTGCCCTCGAAGTTGTTGATTTTTATGGCACCGGAACGATAGACCTCTTCGATAACATAGGGGCCTTCCCATTTAGAGAGAAGTTTTCCTGCAAAAAATCTTAAACGAGAGTTGTATAGCAATACATAATCACCTACATTAAACTCACGCTTTTGTATCCTTTTGTCATGCCATCTTTTAACTTTTTCTTTAAACAACTTGGCATTTTCATAAGCTTGGGTTCTCCATTCATCAAGTGAGCTAATATCAAATAACCTCTTCTCACCGGCAAGTTTAAAATCATAGTTAAGCTCTTTAATAGCCCAATATGCCTTATGTTCTAGTTCGAGAGGTAAGTGACATGCTTTTCCATAAACCATTTTATACGGAGACATACCCATAGGATTTTTGTATGCAGTTCTATAAGCCCATAATGCATCATCAAGTTTCTTAGACCAATTCTTTCTAGACCTATTAACAGTCTTTTGCAAAATTAATTTGAGCTCTCTATTGCTCAACTCTACTTGACCACTAGACTGTGGGTGATAAGGAGATGCAATTCTATGATTAACATCATATTTAGCAAGCATTTTACGGAAAGCACCATGAATAAAGTGTGAACCACCATCAGTCATTAAATATCTAGGGACTCCAAACCTCGGGAAAATAACTTCCTTAAGCATTTTAATAGAAGTGTTATGATCAGCACTACTAGTTGGAATAGCTTCTACCCACTTAGTAACGTAATCAACAGCAACTAAAATATGTGTGTATCCATTAGAGGCAGGAAAAGGTCCCATATAATCAAAGCCCCAAACATCAAACGGTTCAATAACAAGTGAATAATTCATAGGCATTTCTTGACGTCTACTAATATTACCAATTCTTTGACATTCATCACAAGACAAGACAAACTTACGGGCATCCTTGAAGAGAGTAGGCCAATAAAAACCAGATTGCAATACCTTATGTGCAGTTCTATCTCCAGCGTGGTGTCCTCCATAAGACTCGGAATGACACTTGCGTAGGATCTGTTCCTGTTCATGCTCAGGTACACAACGTCTAATAACACCATCTACTCCTTCTTTATAAAGATGTGGGTCATCCCAAAAGTAATGTCTTAAATCATAGAAAAACTTTTTCTTTTGCTGGTATGTGAAGCTAGGTGGTATAAACTTAGCAACAATATAATTAGCATAATCAGCATACCATGGAGTACTACGAGAAGTACTTATAACATTTAATTGTTCATCAGGAAAGCTATCATTAATAGGTAGTGGGTCATCAAGAATATTTTCTAACCTAGACAAGTTGTCTGCAACGGGGTTCTCAGCTCCCTTTCTATCAACAATATGCAAATCAAATTCTTGTAGCAAGAGAACCCATCTAATAAGTCTAGGTTTAGCATCTTTCTTTTCCATAAGATATTTAATAGCAGCATGATCAGTTTGAATAGTTACTTTAGAATCAACAATATAAGATCTGAACTTATCACAAGCAAATACAACTGCTAAAAGCTCTTTTTCAGTAGTAGCATAATTTCTTTGAGCATTGTCTAGAGTCTTACTAGCATAATGAATAACATTTAATTTCTTATCAACTCTTTGCCCTAGAACAGCACCTACAGCATAATCACTAGCATCACACATAATTTCAAAGGGTAAATTCCAATCAGGTGGCTGAACAATAGGTGCAGAGACTAATGCTTTCTTAAGTATTTCAAATGCTTCTACACAATCATCATCAAAGACAAATGGTATATCTTTTTGCAATAAATTAGTCAGAGGCCGAGAAATTTTTGAGAAGTCCTTAATGAACCTCCTGTAAAATCCGGCGTGACCAAGGAAACTTCTTATACCTTTGATGTCCTTGGGACATGGCATCTTTTCAATAGCATCAACCTTGGCTTTATCAACTTCAATACCTCTTTCAGAAACTTTGTGCCCCAAGACAATACCTTCATTAACCATAAAGTGGCACTTTTCCCAATTCAAGACAAGATTAGTTTCTTCACATCTCTGCAAAACTCGATCAAGATTGCTCAAGCAATCATCAAAAGAGGAACCATAGACGGAAAAGTCGTCCATGAAAACCTCACAAATCTTTTCACAAAAGTCAGAGAATATAGCCATCATGCATCTTTGAAAGGTAGCAGGTGCATTACATAAACCAAAAGGCATACGTCTATAAGCAAAAGTACCAAAAGGGCATGTAAAAGTAGTCTTTGATTGATCTCTAGCCGACACAGGTATTTGAGAGAAACCAGAATAACCATCTAGAAAGCAATAGTGTGTATGTTTGCATAATCTTTCTAGCATTTGATCAATAAAAGGTAAGGGGTAATGATCTTTCTTAGTAGCTTTATTTAATTTGCGGAAATCAATTACCATCCTATAACCTGTGATAATTCTTTGTGGAATCAATTCATCTTTATCATTAGGAACAACAGTAATACCTCCCTTCTTAGGGACACAATGGACAGGACTTACCCACTCACTATCAGCAACGGGATAGATTATACCTGCCTCCAGAAGCTTTAGTATTTCTTTTCTTACCACTTCTTTCATTTTAGGATTCAGACGTCGTTGAGGATCACGAACTGGTTTGGCATCTGCTTCCAAATTTATTTTATGTTGACATAGAGTGGGACTAATGCCCTTAAGATCATCAAGAGTATATCCAATAGCAGCACGATGCTTCTTCAGAGTTTTCAATAATCTTTCTTCTTCATGCTCTGAAAGGTTAGCACTAATAATAACAGGATATATCTTCTTTTCATCAAGATAAGCATATTTAAGATTATCAGGCAAAGGTTTAAGCTCAAACACGGGATCACCCTTGGGTGGAGGAGGATCCCCTAAAATTTCAACAGGCAAGTTGTGATGCAGAATAGGTTCCTGTTTAAAGAATACTTCATCTATTTCCCTTCTTTCATTCATGAACATATCATTTTCATGGTCTAGCAAATAGTGTTCTAAAGGATCACTAGGAGGTACGGCAATAGAAGCAAGACCAATAATTTCATCCTTACTAGGTAATTCTTCCTCACGATGTTGTTTACTAAATTTAGAGAAATTAAACTCATGAACCATATCATCCAAGCCAACAGTAACAATATTCTTAGTGCAGTCTATGGTAGCATTGACAGTATTTAAGAAGGGTCTACCAAATATAATTGGACAAAAGCTATCTTGCGGAGAAGTAAGAACAAGAAAATCAGCAGGATATTTAGTTTTCCCACACAAGACTTCAACATCTCTAACAATTCCAATTGGTGCAATAGTATCTCTATTAGCAAGTTTAATAGTAACATCAATATCTTCTAACTCAACAGGTGCAATTTCATTCTTAATTTCTTTGTATAAGTCATGAGGTATAACACTAGCACTAGCACCCATATCACATAAGCCATGATAACAATGATCTCCTATTTTAACAGAAATAACAGGCACGCCTACCACAGGTCTATGTTTATCTTTATCACAAGGTTTAGCAATTCTAGCAGTTTCACCTTCGAACTGAATAACATGCCCATCAATATTATCAGACAAGAGATCTTTAACAATAGCAATATTAGGTTCTACTTTAACTTGCTCAGGAGGTGTATAAGTTCTAATATTGCTTTTACGAACAACAGTTGAAGCTTTAGCATGATCCTTTATTCTAACAGGGAAAGGTGGTTTCTCAATATAAGAAGTAGGAACAATAGGATCATTATAAGTGACAGTCTTTTCTTCAACTTTAATAGGTGCAGCTACTTTTACTTCTATGGGAGGATGATATTTAAACCACTTCTCCTTAGGGAGATCAACATAAGTAGCAAAAGATTCACAGAAAGAAGCTACTATCTCAGAGTCAAGTCCATATTTAGTGCTAAACTTACGGAAAATATCGGTATCCATAAAAGATTTAACACAATCAAACTTAGGTGTCATACCTGACTCCTTACCTTCGTCGAGGTCCCAATCTTCAGAGTTGCGTTTAATTCTATCCAATAAATTCCATCTGAATTCAATAGTCTTCATCATAAAAGAGCCAGCACAAGAAGTATCGAGCATGGTGCGATTGTTTTCAGAAAGCCGAGCATAAAAACTTTGCATAATTATTTCTCTTGAGAGCTCATGATTGGGGCATGAATATAACATTGATTTAAGCCTCCCCCAAGCTTGAGCGATGCTTTCTCCTTCGCGAGGCCAGAAATTATATATATAATTGCGATCACGATGAACAAGATGCATAGGGTAATACTTTTGATGAAATTCCAGCTTCAATCTTTTATAGTCCCATGATCTCATATCATCACATAGCCTATACCATATCAATGCGTCTCCCTTCAAAGATAAAGGGAAGACCTTCTTCTTAGCAACATCATCGGGTATACCTGCAAGCTTAAATAATCCACAAACTTCATCCACATATATTAAGTGCTCATCAGGATGCTTTGTTCCATCTCCTGTAAAAGGATTAGCTAGCAGTTTTTCTATCATACCCGAAGGATACTCATAAGGAATTTCATTTTCAATAGGTTCAGTAGGTTGAGGAGCAACTCTTTGCTCTACTGGACGGGGTGAAGATACCCCGAACAAGCCCCTCAGAGAATTACTTTCCATAGTAACAAGTGACAGTAAATTTCAGCACACTATATAAATTTTTCCTTACCAAATTCCACCTACCAAAGGCGCTACACTCCCCGGCAACGGCGCCAGAAAAGAGTCTTGATGACCCACAAGTATAGGGGATCTATCGTAGTCCTTTCGATAAGTAAGAGTGTCGAACCCAACGAGGAGCAGAAGGAAATGATAAGCGGTTTTCAGCAAGGTATTCTCTGCAAGTACTGAAATAAGTGGTAACAGATAGTTTTGTGATAAGATAGATTGTAACGAGCAACAAGTAACAAAAGTAAATAAAGTGCAGCAAGGTGGCCCAATCCTTTTGTAGCAAAGGACAAGCCGGAACAAACTCTTATAATAGGAAAAGCGCTCCCGAGGACACATGGGAATATCGTCAAGCTAGTTTTCATCACGTTCATATGATTCGCGTTCGATACTTTGATAATTTGATATGTGGGTGGACCGGTGCTTGGGTGCTGTTCTTACTTGAACAAGCATCCCACTTATGATTAACCTCTATTGCAAGCATCCGCAACTACAACAAAAGTATTAAGGTAAACCTAACCATAGCATGAAACATATGGATCCAAATCAGCCCCTTACGAAGCAACGCATAAACTAGGGTTTAAGCTTCTGTCACTCTAGCAACCCATCATCTACTTATTACTTCCCAATGCCTTCCTCTAGGCCCAAATAATGGTGAAGTGTTATGTAGTCGACGTTCACATAACACCACTAGAGGCTAGACAACATACATCTTATCAAAATATCAAACGAATACCAAATTCACATGACTACTCATAGCAAGACTTCTCCCTTGTCCTCAGGAACGAACGTAATTACTCACAAAGCATATTCATGTTCATAATCAGAGGGGTAATAATATGCATATAGGATCTGAACATATGATCTTCCACCAATTAAACCAACTAGCATCAACTACAAGGAGTAATCAACACTACTAGCAACCTACTAGCACCAATCCCGGACTTTGAGACAAGAATTGGATACAAGAGATGAACTAGGGTTTGGAGATGAGATGGTGCTGGTGAAGATGTTGATGGAGATTGCCCTCTCCCGATGAGAGGAGCGTTGGTGATGACGATGGTGATGATTTCCCCCTCCGGAGGGAAGTTTCCCCGGCAGAACAGCTCTGCCGGAGCTCTAGATTGGATCCGCCAAGGTTCCGCCTCGTGGCGGCGGAGTCTCGTCCCGAAAAGTTCCTCCCTCTTTTTTTCTCATTGAAAGACCTCATATAGGAGAAGATGGGCATTGGAGAGCCACCAGGGGGCCCACGAGGTAGGGGGCGCGCCCTAGGGGGGCGCCCCCCACCCTCATGAGCAGTGTGTGGGCCCCCTGGCCTTCATCTTTGGTGTGGATTTTTCTTTATTTCTTTTAAGACATTCCGTGGAGTTTCAGGACTTTTGGAGTTGCGCAGAATAGGTCTTTAATATTTGCTCCTTTTCCAGACCAGAATTCCAGCTGCCGGCATTCTGCCTCCTTATGTAAACCTTGTAAAATAAGAGAGAATAGCAATAAGTATTGTGACATAAAGTGAAATAACAGTCCATAATGCGATAAATATCGATATAAAAGCATGATGCAAAATGGACGTATCAATTTGCAACCACGGGATGCTGCTGATATCTTCAAAGAACATTGCAACAGCAGCTAGGCTTCACAGCAACATATGGTAAGCCAGTGTGTTCTAGTACATGTGAAATGCAATGCGAGTGGGCTGCTTTCTTGGCTTGTGCCCTCAACGTGTAATCCTACCGAATCACAAATAATTCAGTTGTCTACTTCGCTGTATTGGTTGATTTGAATGGTTATTTGTTGTTATGCTATACCTGAGTTGGCCAATATGTCAGCAGTGCCTGCTGTACTATCGTAAAGAAATGCATGCCTATTTCATTTGAGTCCTTCACTTTTCCTCTCAACTTCATCACAAGACTGTCTTCGTAGTTTATATGAGGCCACACTCTTAAGTGCTTTCTCAGATTATTTCAACTGCTTAGATGCCTTGGCAACTTAAATATAGCGGTTGTACACTCCCTTTCAACTAGGGATGTCAACTGGGTCCCGTTTAATCCCGATTAAAGTCCACTAGTGGTATGATAGTTCAAAAGAGTTTTTGTTTTTTGAGGAAAATGAACTAGGGAGGTAGCAAAAACTAACTAGATGGGACTGGCGGATGTCATTTATTTGCCACCTACATCCCTAGTTTCATCTTACCATTTTAATTTCTTTTCGGCTGATGTTGCTTCGAACCATTTAAATATAGTTTTCCATGCTCGGCAATAATTCGTCCATCGTTTACCATGTAAGCTTACTGCCTGGATCATACGATAACTATCTCTTACTTATGTCTAGCGGAAACCTTTCAGGATGCCGTTCACACTAGGACACAATGTACAACCCCAGAATCTATTTGTGGAAGCAGTGCACCATCCATGTTACCATACGGTAGCAGTTCAGAGGAAACACCGCCGGAGAGCAGTCTGAGCACAGATATTATAGTGCTTGAGGCTCTACTAGAGGCAGAAAGAGATGGTGTGGCTGCCATGAATGAGGTAATCTTTATCTTGAGACTAGAAATTATGGAATTAGCGGCACGCATTATGCAAGCAACCCAAGAATTGGAGGAAGTAAGAATGTTGCATTTGAAGACGGAGGAGGTCCTGCTGTTTCTGCTATCTGAAGCCTAAGGTAAACCCGGTTCTTCTTTAGATACCAGTTGAAATTGTCATTAGATTATTGTACTTGCATGTTGTGTCATGTCTCTAAATGGATTATGTTGCAAGACCCCCTATGTTGTCCATGTGTTGTAATGATCCGAATTTTTTAGGCGAAGTAATCCTCAGTACTTGTATGATTGACATAAGGTGAACTGTTTTTCGTGTGAGCATATTGTATTGGATGAAATAACTGTTTTACTCAGAGTGTATCCAACCTACTGAATTCGAAGATCACGGCATTTCTAAATCATAATCATATATAAAGGTGGAATAAATCTTTGTTGTGGTTTTGAAGAAATAAATAACAAAACGTATAATTATATGTGGATATTTGTAATCGAATACAAATTGGATTTGCATTTAGTTTGTCAGGTCCCATGGCAAACGTGAATGCTAATTCTCCCAAGTTTTGAACAAAGCGGCTAAACACCCACTATAATTTGTGGGCTGCCCGAAGCAAGTGTTTGCGAGATGGAAATTATTGTCTACCCCTGACACTTGACATCCTTATCGACCGGATTTACATTGCTGTCGATAGGGGTAGACTAGTAACTTCAATCAGACGTGACACGACGGCCTCTGAGCCCATTCAAACACGGTGGGCGCCAAACATGGGCGGCAAAGCACATTTGATTCAAGCTCGTCCGAAACACATGTGTCTCTTCCTCTATTTCCCCATTCATATACGGTGGGCGGCAAAACAAACTCTCCTTGTCCGAAATCGATGTAGGCTAATATTTTAAATAGGGGCAGATGTGTAACTTCCATCAGACGTGACACAACCGCCCTACCTGTCAGCCCTGTTCATACACCATGGGCGCCAACCGTGGGCGGCAAAAAACCCTCTCCTCGCTCGAAATAGTTACCGGCAAATATTTGGGAGATGCGAGATTACCGTCCTATCCCCAACCGACGTGATGTCTGAAATTTTAAACGGGGGATAAGTTCGTAACTTTCCCCCATTTCAAAGAAGCGCGTCCTAAAGTTTGAGATCCCCCCTCCCCTCCATTTCCCCATTCATACGCCGTCGGCGGCACGACAACCTCCGCACTGCGGCCAGCCTCCTCCGTCCGCCACCCCATCCTCCACCTTGCCGGAGCCGCTACCCCTACCTCGTCGTCCACTGCAAGAGATGGACGTCTCTCATCCACGGCGCTGGACCAGGATCCTTTCATCGCCTCCTCTCGCTTCAACGGCGCCGTCGTCCACCTTGCCGTTGCCACTCCTACGACCGCCTCGTCCACGGCAACAGGATATATCCCCCGACCCGGCCGTCTGCCGTCTAAAGTCTTCTTCCCCGTCCCCGACAGGCAATGCACCCGCAGCACCCTCAACGTATCAGCATAGGCCTACACGGCGTCGCAAGAGAGATGGTACTCTTCCATATGTGCTTAAGTTATTGATCTCACCCGGAAAATAGATCGTAATTTGTTTACTATACTTTTCTTGTCCGTACCAAATCGTAGTGGCTAGTTGAAAGCAAACATTGGTTGCGAAGTAGCTTTGTCCGGTTTGCACCTTCAGATCCGCCATGGCACGGACACTATACTCGTAAAGCTTATGGTTTCCCCCCTTTATATTCACTACCATCATCGTAGGTGCTTCGTGTCGTGCTAGCACTGCTCCTCAAGACCTCAGCCCAAAGCATACGTGTTGAAATACGAATCTGATATGATGCTCATATCACTAAAACAGAGAACGTTTAATTGGTCACCTAATGTTCCTATATTCATTTCGAATAGCATGTGCGCCACCCACTGGTCCAGCTAGTTCCACTTCCCTGATTTTTCTCTTGATGCTTAGGGTTTTCCCCTTTTATCTACTATACTATGATTTGCGTAGGTGCTTTCTGTCGTACTAGCATTACTCCACCCTTCAAGCTAAACAACACAACACTCAGAATTCAAAAGCTTAGTTGTTGAAATATGATTGTGATATGATACTGATATTAGTTAACCGACACATTTAATTGGTCAGCTAAAGGTCCCACTTGAGTTCCCAAATGCATGTCACGACATATAGAGAGACAGCATAATTGTATTTATTTGTCACTTGTTGACCGTACTTTCTTGTCCATACCAAATCTTAGTTGTTATTTCAAAGCAAACATCAGTTGCTAACTACCCTTTGCGCGGTTTGCAGCTTCAAATCTGCCATCCCACTGCCACGGTCAACACTGTACTCATCATGCTTATGTTTTCCCAATTTTATGATGACCACAATCAACCTACGTGGTTCGTGTCGTAATAGCACTATTCCACCCATTGAGCTAAACAAGCTTAGTTGTACAAATTCATATCTGATATTATTCCTGATATTAGTAAAACTGAGAGATGTTTAATTGGTTAGCTAAATGTTCCTACTTTAGTTTCGAAATGCATGTGAGCCACATATGGAGAGACCGGAAAGAATAGTATTTCTCTGTGCGCTCTAGTTCATCATGGGTGGCCAACCGACATTGTATTGAAAGACTTGTAATATCTTCAATCTGCTTGCTCTTCTGCTCTTCTTTAAGATGATACTCTTCTCTTGCGGTCGACTGGTCAGGTCGAGTTGTTCTCCCTTAGTATATTTTGAATTTGTCAGGTCAGGTCGACTTGTTCTTCTTTACTATATGTTGAAGCTATCATCTGCGAAGTGTCATCACTTCTAGAGCTCTCATATTTTGAGTAGTAGGCCACATTATATTAATGCACACAACAAATTACAGCATGCATGGCATCTTTTAAAAGAATTGCAGAGATAGCACTAAGGGATTTACAGGGAGGCAGTATTGGATTAGAATCACTTCTGCATTACAAAGAAAATCTCACTTGTTTTTATGTTTTCATGCATGTCAGATATTGAACATTATCAAAATGAATATGAGAATGGGCGCACGAGAGGAATATTGCGGAACGATCCATTGGCTAACAAACTTGGCATGGTGGAGGATGGCCTATCTTATTCACCCATCAAGGTGCTTGCTCTAACTTTGCAAAGTTGTATTGGTCGCACATATTTTGCATCTGACCTCTTGCATTATTTCTACTTTGTTACACCATCTGCTTAGTTTAAGCATCATATATGAGTATATGTTATACCTATCCATTTTCTGTACCTATTCCATGTGTCATCACACTATGTTTTTCCAGTCAAATGTTGTTCTTTCGTAATAGATGTCCAAAAGGAAGAGGATGAGTGCAGATCCTCAAGGAGTACAAACTAGGTATTTGGAAAAGGTAGCGATACCTATTAAATCAGATAGATCAGCAGCCACAGAAAACACAGGCCCAACTGTACCACACTTTACCCCTACTCCAGTGGCCAAACCCCTATTAGAACTGCTGGGAGCCCAGCGTCAGGTACTGTCTATGATATTAATTCAAAATTTGAACTCCTAAATTTCTGCTTGTGCCTTACCTTCTCTCTTGTATGAAAACTAATTTCAGATGAATCTCCTTGCTCAAAGGATCATACGATCTCAAAACAATAATGGGCTCTGCATTGCTCTTGTCAATACCTCTCTCCCTTTTGCCTTGTAACGTTGTACTTAATTAATTGCTACTTGATTATGTATCATCAGTCTGCACCTGAGATTCATTATCCTCTATTTCTTCCAATATTATTTGATCTATATTTACTCTTTGCAAAATGTAGAATAATGGCAACACTTATAAAGAATTTTATTTGGGGAATTTATTGAATTATCCTTCCATCAACATAGAGAAGCACTACTAGGAAAAGGCCTACTAATGGCGCACCTAATTTGGCCATTAATGGCGTATTAGTGGTGCGCCATTAGTGCCACGCCATTAGTATATTTTACTAATGGCGCACCTCAGATGCGCCATTAGTATATACAATAGTGTGTCATTAGTATGCCTCCCAGGGGGCCATGTATACCCAGGTGCTTTGGCATACTAATGGCGCACAACAACAGGATGCGCCATTAGTAACTTCGGCATACTAATGGCACACTGTTTAATGATGCGCCATTAGTATCCTTTGGCATACTAATGGCGCACTATGATGTGATGCGCCATTAATATGAATATTAGGTTTTTTTTATTTTTTTATTTTCTGTTTTTTGCACAGGTTACAAAATGTATAATTGGACAAAATATAGACAGCACACATCAACAACAGATTCATCGAATACAATAGAAGATTAGTCTCTGAATACAATTCATCATTTTAGTCTCCGAATACAATTCATCATATTAGTCTCCGAATTGAAAAGACCGAACAAAGATAGAACATTATATTACAAGTCTCGAGACCGCGAGTTTGTCTTCACATTACAAAGTCGATATCGATCATCTAAACTACCATCACATAGAAGAGAGCTGCGGTCATCACGATGAGCATCATCACGATGAAACTCGTCTTCATCCGGTTCCTCCAACGCTCCCTCCCCTCTCCCGCTAGATAGCGGGCGTATCTAGATTCGGCCTCGGCCCTAGTGGTGTACCCTTTGGAACTGTTACCGCTGAATCGGTGAACCTGTCTCCGACACTCCTCCCAGTCGTTGTAGACTCCGGGAACCTTACCCTTGTACACAACATACCACGGCATCGCTATGCAGTAGCCAAACGAAACGTTAGTACCAATTCACAGACAATACATAAGCAATATATAAGTATGCAACAGAACGATCGGAAGAGAAAAGCAAGACATTAATAGCATCGATTACATCTAAGTTGAACGACTCTCGAAACCAAAGAGACATACTACAAGTTCATTAAAGTTTAATTACAACATGAGCCAATCGATGTTTCAGAACTAGACACAGCATCACTGCTTTCGACTCGACTCAAGGGACCGGAGCATGGATGAAGCCGCCATCTATTGTGGGAGTCATGAAACAACGGGCGTTGTCAGCCTGCATTTGTAGGATTGTGTCGATGTCACTGTTGGACGGTTGATTTCTAAAGTAGAACTGCCCCGAGGTACGAAGGACATCTTGATGGATGATTTCTGCAAACTCCGACTGGATGCGAAAGAATTCTTGTCTGATGTCCGCGTCCTGGATTGCCGACACGCTCGCGGCCCAATCTTTGAGTCTACTCGGTAGCAGAAGTTGATGATGGTCCCGTACGATCGCCCGCATGTGATGGATGGCGTAGTAGGCACCCTTCTGACCGCCAGGCGGCTGCTTGACGCAGCAGAATGTCGTATTGTGGGAGAACACGTGCTTGCTGTACTTACGAATAGGCCTGGTGAAGGTGCCTCCAGATTTGACGTAGCCGGGGAGAACATCATCAAGAACCTTCTTGACATTTGTGTAGTCTACGTTCGACTGACGGTCCGGGTCGAAATACGTGGCCATGGAATATTTGGGGCTTAGGAGGATGAGCGTGCAATGTGTGTCACTGCAGAAAACACGGAATGTTAAAAGAAAAACGATCGAAATCTAAGAATTCATATGTTACGGGGCGGTTGAGGGGAGGACTTACTCGGGAAAGTAAGGCACGAGGAAGTTATCCTTATCTTGGTTTGCCAGAATGACGCCTTCGAGGTAAGAACTCGCGACTTGCCGGTCCCCAGCGCTGCCCAAGATCTTGGCACGCATGTAGAAGGGGTCGACTATCACGATGTCCGGGGTCTTGTCGCGAATGATCCGCATCTCCATACTCAGCGAAAATAGCCGAACGAAGGTGTAGTGCAGCGGATGAAGGTTCAACATAGCGTGGATGTCATCAAACCGCAGGACGATCGTACCCCCGATGGAGTTATCCACAAAGCCCTTGCCCTCTGGCACCTTGGCCGCGAAAACCGGGTATGCCACATCCTTCTCTCCGAGACGCCGCTTCTCCAAAGAAAGAACACTGTCATGCAGACTCCGCATAGCACCGGTTGCAGCATCGAGCATATTTCTCGGTAGCATCGGCCTACCCGCCACATGCACCCTCCTCGAGATATCCTCAGGTGAAGGTGGCCCGTCCTGAGCACGGATCGTACTCGGTGCCGGCTGGCCCGCACCCTTGTTAGTCTTTCTTTTGCGTGCCTTCTTCTTCTCCTGTAATGGGACCGAGTTCTGCTCACAGACCGCCTTCTTGAGTGTGTTGGGGCTGATAATATTTCGCACCTCGCCTATCTGAGGCTCGGTGAAGTCGGCAGCTGGAGGCGTCTCCTGAGAGCTGAACGGCAGACGACGCCTGTTGCAACTTGGCTTCTCCGCGGTACCAGCTAGATCGCGCACGTCTTTTGTTGGGTTGGGTTCTTGAGAAGGAGGCCCCATGAAGTCGCCACCGTACCCATGATCAGCAAAGTACTAATCGACGTTGGCAAATGTATCGTCGTCGTCGTCGTCGTTCTGATCCTGTGCCATATGCATGTTTGGATCCAGTGGCATAGGGATGTCCGGCACCGTTGCGGCGGTCTTGCCATGGGGCCGACTTGGCGCCGGCACGACTGGCGGTGTTGTCTTTGGGGTGGTGTCCCCCGCCCCCAAACGAATCTGGCTCTTCGGCCAAAGCAGGGGCCAGCTCAGGCAGGCGCTGAGGGTCATCACGTCATCATCGTCGGCCCCGACGGGTCGAATCGGAGGTAACAACTCGTCGCAGCCTGGCAGCACCCGAACCAGTTGAACCCTAAACAAGTTGGGTGGCATCTGGGTACCGTGGAACAAGGGGTTGCCCGGTTGAATGATTTTTCCCTTGGCGACATCGACCAACTCGTTGTTCACGAAGTGCAGGAGAGTGCACGGAACGTCGGCGGCGCCCTGCGAAAACATGTAGGGCGTCAGGGATGCCCAGTCAAAGGCAAGGAGATGAAGTCCTCGGCCGAGAGAGGCTTAATTAGTTACCGTGATGATGGCGTCGAGCTCGGCTAATGTCGAGGCACCGCCAACGGCGGGCGTGCAGTTGACGGAGGGGCCGCTTGCTGCAGAGGTGGCGGCCGGCGTACACCCGGGTGCATTAAGCTCCCGTGCCGGCGTCGGAGACACCAATGCCGCCTCCGCCGGAGACACCAATGGCCCCGCCATCGCGTTCTGCGAGTTGCTGGCCGTGAAGCTAGGAATCGGGGGCGGCCCCTGTTGGCCGCCCGCAATCCACGCACTAATCCCCTGGATCAAGGTAGGCACAATGGCGGTGATCGTCGCTCCGAGTTGTTGTTGCACTTGCTCTTGGACAATCTCCGGAATCCGCGCCACCTGTGCCCTGAGTTCTTGAACCTCGCGCGCCTGGCTTTCCGAGCTGGTCTTTTTCTCCTTTCGCCCACCAGTGTTATAGTATGACGACCATTTTGTCGACAAGCCTTTGCCGGCCACACGACCAGCTGACGTCGGCTTACTGAGCTTATCCTTGTTCTTCATTACATTCAACGCCCTATTTAGAGTGGTGTCCCAAGGGTTGCTCTTAGTCGACCCCGCGCTACTGCTTTCAGTCGCCTGCGGAAGGAATGTGAACCATTTAGAAATTTGGCTTCATTAATTAGAATGCAACCATATGGAGCTAATTACGCGGGGGTGTATTCCTTACCAGAACAAGCTCAAGCGCCCTGGTCTTCGGATCCGTGGTAAGCTCCTTTGTTTTCGGGTCCTTCTTGTACCGGGCCCTGACAAAGTTCCTGGTCTGCTTGTCACCGTATTTATCGAAGAGGGGCGGTAGGCCTTGCTCGGCACGGTCCGCCTCCTCCTTGTCCCATATAGGCTCCGCCACTCTGTAACCGCCGGGACCGAGTGTGTGTTCCCCTAAGTTCAGCTCCCGCATTTCTTTCCCCCACTTACTTGATTCGGAGTTTGCGGTGCTCGAGCAATTGATCTTGAAGTCGTTGTAGTCATCTTCGGTGATCGAAGGATTTTTCTCCTTGATCTTCTCATAACTCTCACCTTTCTCGATCATTCTCTTCACATTGCTTTTCCAAGTAGACAGGGCCTTGCTCATCTTCGTGAGGGCAGCATTGTTCACTTTATTCCCTTTGAGGCTTGTGTTTTCAAATTCAGCGGGGAACTTGTATCGTTCGTGCAGCTTCGTGAAGAGGAGGTTGCGCAAATTCCCTCGGTCAGGATGCCTCAGGTTCTCGGTGTTGATCGAGACGGTGCTCCGGAGAATGCACCCGAGCTGAAGCGAGTACCCCTTGACTATTCGTTCGGGCGCCGTTGGATTCCCGTCGGAGTCCACTTCAGTAACTTCCTCCTTGAGGGTGCGGAGCACGGTCGGGCGCCGGTCCTTCCGTTGCCTCTTCGGTTGGCTGCCATCTGTGCGTGCGCCGCCATCATCAGTGGTGGCATCCTCGGCGGCACCATCAGTGGTGGCATCAGTGGGGTCATCCTCGGCGGTACCATCAGTGGTCTCAGGATCGGTGGGGAAGGCGGCGTCCTCATACAAGTGAGGTTGTTCCTCCATCTCCTGGGACAGCTCCCAGAATGCCTTGACGCCCGAACCCCCGGCCTCATCGTTGTTGGCCATGTTTCTCTCTAAATAGGAACAAAGTTTGGTCAAAAAGTTGGTTATTGTCAAGGAACAAGATCATGGTCTCATCATTTAGGGTTTGTCGACACCGAGGCATCCTAAAAGCTAAGCTTTTATCATTGAGGGTTTTTCGACGCCGAGGCACCCTAAAAGCCTAAGCTTTCATCATTTCGGTTTTTATCGACACCGAGGCACCCTAAAAGCCATGCATTAGTCACAAGTACGCCGGGGCACTTGATCCTACTTAATTAACTACTAAGATACCCCGGCCCATGCATTAGTCACAAGTACCCCATATGTCCTATTTTTAGCAAAGTCATGCTAAAATTCACGGAAAATTTCAGCATGACCTTTGCTGAAAATAGGACATATGGAGTACCCGAATTTGCCGGAACGGAAGTTAATCGACATTCCAGCAAACTCAAGGGCCTCTCGGGTGGACAAGGCAAAAAAGGCCTCCATCACAACATGGAAAATACATTGGCATGTGAAAAAAGGCCTCCATTGCTTAGGATGCACTGCCACTGAAGCATTGGGTACAAGACTGTTACATGAAAGTAAATGCAGCAGTTGAAGCAGAGATTGGTGTACAAGCAAGAACAGAGCAAGTTCTTCTTATCCTCTGCAATTATAATAGGAGCCAATCAAATGGATAAAAGGAGAATTGGTTCATTGCAGGCAAGACTGAGCTGAAACAATCAAGGGAAGTGATCAGCAACAGTACGAAGGCTCTGCCAGACGGTGCTCTGAGCCGGCTGGACACATACAAGAAACTAGAATGACTCAGTCAGGTCACTATGTGGCTGAGCCTCTTCAGTCCATGGTTTCGCTACTTATAATAAGGCCTGATGTATTGTAGTTTGAGTGTCAACAAGCAATGTGGTGTAAATATCCATGCCACTGCAATCTACAGCAGTGACCCTGCTTGATCTTTTGGTGCATTTGTTACCACATTCCATTTAACTTTTTACTGAAATGTGATTCAGAAACAATGCAGAGTTGCCTCTGTTTAGATGCAAGTTAACTTCCAGAAACGTATCATCTTCAACCGCATATGTTCACTAGTTCAGACTTAATAACATGAGTATCAATCAAGCTGGGAGCTGAGACCTGAGAACTAGGCACTCAAATTTCTGCACTTTACTCTAACCCCCTGCATACTGCAAATCAAAGCGCGCGCACACAGATGACTGGCACCAAGTAAGAAGTAACCATAAACCGAGCACTTTCACGGCTACAATGCATACTTTGATGAGTCAGGCATGTCGAAACATAAGAGAAACCAACCAACACTTGGGATTTAGGAAGCACGGGACATCGCATTCGCATCAGTGCTGCTACTTGCATTCAGTAAACACTTGGGACATTAACCAGCTACATATGCATTTCTGTTCTTGCATCTGTATACTTCACCTATGTGCCAAACTGCTGTACTGAGGCATGACACCTATAAGATATGATAATTGTATCACTCGTGCGACGTGTACAATATACTAGTGTATCAATCAAAAGATAAAAGTTGCATCACGTACTATAAACAGGCGACATAGTAATGCACACTCTCTCCACACATATAAATTGGCAAGTAAAATGCACACCGTGTATACATGCTTCAATTGACAAATTCACATAGCAATGACCATCGTGTACACTGACTCTACATATGCTTCAATTGAAAAATTGACCATTTTTTTAGAACAGCGGCCACTAGCTAGCATCAGCACAACCACCCATCCATGGCACAACAGAACAGTAGCGCAAGCAGCAGCACAGCACCAGTGGCTCAAGCGGCAGCAGGTAGCACGCGCACGAGAGTAGAAGAGGAGCTCACCGTCTGGTGACGAGGCAGCGGCAGGTCGGCAGTGGCCGGCGTGGAAGAGGAGGCAGAGGCGGGGCGTCGTCGAGGAGGGCGTTGAAGAGGGGGGCACCGGCGTCTCGCCTGGATGCTCTGCATGACGGGGGAGGGGGCGGCGTCCGGCGGCAGTGGGAGGGCAACAACTTCCGGCGGCGGCTGCTGGTGGGAGCGGGAGGAGGAGCCCGACGAGGTGGACGGGGCGGTGTGGACGGGGCGGCGTCGGGCCCGCGACGAGGGGGAGGAAGGGGAGAGGCAGGCGGCGGGGGCGCGTGGGCGGCTACGGCGCAGTGGGTCGGGGCAGCATCGGCGGCGGCACGGTGGAGGGAGGGAGAGGGAACTGGCGAGGGGGAGAGGGAAGGGGGGATCGGGCGAAGGGGGAGAGGGAAGGGGGGATCGGGCACAATACTAATGGCGCACCACCCCTCGGTGCGCCATAAGTACATCCATACTAATGGCGCACCTCACCGTGGTGCGCCATTAGTAGTTTTTTTTCTTATAGCAATGGCACAATACTAATGGCGCACCACCCCTCGGTGCGCCATAAGTACATCCATACTAATGGCGCACCTCACCATGGTGCGCCATTAGTATTTTTTTATAAGATAGTAATAATTTTTTAAACTTGTTTAAATCATAACAGTGATATTTTTTTATAAGACAGTAATAGTAATATTTTTTTATAAGACAGTAATAATTTTTTTTAAATATCATCAAACAGTAATGCCGGTGGAGCGGGGGAGGGTGCGCAGGGTGCGGGGGGGGGGGTCGGGGCGGCGGCGGTTGAGTAGGGGAATCGAGGGTGCGGGGGGTCGGCGACGGCGGCCGGTGGACCGGGGGGTGCTCAGCAGCGAGGGGGACCGGATCTGGCGAGGTGGGATAGCGATCGAGATGGAGGGGGATCGAGATCGAGTGTCCATGAAATTTAAAAATATTCATGATAGTTCAAAAAGTGCCCATGAAATACAATCGAGAAATGAAGGCTACGGTTTAAATACAATCGATCTTAGCTAGCTATCTGTTCACAATCTTCTTGCCCTTCTTTTTCGCAAATGGAGTTCTTCTGTGGAACGGACGTCCTTTAGGTAGGGTGGTCCTGCTTCTTCTTGTGGTGTATGCTGCTACTTCATCATCGTCGTCATGTTCGATCCTCGGGTCGCCGTACTTGTCGAAGTCTTGCTCATTGGCTACTCCATCCATTCCGATGATCTTCCTTTTGCCTCTCCTCACGACAACACGACTGGGCTTTGACGGGTCGGTAATGAAGAAGCATTGGTCCACTTGGGAAGCCAGTACCCATGGCTCATTTTTCGCGGTGACGTTTGCGCCCGCGGTCTTGGATTTGGCTTCGGGTATAACCATGGTGGTGAAATACCGGTCTTCTTTTAGGACGCTCTTCGCCCATCTGACACGGAACATCGGGACCTTCTCTCCAGCGTAGCTCAGCTCCCAGATCTCCTCGATCCTTCCGTAGTATCTGTCCTTGTCGTTACCGGTGTAGGATTCCATCGTTACCCCGGAGTTCTGATAACCATCGCTCTTCATGTCCTTGGCCTCGGTGTAGAATGTGTAGCCGTTGATATCGTACGCCTCATAGGTCATCAGGTTGTGCTCGGCGCCCTGTGACAAGGCGAATATGAGTTGTTCTTCCGCGGAAGAATCCTCATGTAAAGGGTACGACAGAAGCTTCTGCTTGAACCAACGCGTGAAACATGAGTTGTGCTCTTTGAGTATATCTCCGTCCGTCCTCTGTTGGCCTCGGTCATTGTACGTCTTCTTAATAAAGGTTTTGTGCTCTACCACCCAAGGATCGACCACGTCTATGTGTTGTAGCGCGACTAGGTTTGCTCTTTCAAAGTCGGCGAGTCGACCCTCGAAGTCGACATGCATTTCGCGACGACCCTCACGGTGACCCCATCCAGCGAGCCTGCCGAGGTGCCTGTTGACGGGCAGACCAACGGGGTTCTCGATGCCTAGATAATTCGTGCAGTAGGAGATGCACTCTTCGGTCAGAAAGCCCCTGGCTATGCTTCCCTCTGGACGTGACATGTTGCGAACGTATCCTTTGATGACACCATTCATCCTTTCGAACGGCATCATGCTGTGCAGGAACGTCGGCCCGAGTTGGATGATATCGTCCACGATATGGACCAGCAGATGCACCATAACGTCGAAGAATGCGGGCGGGAAGTACATCTCAAGCTCGCATAGTATCACCACGATCTCTTCCTGTAGCCTTCTGAGTTGCCTCACGCCAACAGACTTCCGAGAGATGACGTCGAAAAAGTTGCATAGGCCAAATAGGGTTTCACGGACGTGCGCGTCCATGATCCCACGGATTGCAACTGGAAGTATCTGCGTCATCAGCACGTGACAGTCGTGAGACTTCATCCCGCTGAACTTCAGCTTCGCTGGGTCTAGGTATCTGCTTATCTTCCCCGCGTAACCGTAAGGAAGTTTTACTCCTACGAGGCAGGTGAAAAACTGCTCGATCTCCTCCTGACTTAGAGTGAAGCACGCGGGAGGGTAGTCATTTCCGGTCTTCTTGGCCTTTTTGCCTTTGCGACGACTTTCCGTGTCCTGCTTCGCCTCATCATCATCATCATCATCATCATCATCATATATAGCGTGAAGCTCCTGCCTGATGCCCATTGATTTCAAGTCTGCCCTTGCTTTCGGCCCATCTTTGGTCCTCTCTGGCATGTTGAGCAGGGTACCAAGCAGACTCTCGCACACGTTCTTCGTGATATGCATGACATCAAGGCTGTGAGGCACACGGTGGATCTTCCAGTACGGCAAGTCCCAGAAAACAGACCTCGTTTTCCATACCTTCAGCAGCGGCTCTGGCGCCTTTCGCTTCTTTCCCGGCTCTGGCGCCTTTTGCTTCTTTCCCGGCAGTGGGCAGTCTTTCCAATTTTTCAACAGCTCGTCTATTTCCTCGCCGCTCCTCGTACGCGGGCGTCCTCGGGGTTCGGTTTCACCATCGAACAGATCCTTGCGTTTTCTCCACGGGTCATCGTCGCGAAGCCACCTTCGATGTCCCATGAACACGGTTTTCGAAGACCCGGGATCTCTATCTAGCTGGCGATACGTTGTGTCATCCATGCACCTGACGCATCCAGAAAATCCGTGGACCACCTGCCCCGCGACATATCCGTAACCGAGATAGTCGTGCACCGTCGTGAGCAGCGCGGCTCTCATAGGGAAATATTCTTTCTCTGCGGCGTCCCACGTATTGGCTGGCGTTTTCCACAGCGTGTCAAGCTCCTCTTTCAGCAGCCCCAGATACAGATTGATGTCGTTCCCTGGTTGTTTCGGTCCTTCAATTAGCATACTCATGTGAATGTACTTCCTCTTCATGCACAACCAGGGGGGAAGGTTGTACATCCACACAAACACAGGCCAGGTGCTATGTGTGCTTCTCTGGCTGCCAAACGGATTGACTCCATCGGTGCTCGCGCCCAGCACGATGTTCCTTGGATCGTTCCCAAATTCTAGGTCTTCGAAGTTCAACGCTTGCCACTGGCTCGCATCCTTAGGGTGACTCAGCATCTTGTCTTTTTTATCTATCTCCGGATCATTTGCGTCATCTTCTCGCTTCTTCTCCTCCCTATCCGCGTGCCAACGCAGGAGCTTTGCTACCTTAGGGTCCGCGAAATACCGCTGCAGACGAGGAGTGATCGGAAAGTACCACACCACTTTTCGAGGAGCTTTCTTCCTCTTCTTGTATCGAGTGACGCCGCACACCGGACATATGGTAGACTCCGCGTGCTCGTCCCGATAAATGATGCAATTGTTCATGCACACATGGTATTTCACGTGCGGTAAATCCAGAGGACACACGATTTTCTTCGCCTCCTCCAAACTGGTCGGGCACTTGTTCCCCTTGGGAAGACGTTCGTGCCAGAATGACATGTTCTCGTCGAAGCATGCGTCGGTCATTTTGTGTTTTACCTTCATCTCCAGAGCCATGAGCGTTACTTTCAGGCGGGTATCCTCGGGCCTGCATCCTTCATACAATGGAGTAACCGCGTCTAACTCAAGTTGATCCATCTTGGCTTTCTCTCGGGCGGCAGCTCTTGCGTTATCCGTCTGCTTGAGAAGCAGCTCTTGAATATGAGGGTCCTGCACCCAGCCCATCGATGGTCCAGCGTCGTCTGCTCCGCCGGCATCATCATCTTCATGATCATGCCCGTCGTCTGCTCCGGCATCTTCCTCATCATCATGTCCTGCATCTTCTACATGATGACTGTGTACAGCATCACCGTCGTGATCATCTCCTGGGGATTCTTCGTCTTCTCGCCCGCCCGAGCCGCGGTGGTTGTCTTGCTGCCCTTCCTCATTTCTTGCCCGGCCCCCATGGACGACTTCGTAGTCATCTTCATCACCTTGCCACCGATAGCCATCCATGAAACCACGCAAGAGCAGGTGGTCCCGCACCTGCCCGGATTCCGGGTCCGCAATAAGGCTCTTCAGCTTGCATCTTCGACACGGACATCTTATCTCCGTCTCGTTCTTTTGAAGCATCTCGGCCTTCGCGGACCTCAAAAACCTATTCACGATGCCTTCGGTCATCATGCGGACCATGGTCGCCTGCGGGGTAGAGCAAAACGATATTTTAGAACCAAGAAAAAATTTGGCATGACTTTCCCTAAAAATAGGACCAAAAAGAATGCTTAATGCCAAAATTCTCGCCGAAACGGAAATGAATCAACATTCCGGCAAAATATTGGCAACTATCGCATTTCAAATACCGGTACACCTCCAAACACAAACACATATGCAACACCACAAACATATGCAACACCACGAACATACATAGATCTAGCTAGGCCATAAAAAGTGCATGTGCACATTGTTGTAGGGAGAACAACATAAATATAGCTTCCCCCCTTACTTACCTATCAAAACAAGGTAATTTAACCACTTAAATTGAATGAATCTATGATGGAAATGAGGTGAAAAAGAGGAGGCACCCGAGACAAGGAGGAGGTGGAGAGAATGAAGTGGGGAGAAAGTGAGTGTGGGTAGGAGAGGCTGTCCAAAATATCTTGTTGCTGCCCACTTACTAATGGCGCACCAGCTCTAAATGCGCCATTAATAATCCAGGTTACTAATGGCGCACCTTCTGATGGTGCGCCATTAGTAGTTTTGCAAAAAAAACATACTAACAGTGCGCCATTACTAGTTTAAACTAGTAATGGCGCACGGTCGAACAATGCGCCATTAGTAGTTTTGCAAAAAAAGGAATAAAAAATATAATAAAAAAACAACATTAGTGGTGCACTTTCTGACAGGTGCGCCATTACTAGTTACAACTAGTAATGGTGCACTGTGTCTGGATGCGCCATTAGTATGTTTGGACAGGCACACTAGTTCAAAAAAAAATTGATACTAATGGCGCACCCTGGGCCAGGTGCGCCATTAGTAGTTTCAGCTCTAATGGCGTATCAGAAGGTGGTGCGCCATTAGTATATACTAATGGCGCACCACTTGTCTGGTGCGCCATTAGTGTCAATCCCATCTATAGCCCTTTTTCTAGTAGTGAAGGGCTTTGTCCAGCCCGTGTTAACATGTAATGTAAGTTCATCCTTCTCAAGTCTTCAAACTTTGTTCTAGTATAGATTTGGATAGGCATCATTTCCTCCACTGCTGTTTGCTTTGCTGTTTACATCTGATTGGATGTTTGCAACAACTACCAGTTTCAAATTGTAGTTGTAAAAACATGTTCCTTATGCAGAACAGATCCATTTATTTGCTTATATAATTGTGAAACCTGTTACGTGTCTCCTTGTTTCTCTTTCAGACACGTATCTCTTACGCCAGGCAGAACTTTAGGAAAGATAGTGAGCCAAACCATCTTGAGGATGGCGAGATGACCCCAAGGTCCTGTCTTGATGAAGACAGTGAGTTGAAGCTACTCACCAGCAGGTGCGAGACAACCTCTGTGCAGTCGCTGCCTCAATCAGTTCGACTTCTTCAGTCTCAACGTAAAGCGGAAAGACTTACTTCAGCTCAGCTCTGACTTGAAGTCAAAGATGCAATGAAGATGTCAGAGGACTGCCGTGCGCAGCATCATGCCTTAAATCTAGTGTTGATGCATCTATCGTTGACACAACTGAGGTCTACCCAGCTTCTTCAGCTGTTTGGGGGGCCCGACCTGGCCAGGCCTAGTGCCTTCTGAAGTGCTTTCAGTTTTGTATATTCTTTTGTCGGCGCGTTTATTTGCACTGGTGGCGAACTTTGATGCCCAGTGGATGTAATATGTGTGATAGTCGTGATAGCCTAGCATAAGTTGCTTGCTTATTTATTTCCTCGTTGCCTTGTTTATTTGTTTGCTTGTAGTCATTGCAGCTCTTTTTCTGCGGTTTGCTAGTGGCTGCAATAACCTATTTTTTAAAACTAGGCCACAATAACCATGAGCTAATATTTACTGTAGTGACACTGGGCCTTCTACGGGCCGTAGAAACAGTGGGCCTTCTACGGGCCGTAGAAACAATGGGCCTTCTACAGGTCGTATCATCAATTGGCCTTATACGGGCAGTATGATCGATTGGCCAAACATGGGCCAATAACATGCCGCATTATGGCCATAAACGGGCTAGAGTTGGAATCGTCCGTTCATGGGCCGACCATAACGGGTCATCGTTAATAGGCCGTATTTGATGACGCTATGAAAACGGCCCAACGTATTAACGGACCACAAATGGGCCGACTGTAACCACGGGCTGAATTTGGCCCACAAGCAGAAAATAGAGTAACGGGCCATAAGTAAATGAATGCTGGAAATGAGCCCAAGAATAAATGGGCTTTGAGAAGGCTGAAAGATAACATGGGTTGGAAACGGCCCAACGGAATAACGAGCCGTTAATGGGTATAAAGTGATACACTATTCATTACGGGCCAGTTTCACCACGGGCCGTTAACGGGTGTAAAGTGATACACTGTTTATTACGGGCCAGTTTCACCACGGGCCGTTAATAGGACAAGAGTTACATAGGGCCTCATATGGGCCGAAAGACGTCATGGGCCATACATGGGTCAGAAGTGAAAACAGGCTGGAATCATATTGGATGGCCTAGATGACGCTATTGGGCCTAATTCGGATAGGGCGTAACGGGTCTTGGGTTAGCAGGCTGTAAATGGGCTATATGCGAACAGGCCGTTAACAAGCTTTACATAGGCCGGCCCGCCACCTTTTGACCAAGTCAAACGGGCCGGCCTTTTCACGGGAATGGGCCTCTGTTGGGCCGTGTCACGTGTCGACGTATCATAAGCGCCTTCTGTCCAATGAGTGGATGGCATCTGTCCCAACGATGAGCCGACACGTGTTTCCTCCAGCCAATGATGATTTTACACGTGGAAAATCCCCATTGGTCGGGGCTGTTAACGGGTTATCGGATCCAAAACCCGACTCGATAGCTTAACGGCGTTCCGTTACGGTGGATGTCACGTGTCGGTCACCCTTGACGAAAGCACTTCTGTGACGCACGATTTATCGTCATGGAAGTGGACACTTCCGTGATGATAATTTTGGTAATGTCATGGAACACTTCTACGACAGCACATGTATGACTATCTTGATTCTGTCATAAATTTGTCATGGATGTACATGCATGACAAAAAACGCGACCTACTGTGATAAACACATATCATCACGGAAGTGTATTTTTTTTGTAGTGTATATACGGGATTAGCTGAATCCTTGACATTGAGGTTCGACCGATAAGACCTTCGTAGAATATGTAGGAACCATCATGGGCATCCAGGTCCCGCTATTGGTTATTGACCGTAGAGGTGTCTCGGTCATGTCTGCATAGTTCTCGAACCCGCAGGGTCTACACACTTAACATTTGGTGACGATATAAGTATAGTTGAGTCATTATGGTGGTTACCGTAGGTTGTTCGGAGTCCCGGATGAGATCCTGGACGTGGCGAGGACCTTCGGAAGGGTCCGGAGGTGAAGATTGATATATTGGACGAAGGGTATTGGAGTCCGGAAGTGTTCCGGGGGTACCGGGTGATGACCAGCATGATCGAAAGGGGTTTCGGGGGGTTCCGACAAGTGTTGGTGGGGCCTCATGGGCCAAGGGGAGGGGGGAAACCAGCCCACTAAGGGGTTGAGTGCCCCTCTCACCCTTTCCCACGTGACCAGGAGAGGTGGGGCGCCCCCGTCTAGGTTTCGCTCCACCCGGCTTGGGGGGCAAGTCACCCTAGGGGAGATCCCATCTGCCCTGGCTGCCGCCACCCTGTCCTCCGTTCGCCTATATATAGAGAGGTAGAGAGAGGGCAGCCGCGCCCCTTGAGCACATCTTTACGCCACTGCGCTGCCCCTCTCCTCCCTCATAGTCCATCTTCCTCTCCGTAGTGCTTGGCGAAGCCCTGCTGAGATTCCACCACCTCCACTGCCACCACGCCGTCATGTTGCCGGAGGACTCGAGCTACTACTTCACCATCGCTCGCTGGATCGAGGAGGTGAAGGCGTCATCAAGTCGTATGTGTGTTGAACGCGGAGGTGCCGTCCATTCGGCACTTGGATCAGAGTTCGCGGGATGGATCATGATTGGACCGCGAAGACGTTCGACTACATCAATCCCGTTTCTTAATGCTTCCGCTCAGCGATCTATAAGGATATGTAGATCCAATCTCTTCTCTCGTAGATGTCCATTTCCTAAATTGATCTTGGTGGATATAGGAAATTTTTTGTTTTCCATGCGATGTTCCCCAACAGATAAGTGCAAGGCCAAAACAAGCAGAAGAAGCTATCCAGTTATGAGTGAAGGATGATGATCCGTGTGCATGACACATCACCACCCTCACCCAATCCCAGATAGACTAGCACACTCTTTAAACCGGTCTTACATTAGTAGTTAACAATATAAGAGCAAGTATGCTAGTGGGCTATAAGCTTGCTTACATGGCACTTTTTGTTTACGTATAGAAGAGAGACAAGTAAAAAAGTGAAGGTGCGGCGAATATTCATTTCTAATACGTCTGTCTGCACCCTATGAATAATAAAATAAAAACGTGAACAAATTCATAAAAGTCCGAAAAAAATTGCATGGTAGATGATTCAGTGCGTGAGGTCCGTACCAAAATTTAGATCGTTTGGACATCTGAGTAGCTCTCAGCAAAAAAAATCGATCCGAAGGGTACATGAACAATACACTTTTTTAAAAACCCTGAATTTGTCTTTTTTCTGAGAGCTGCTCAGATGTCGAAACAAGCTAAAATTTTGCATGAATCTTAGGCACTGAAACATCTACCAAGCAAAAAAAAAGAGATTTTTTTGACTTTTTCTAGTATTTTTTTGCTGTTCACGGCGGGTGTAGATGAGTTCGGTAGCCAAATTGCCCCTCTCAGTGGCGAATATTAATTTTTGGGCTCGAGCTCATCTGCACTATAGGAACAGATTTTTTTTAGAACTCCCTCAAATCCATATGAATTGTCAAGGACTTAATAAGTCCACGACAATTAATATGAATCGGCGGGAGTACATTTTTTTTTCATTTTTCCTATTGAAAAAATCACAAAAAAAGTATTTTACAAAAGTGTGAAAATATATTTAGATTTTTCTTAAATGTGAACCTTTTTGAAATGTTTGTCATTTTTTTGGAAAATGAGAGAATTTATTGGAAGGCGGATACTTTTTGATTTTTAAAACACGAACATATTTTGAAAACTCGAACATAACAAATCAAGAAATATTTTTTTTTGTAAGTATGAACTTTTAAAAGACCAGACGGAAATTTTGAAATTCTGAATATTTTTGAATTTTTTAGAAAATCAAAAACAATCAAAAACAGCGTAAACATGCCAAAACCTTCTAGAATGTTTATTTATAATAAAATCAGTGAAAACCGTACAAAACCTCTCAGTAGGCTCGCTCAGTGGCTGCTTTGTGCGCAGCGACGGCCGTGCCCCTATCTTCGACCAGACTAGGCTAAGAAAAAACTGTCATATATTTTGAAACCGAGGGAGTATGTGTTTTGACCTGTCTAAGATAAAAAAAAGAATTTAAGAATGGCTTGTAGCTTTAATCAAACTCGTGATTTTGTTGCAGTGGCCACATGTAAGTAAGACCATCATCCATTCATCCTCTGGCTGTGTGGAGAGCGCGATACGGTGTGCTCGAGAACAGCAGCACAGCTGGTCCCGACGTTATGTACACCCCATGCTCGTCGTGCCGGGCCAAGCAGAGGCGGCTAGCCGGTGGAGGACGGAGGTGAATGGGGCATGGCACGTCGCGCTCCCGACCCCGGATCCAGCCAGCCAGCCTCTATCCATCCGTCCGTCCGGGTCTGGCCCATCTCGCCTGCACCACCACGGCAATCAATCAATCAGTCAGTCGACCTCCACTCCACTCCACCAGCCAGTCACTCACTCAGCTGCACCAGCTAGTGCACCGGGGCGAGCCTCGCTTTCACGGAGCACTGCCCGCCGCCGCGCGCTAGCCAGCCAGCCAGCCAGCCAGAGAAAGAACCGGAGGGAGGCAGGCCATGGCGACGCCGGAGCACGCGCGCGCGGGCCGGGGCAACGCGACGGCCACCGCCATCGCGACCAACCGGTGGGGGCCCTACTCGGGCGCGGGCGACTTCGCGGGCAACATGGCCATCATCCTCGCCTCCCTGCTCGCCGCGCTCGCGCTCGCCCTCGCGCTCCACGCCGGCGTCAGGTGCCTGCTCCGCCGCCGCCGGCAACGGCAGCGGCAGGGGCGGGGGGTCGACGGTGTGGAGGACCCGGAGAAGCCGGCGCCGCCGCCCCCGCTGCCGCCGCTGCTGGTGTACTCGGCGTCCGGGACGCGGCTGGCGGGCGCGGCGGCGCACGAGTGCGCCATCTGCCTGGCCGAGTTCGCGGACGGCGACGCCGTGCGCGCCATGCCGGCGTGCGGCCACGGCTTCCACGCGTGCTGCATCGAGCGGTGGCTCGCCGTGCCCGCCTCCGCCGCCCGCCGCCCCTCCTGCCCGACATGCCGCGCGCCGCCCTGACGCGCGCGCGAGAGACACCCCCTTGTGGCGTTGCCAAGCGCTCTGCCTCTGCTTCGCTCCCTCTGGAATTGGATTGCTGCCTCCCGAGTTCTTCTCTTTTTCTTTTTTCCAGTCTATTCCGCGTGTAAAAATTCCATCGAGTTCGGGATTCGGGATTTGGGTTTTCAAGCTGGCTCCATCTTTGTGTCGATTTATTTATCAGTAACTAGTCCTCCTCAAGTCGTTCTTTTATCGACGGCCGTGTTTGGCAGCTCGCTCACCGACAAGGCCAAATCAAGAGCACAAAGAACTTGCACTGCACTTATCTGAGACTGATTATGATAAGGGAATGATAATCTCAGTTTGTTTGATTTCTACAAAATCTAGGATTTTAGTACTAATCCAATGATCCAGTCGACTCGGATATGGCTCGCGGCCCGCGCCATGATCGGATACGGCACAGCACCCAATGCGTGAAAGCGACCGTGCGCCAGCCAGCCGATCAACCTGAGGCTTCTTGGCAGTCTAGTCCTACTAGAAGCGTGGTGAAGCTCCTTCCTTGCATCCACAGAGACCAGACCGAGCCACGTGAAGCTTCGGTCTGTCGTGTCGTGTGGCGGGCGTGTGGCGGGCGTGGACTATAGCAGAGCCCACGCGCCGCGCCCAGGTGTGGCTACGCCGGGGCAAACTTGACAAATTTGATCTATTGACAAAATCAAATCACAGAATGAGCTGTCCGTGAAATTATTTTACGCGGCTAATCTTTTTATGTGACGCCCGACACGAAGGCGCCACACTACACTGTGCAACGCCTCACAGATAGGCGCTACACGCCTGGCAGTGTCGCATCCGTGTGATCCGAAAATTACTAAGTCAGTGTGCAGCGCCTGAGAGTTAGGCGTCACACTATACAGCGTAGCGCCTAGCTTCTAGGCGTTGCACTAGTGGTTGCATCATTTTGTAGTGCAACCACTAGTGCAGCGCCTGAGAGCTAGGCGCCACACTATACAGTGCAACACCTAGCTCTTAGGCTCTGCACAATGACTTAGCAACTTTTAGACAGTCTGGGATGCAACGTTGGTCAGCCATATAGCGTCTATCTGTGAGGCGTTGCATAGTGTAGTATAGCGCCTTTGTGTCGGACGTCACACAAAAAAGTCACCGCGTGAAATAGTTTCACGGGCAGTTTATTCTGTAATTTAATTTCGTCCACAGGTCAAATTTGTCAAATTTGCCCTACGCCGGCGGCCGCCAAGCGCGTCGTTCTCGCCGGAGGAGCGTGGGCGCGGTGCCGGCTTGCGCGCGGACAGACACAGTGCCGGCAGTGGCAGGTCGCCGTTTGGATTTCGGCCGATCAGGCCATTCAGATAAGGGCAAAATGTGGAGGGCAACCCACCCATGATGCGATGCGTGCGTTATCAACAAAGGGGAAGGAATGATTGAGTGGAGCAGCACGCCCGGTACGAATGCGTGAGAGCGACGATGGCCGGATCATTCAACGCCGTCACATCATCACAGTAAAAAAAGTGAAGGTGGATATATCTAGATTTTACTCCCCACGTAAAATGCGCCTCAAGTAAAATTTTATAAAGCCTTGACCTTGTTTATATAAAAGAAATAACAACATCTACAATACTAAAGTTATGCAATATGGAAACTATCATGACGCGTCTAATAAAATTGATTTCGTATTGTGGATGTCAATCTTGTTTCCCCCGTGAAGCTGGTCAGACATTATGGACTCTGACTTCTAACAAATCTTATAAGTGAATACCTGCAACTGTGGACTGCAATTGAAAGGGTGAAACTTCAGCCAACATGACGAGACAGCATCACCTGGTCATGGGAAGCAAACGGCTGCTACTTCACGAGAGCGGTCTATGCCACAAAGTTCTGGGGCAGGCAAACCGCCCCAATAGCCGACTTTACCTGGAAATTCAAAGCGCCAACACAGTGCCGCTTCTTCACATGGCTTGCAATTCAGAACAGATGTTGGACGTCCGACCGGTTGGCAAGAAAAGGACTTGATCATCAAGATAGCTGCCCACTATGCAGCCAAGCGAAAGAGAGCATCAACCATATCTTACTACACTGTGTTTTAGCGCGTGAGGTGTGGACGGCGATATGCCACCCCCTTGGCAAGCCGGAGTGGATACCGACACCGGACGACGACCTCTCCACATGGTGCCAGGACAAGGGAGGACGAGGACGGGCTAAGAGGGATGCCAATGTGATCATTATCCTAGTTATGTGGCAACTCTAGAAGCACCGCAACTCTAACATCTTTGACGGGGCCACGCCATCCAAGAATCTAGTTATCCTCGCCGTTGCAAGAGAGGGTCGTGTATTGAAGCAAGCGGGACTACTAAAGGGAGACACGAACATGTTCTTTGCTGAAGTGGAAGGGTGGGCGTGGGTCATCATATACATTGATCGGCACAATATCCTTTTTGATTGATCAGACATTCTAGCGAACAAAGTACATCCATTTTTAACCGATCATTCAAATTTCGGACCATCTCATAGTTGTATTTTTCTTTAAAACAAGCTGTATTTATTGTGGCAAAACCCGCGGGAGGTGCACAATTTATTACTCCCTCGGTCCCATAATATAAGAGCGTTTCTCTTATATTTTGGGACTGAGAGAGTAGAATTTTTTTACTGGAGGCCCATGACCACGCGTCAACGAGAGATGGGCCTGAGTGCTAGGCCCATAACGGGCGTGATATGGATCGCGAATGGCTTCGCGTGTGAGCCCCCGCGCCGGCTCCCGCTATGAGCCGCCCGCTCTGCAACCACTACGCCGCGCTCCTCTCCTCCACCGCCGCCGCCGGCGGCCGCGATGGGGCCCGCGTCTCCGGCGCCGTCCACTGCCTCGTCCTCCGGACGCTCCCGCACCCGCCGCCCACCTACCTCCTCAACCACCTCCTCGCCGCCTACGCCAGGTCCGGCCGCCTCCCCCTCGCGCGCCGCCTGTTCGACGCAATGCCCGACCCCAACCTCTTCACCCGCAACGCGCTGCTCTCGGCGCTGGCCCGCGCGCGCCTCCTCCCGGACATGGAGCGGCTCTTCGCGTCCATGCCCGAGCGTGACGCCGTGTCCTACAACGCGCTCATCGCGGGCTTCTCGGGCGCCGGCGCCCCTGCGCGGGCGGCCCAGGCGTACCAAGCGCTGCTCCGGGAGGAGGCGGTGGTGGAAGGCGCCAGGGTCAGGCCCAGCCGCATCACCATGTCCGGCATGGTCATGGCCGCGTCGGCGCTTGGGGACCGCGCGCTCGGCCGGCAGGTGCACTGCCAGATCCTGCGGCTCGGGTTCGGGGCGTATGCCTTCACCGGGAGCCCCCTGGTCGATATGTATGCCAAGATGGGGCTCATTGGGGACGCCAAGCGGGTCTTTGATGAGATGGAGGGCAAGAATGTGGTGATGTATAATACCATGATCACGGGGCTCCTCCGGTGCAAGATGGTTGAGGAGGCCAGGGGGGTGTTTGAGGCGATGGTCGACAGGGACTCCATCACCTGGACTACTATGGTTACAGGGCTGACGCAGAATGGGTTGCAGTCGGAGGCGCTGGATGTTTTCAGGCGGATGAGGGCCGAGGGTGTTGGCATTGATCAGTACACTTTCGGAAGCATCCTTACAGCCTGTGGCGCCCTTGCTGCCTCAGAAGAGGGGAAGCAGATCCATGCCTACACAATCAGAACTCTGTATGATGACAATATCTTTGTTGGAAGCGCGCTTGTTGACATGTACTCAAAGTGCAGGAGCATCAGATTGGCAGAAGCCGTTTTCAGAAGGATGACATGCAAAAACATCATCTCATGGACTGCAATGATCGTTGGCTATGGACAGAATGGGTGCGGCGAGGAGGCTGTGAGGGTGTTCTCGGAGATGCAGAGGGATGGGATTAAGCCTGATGATTTCACTCTTGGCAGTGTTATAAGTTCTTGTGCTAATCTAGCAAGCCTGGAAGAGGGAGCACAGTTCCACTGTATGGCGCTTGTCTCAGGGTTGAGGCCGTACATTACAGTGTCTAATGCACTCGTTACCTTGTACGGAAAGTGTGGCAGTATCGAGGACGCACACCGCCTGTTTGATGAGATGCCGTTTCATGATCAAGTCTCCTGGACTGCCCTTGTCTCAGGTTATGCGCAGTTTGGGAAAGCAAAAGAAACTATGGATTTGTTTGAGAAGATGTTATTGAAGGGTGTGAAGCCTGACGGGGTAACATTTATTGGTGTCCTTTCTGCTTGCAGCCGTTCAGGGCTTGTGGAGAAAGGCCGCAGCTACTTTCATTCCATGCAGAAGGACCATGGTATTGTGCCCTTGGACGATCACTATACTTGTATGATTGATCTTTATAGCAGATCAGGGAGGTTAAAAGAAGCTGGGGAGTTCATAAGGCAGATGCCACGGTGTCCTGATGCAATTGGATGGGCAACATTGCTTAGTGCATGCCGGTTGCATGGTGACATGGAGATTGGGAAATGGGCTGCTGAGAATCTCTTGAAAACTGACCCTCAAAACCCAGCGAGCTATGTCTTGCTGTGCAGCATGCATGCTTCTAAAGGTGAATGGAGCGAGGTTGCCCAGCTTAGGCGTGGAATGAGGGATAGGCAAGTGAAGAAGGAACCAGGCTGCAGCTGGATCAAGTATAAAAATAAAGTTCACATATTTTCAGCCGACGATCAGTCTCACCCCTTCTCCGGAACAATTTATGAAAAGCTCCAGTGGCTCAACTCTAAGATGGTGGAAGAAGGATACAAGCCTGATGTCAGTTCTGTGCTGCATGATGTGGCAGATGCTGAGAAGGTTCACATGCTCAGCAATCATAGCGAGAAGCTTGCAATTGCCTTTGGCTTAATTTTTGTTCCAGAGGAAATGCCGATCCGGGTTGTCAAGAATCTGCGTGTTTGTGTGGATTGCCACAATGCTACCAAGTTCATCTCGAAGATAACCGGTCGTGATATTCTTGTGAGGGATGCTGTCAGATTTCACAAGTTTAGCAATGGCATTTGCTCATGTGGGGACTTCTGGTAATTCCACTGTCTGTTTGGCCAACGTTGCACATGCTTCAAGTTTAACTAAAGTCAGAAGTGCTACTGGAAGAAAAGGAGAAAAGCTGAACGAAGCTAATCATGGATAATAGTCCCTGGCCATCAACTGGGTTTGTGTGACACAGTACGAACAAATCACGTTCCCTGCAGGTGCAGGACTCATAAGAGGTGTGTTTATGTCATCATGAAAATGTAGTTCTGGAAGATTGTTTTGATTAACATTTTGTTCCTAATTGTTGGTTGGTATGGATCTGACAGACAAAGGGAGAATCTGCATTTGCTAACAGCAGTATGCAGTTTGGTATAAGGATTGTGCATGACTTCTATATCCTTATTGACTCTTGTGTACCAAAGTGGAAGGGTATGCCAGGTTTTGTCATTCTGTGCGCTAATTACCAAATTCGGCACATTGACAGGAGAAACCACCACTCTTCTGCCTTACTAGTCTGAGTGTTAATCTTTTCATTTCATTTTAGCATAACTAGAATGATGCTAGTCTGAGCTTAACCTCTTGCCAGATAAAGCTCCATCTCCAGTGTTTTTTCTTTACATTTTACATAATGTTTGATGTTGCACACTTCAAGTGGTTACTAATTGCAAAATGTGCAGGGTATTTTTTCGGTTATGGCTTGGAGATGGGCCTCAAGTTTGTTGAAAGAAGATCCCACTTATGGCTTTGCACCAAGCAGCAAAGGGAACAAAGCGATTAATCACCATCCACTGAGTCTCTGTTATTAGCTTGGCTTCCAAATCTCCAAGACTTTTGTTACGCAACCGAAGTGTTTCCACAGGCAGCCTAAAACAATGCCAATGTGATGCCTGAACCAATCCCTTGTTGAAGTTTAGTGCCTGGTTGCCATATGGGTACTTGATGGCAATGTGAGTCATGTAAAGGGTATATTTCTAGCAGTTCTGCTTGGACAAGGTCATTGCAGTTTTGTCACCATTAGCTACTGGAGAACAAGCTGCAGCAAGTACTGGGAAGAACTTACTGGAGAAATGCCCCTGAAGAACAGTTATACTGCAATTTGAATATCAGGAATTGCAGAAGTCACTGGCTGCATGCCCAAGAACCCCAGCATGGCCAGGTGAGTGTATTTTAGATACCTGATATATATAACAGCGCAAAGTGTTATCCAGTGTGTGAAGAATCATATGTATTTCTTGTGCATTTTATGGTCACATCGGTACTGTCCTCCTGCAATTGTTGTTAGCCTGAGACAGTATTGACCAACTGAAAATTTGGAAGTAAAAATTCTCTGTCGAAATTGGACTGGTGTGATGTACAACTCTAGCTTTGTAACCTGACATCTTCCACTAGCTATTACAACTTACTGAAAGGCCTTGACAATGAATAGAGATAACTATTTTTTTTTGCGGGTGAATGAATAGAGATAACTAAGATGGAAAAGAAAAATAAAAGATAGGAAAAGTGAAGCAAAAATTCGGAAGGGATACTGCACATATACTATATGCTATAAAATAAAGAAAGTGATGTTTCCATTTTTCTTTACAGTGAAGCCAAGTTGGCTTGGTTGTAGGAGTCCATCTCATGGATGATGAGGCTGGTGGTGGTGACCCGGGCGCTGGTGTTGTTGTTGAAGAGGCACATCCCGTTGACGTAGATGGTCTTTGTTGGGTACAAGCAGTTTGGCTGTACTAGCAGAAATTGCTTAGTATCTACTCCCTCTGTAAACTAATATAAGAGCATTTAGATCACTTTAGTGATCTAAATGCTCTTATATTAGTTTACAGAGGGAGTAGTTTGGTGGTAGTGTACCAAATTGTAAATCTTGCATGCCACTAGACCACAAGGTGGCAAGTGAAGCATGGGCATGCAGAGCTTGTTTGTAGAACACAGACACAGCTAGCTAGCTTAGCTGCATTGTGCAGTGAAGCTAAGTGAAACTCTCGACAATGAGATCACAGCAACATATTTATTCAGTTCCTACATATATAATATAATGTGCATCTAGAATACAGTATAATTTATTCTGGTAGTCAACAATCAGTTATGGACTGACTGTAATTTTTTGTAAACAAAATATAGTGTGCAACAGTTTTAGTTCGATCATAAATCCATTGCTAGGTTCACTTATCTGCCACCGAGATCATCATCTTCCGAAGTCATGATATCTGCTTTCTGAGACCCAGAGGTACTTTTATCCATCTTTTATTTCTGTTCTGATCCGGAAGATGATGATTTCGGTGGCAGTATTCATATCAAGTATTGGTGTTAACTAAATTATTTACTCAAGACAAGTGCTCCTGAAGGTTTGTTATTTCTTCAACTTGTGAATGGAGCAGTGCATAGAGAATTGTGGATAGGTTCGGATGCTGTTGCTTCCGAGGAGGTTATTTTTAACATTCTTTCATTGCACGTGTAATTCTACTTGGGCTCGATGAGTGTTGTTTCCGATAACTGGTTATGGCTTTCAGAGCTATGCTTGGGCTGCGCCACCGGACCACTTGCCTCCACACTGGCACTCCGGTAAGTAGGAATTTCAATTCTGCATGCCGCCGGAGTGAGGTTGTATTGGTAACATTTTGGCCGCAGTACTGATTCGTTTTTGCCCTATTCAAATTAAGAACTTACAGTGAGAGTAAGCACACAACAGTACAGCTTTATGTAGGTGACCAAAATGTTCCTTGCTAGACCTGATTGTGGAATTTTGTTTGATGGTTTTAGTGGAGGCCTGATACAGCTCATACTCCTAACCATGTAATATTTCTGAGTACATATAGTAAATTGCTAGATTTTGTAGCACTTGCTTAACCATGTTTGACAAACTTAAATGTTCTTGCTTGGCCATGTAATATTTGTGACCGTATATGACTGAATGTAATGAAAGGTGCAAAGATTGTGTTTCGACATTCAGTGCAGTTCAGAGTGGCTTGACAATTCTAGATATTTGTCAAGATAATGCACATGTGCTTATATTTGTCAAGATCATAATCTAATTGTTTTGCTTATCTTAACTATTCCATTCTAGATAAAAAAAAGTTAGCAAAGGTGTGTTTCCATTGTGCATAGTTTAGTCTTACACACTTTCCACATCAGGTCGGTTTTCTTACTTTGCCCCGCCCCAGCCTCTAAGAAAGCAATTATTTACACCATAAGCTGCTTATAACTATATAATGCAACCTTAACAGAAATTCAGGTCCTGCTGTTTTTGTACTTTTGCTCCACTTTACTGATGTACTATACTAATTTCTCTCTTGCAGGATAAAGTGGGTATTACTATATGTAGTAAATTTGGTTGGATGATTTTGAGCAAGGATAGATGGTGCACATGAAGATTCCATAGCAGGTTCGAGTGCTTGAGTCCGAGGGGTCACCATTTTTAGTTGCATGTACTTTCCATATGATGTTTCTAGCGGTGTGTGAAGCATTTTCTGATTTTATCGTGAAGTTAAGCAAGTCAGCCTCACATCACCTCCAAAGGGAAAGAGAGCAGAAAATTTTGTGATTATAGGGCACATATAGGAGTCCACGCAGCACATCTCCAAGCTATACATAGTACACTAGAGATATGAGCCACATTCCGCAACATAACTGGCAGGAGTACATTTTGCTTCCAATAGACACTACTAGGAAAAGGGCTATAGATGGAATTGACACTAATGGCGCATCAGACATGTGGTGCGCCATTACTATATACTAATGGCGCATCATCTGTTGGTACGCCATTAGTGTGAAAGACACTAATGGCGCACCAGGCACATGGTGCGTCATTAGTAACAAAATGTTTTTTTTTCATTTTTTCAAACATACTAATGGCGCATCCTGGTAGAGTGCGCCATTAGTAGTTAGAACTACTAATGGCGCATCAGTCATAGAGTGCGTCACTACTATATTTTTTTTTTACTTTTTTGCAAAACTACTAATGGCTCACCGTTGCATAGTGCGCCATTACTAGTTAACTAGTAATGGCGCATTGTGCCACAGTGCGCCATTAGTATAAAAATTATTTTTTTTACTTTTTTGCAAAACTACTAATGGCGCATGTCTGTGTGGTGCGCCATTAGTATGTTGGGTTACTAATGGCCCATGTCTGTGTGGCGCGCCATCAGTAACCTGGGACCAGCTAGATATTTTTGGACAGCCACACCTACACACTCACTTTCCCCACTTCATTCCCCCCACCTCCTTCTCTAAGCTTGTCGGCTGCCTTCTCCTCCTCACCTCATTTGCATCATAGATTCATCAAAATTAAGTGTTGAAATTACCTTTTTTTGATAGGTAAGTAAGGGGAAAGCTATCTTCATGTTGTAGAGATCTACTTTTTTTCTCCCTAGCTCGCTCCAACAACGTGCACATGCACTTTTTGTGGCCTAGCTAGATCTATGTATGTTTGTGGTGTTGCATATGTTTGTGATGTTGCATATATGTTTGTGTTTGCAAGTACCGGTATTTGAAATGCGATAGTTGCCAATATTTTGCCGGAATGTTGATTCATTTCCGTTTCGGCAAGAATTTTGGCACTATGCATTCTTTTTGGTCTTATTTTTAGGGAAAGTCATGCCAATTTTTTTCTTGATTCTAAAATATCGTTTTGCTCTACCCCGCAGGCGACCATGGTTCGCACGATGACCGAAGGCATCGTGAATAGGTTTTTGAGCTCCGCGAAGGCCGAGATGTTGGAGGAGCAGACGGCAATGGACCATCGATGGGCTGGGTGCAGGACCCTTATATTCAAGAGATGCTTCTCAAGCAGACGGATAACGCAAGAGCTGTCATTCGAGAGAAAACCAAGCTGGATCAACTGGAGATAGATGCGGTTACTTTATTGTATGAAGGATGCAGACCCGAGGATACCCGCCTGAAAGTAACGCTCATGGCTTTGGAGATGAAGGTAAAACACAAAATGACCGACGCATGCTTCGACGAGAACATGTCATTCTGGCACGAATGTCTTTCCAAGGGGAATAAGTGCCCGACCAGTTTTGAGGAGGCGTAGAAAGTAGTGTGTCCTCTGGATTTACCGCACGTGAAATACTATGTGTGCATGAACAACTGCATCATTTATCAGGGCGAGCATGAGGAGTCTACCATATGTCCAGTGTGCGGCGTCACTCGATACAAGAAGAGGAAGAAAGCTCCTCAAAAAGTGGTGTGGTACTTTCCGATCACTCCTCGTCTGCAGCGGTATTTCGCGGACCCTAAGGTAGCAAAGCTCCTGCGTTGGCACGCGGATAGGGAGAAGAAGAAGCGAGAAGATGACGCAAATGATCCGGAGATAAATAAAAAAGACAAGCTGCTGAGTCACCCTAAGGATGAGAGCTAGTGGCAAGCGTTGAACTTCGAACACCCAGAATTTGGGAAGGATTCAAGGAACATCGTGCTGGGCGCGAGCACCGATGGAGTCAATCCGTTTGGCAGCTAGAGAAGCACACATAGCACCTAGCCTGTGTTTGTGTGGATGTACAACCTTCCCTCCTGGTTGTGCATAAAGAGGAAGTACATTCACATGAGTATGCTAATTGAAGGGCCGAAACAATCAGGGAACGACATCAATCTGTATCTGGGGCTGCTGAAAGAGGAGCTAGACACGCTGTGGAAAACGCCAGCCAATACGTGGGACGCCGCAGAGAAAGAATATTTTCTTATGAGAGCTGCATTGCTCACGACGGTGCACGACTATCTCAATTACGGATATCTCGCGGGGCAGGTGGTCCACGGATTTTCTAGATGCGTCAGGTGCATGGATGACACAACGTATCGCCAGCTAGATAGAGATCCCGGGTCTTCGAAAATCGTGTTCATGGGACATCGAAGGTGGCTTCACGACGATGACCCGTGGAGGAAACGCAAGGATCTGTTCGATGGTGAAACCGAACTCCGAAGACGCCCGCGTACGAGGAGCGGCGAGGAAATAGACGGGCTGTTGAAAAATTGGAAAGATTGCCCACTGTCGGGAAAGAAGCAAAAGGCGCCAGAGCTGGGAAAGAAGTGAAAGGAGCCAGAGCCGCTGCTGAAGGTATGGAAAACGAGGTCTGTTTTCTGGGACTTGCAGTACTGGAAGATCCACCGTGTGCCTCACAGCCTTGATGCCATGCATATCACAAAGAACGTGTGCGAGAGTCTGCTTGGTACCCTGCTCAACATGCCAGAGATGACCAAAGATGGGCCGAAAGCAAGGGCAGACTTGAAATCAATGGGCATCAGGCAGGAGCTTCACGCTAATGATGATGATGATGATGAGGCGAAGCAGGACACAGAAAGTCGTCGCAAAGGCAAAAAGGCCAAGAAGACAGGAAATGACTACCCTCCCGCGTGCTTCACTCTAAGTCAGGAGGAGATCGAGCAGTTTTTCACCTGCCTCGTAGCAGTAAAACTTCCTTACAATTACGCGGGGAAGATAAGCAGATACCTAGACCCAGCGAAGCAGAAGTTCAGCGGAATGAAGTCTCACGACTGTCACGTGCTGATGACGCAGATACTTCCAGTTGCAATCCGTGGGATCATGGACGCTCACGTCCGTGAAACGCTATTTGGCCTATGCAACTTTTTCGACGTCATCTCTCGGAAGTTGGTTGTCGTGAGGCAACTCAGAAGGCTACAGGAAGAGATTGTGGTGATACTATGCGAGCTTGAGATGTACTTCCCGCCCGCATTCTTCGACGTTATGGTGCATCTACTGATCCATATCGTGGAGGATATCATCCAACTCGGGCCGACGTTCCTGCATAGCATGATGCCATTCGAAAGGATGAATGGTGTCATTAAAGGATACGTTCGCAACATGTCACGTCCAGAGGGAAGTATAGCCAGGGGCTTTCTGACCGAAGAGTGCATCTCCTACTGCACGAATTATCTAGGCATCGAGAACCCCGTTGGTCTGCCCGTCAACAGGCACCTCAGCAGGCTCGCTGGATGGGGTCACTATGAGGGTCGCCGCGAAATGCATGTCAACTTCGAGGGTCGACTCGCCGACTTTGAAAGAGCAAACCTAGTCGCGCTACAACACATAAACGTGGTCGATCCTTGGGTGGTAAAGCACAAAACCTTTATTGAGAAGACGTACAATGACCGAGCCAACAGAGGACGGACGGAGATATAATCAAAGAGCACAACTCATGTTTCACGCGTTGGTTCAAGCAGAAGCTTCTGTCGTACCCTTTACATGAGGATTCTTCCGCGGAAGAACAACTCATATTCGCCTTGTCACAGGGCGCCGAGCACAACTTGATGACCTATGAGGCGTACGATATCAACGGCTACACATTCTACACCGAGAACAAGGACATGAAGAGCGATGGTTATCAGAACTCCGGGGTAACGATGGAATCCTACACCGGTAACGACAAGGACAAATACTACGGAAGGATCGAGGAGATCTGGGAGCTGAGCTACGTTGGAGAGAAGGTCTCGATGTTCGGTGTCATATGGGCCAAGAGCGTCCTAAAAGAAGACCGGTATTTCACCATCATGGTTATACCCGAAGCCAAATCCAAGACCGCGGGCGCAAATGTCACCGCGAAAAATGAGCCATGGGTACTAGCTTCCCAAGTGGACCAATGCTTCTTCATTACCGACCCGTCAAAGCCCAGTCGTGTTGTCGTGAGGAGAGGCAAAAGGAAGATCATCGGAATGGATAGAGTAGCCAATGAGCAAGACTTCGACAAGTACGGCGACCCGAAGATTGAACATGACGACGACGATGAAGTAGCAGCATACACCACAAGAAGAAGCAGGACCACCCTACCTAAAGGACGTCTGTTCCACAGAATAACTCCATTTGCAAAAAAGAATGACAAGAAGATTATGAACAGATAGCTAGCTAAGATCGACTGTATTTAAATCGTAGTCTTCATTTCTCGGTTGTATTTTATGGGCACTTTTTGATATCATGAATATTTTTAAATTTCATGGGCACTTTTTGAATTCATGAAAACATATTGAATATTCATGAGGACACTCGATCTCGACCCCCCTCCATCTCGATCGCTACCCCCCCTCGCCAGATCCCCCTTGCCAGATCCCCCTCACCGCCGAGCACCCCCCGCACCTCCCCCGCTTCACCACCGCCGACGACCCCCGCACCCTCCCCCGCTCCACCGTCACAAATGAATGCAACTAAAAATAAAAAAAACAAATTTGATTATATTTTCAAAAAACAAATTTGATTATATTTTCAAATAACAAATTTGATGATATTTTTTTATATTCATAAATATTTTCAAATAACAAATCTGATGATATTTTTTAAAAATTATTACTGTTTTTATAAAAAAATATTACTGTTTCATATTCATATTCATATTCATATTCATATTCATATTAATTTTCTATTAAATTATTAGATGCAACAAAATAATAATAAAAAAATCTTACTTATGGCGAACGGCTAGCTGGTGCGTCATTGCTATCTAAAAAAAAGAATACTAATGGCGCACCGTCTCAGGGGTGCCCCATTGCTATAAAAAAACATACTAATGGCGCACTGCCAGGGGGTGCGCCATTAGTAATCTTCCCCTAGTCGCTCGATCCCTTCGTCCCTCCCACTCGCCAGATTCATTCCCCCCTAGTCGCCCGACGACCCCCGTGCCCCGCCTCGCCGTCTCGGTCCTCGCCGCCGATGGCCTGCCCTGCTCCTTCCCTCCACTCCTCAATCGCCCTCTCGATCCTCGCCGCCGACGGCCTGCCCCGTTCATTCCCTCCACCCCGAGCGCCGCCGCCGCGCGTCACCGCGGCCACCGACCGCCCCGTCCTCCGTCGTCGTGCCTAGGAGCTGCGCCAGGAGCAACACCATCATCACCTTCATCGCCTACGTCCACGGATTGGAGCCGGGTCATCAAGGATCGAGCGCATCGACCTCTTCTTCCTCATCACCGACCACTGCTTCTCGGCGTCGATCCGCGCTGCCCCGACCACCCTCGGCCTCGCCGTCTCCTTCCCCAGCTCCGCGGTGAGCGTCTCCATCGATTCCCCTGTTTTTCTCCTTGTTTAGTCACCGTTTGTGCATGCGGGCTCGTGTTCACCGCGTCGGCCGCCCCTCGCTGTAGATTCTCTGATGTCCTTACCTGAAACTGAATATAAAGTCAGTTTAAAAGTCAGTCTTCTGACCTGAATATAAACTTTATCTGAAACTGAAATTGAAACAGATGCAGTCGTCAAAATTCAGTTAAAAATTCAATTTTAGAGCTTGGCTCCTGATCTAAATATAAAGTGTACGGCAAGCTTATATTGCAAGAAAGTTTAAAATTCAATCTAAAACTCAATGTAAAATTCAGTTAAAGTGATCTGAATATAAAAACTCTTGGAGTAAAAATTCAGTCTAAAAGTCAGTTAAAGTTTCAGTTTTAGAGTAATTTTCAGTTTGTAAAACTAAGAAGTGTATTTTTTTATTTTGAAACTTAGTGTAACTATTTTCAATTTTGATGGAAAATCAGTCTAAAAGTCAGCAGGGGAATCTCTGTAGATTGCATATACAGATTTCTTGAACAGTGCTATTAATTACAAATAGAGCAATGTTGAAAATGAAACAAAAGGAATTGGAAAACCAGAAAGATAGGCATTCTGTTGTAAGTAAGCTAAGATAAAAAAGTGTTTACTTTAAGTAATTATTTACAACAAGCATTGTGTAGGAAAATGTCATGCAGGCTGTAACTTGAACTTGAAGAACTCCTTGGATAGTTTTTTAGTCTCCTTATACAAAGCAAGCTGAAGTTTGAAACCTATTTCTCCTAAGCAGACACTGAAAAATTGCAGATAAGTAGACACTAAAAATTGCAGCCATGTCAAAGTGTCATTTCATTTGGGAGCAGTAACGACAACTGTATGTGTTGTCATAGGTGTTGTGCTGTCAAAAACTGTATGTGCAATCTCCAGAACAATTATGCTTATGTGAAAACTGTATGTGCAATCTCCAAATGTATCATCATAATGTAGGTGATGTGTTGTGTGATTCTTCATGCTGAGAACTTCAGCTTTTTCAACTTGCTGGACTATATGTTCATTGGTACTACTTGTGATGCTGCTGCTGTACTACTTGGGAATTTCATCAACTTGTGATGCTGTTGCTGTACCCCGAGAGGCCCTTGAGTTTGCCGGAATGTCGATTAACTTCCGTTCCGGCAAATTCGGGTACTCCATATGTCCTATTTTCAGCAAAGGTCATGCTGAAATTTTCCGTGAATTTTAGCATGACTTTGCTAAAAATAGGACATATGGGGTACTTGCGACTAATGCATGGGCCGGGGTATCTTAGTATTTAGTTAAGTAGGATCAATTGCCCCGCCATTCTTGCTGCATTAAGCCATAGGTGGCAATAGAGCCAAGTGATTAGGCCCAACTTAGAATTCTCCTTAGCATCGATAAACCCTAGATGATAAACCCAATATAGGTGGCAATAGAGCCAAGTGATTAGGCCCAACCTAGGGTGCCTCGGCATCGATAAACCCTAAATGATGAAAACTTAACTTGGCTTCTATAGGGTGCCTCGGTGTCGATGAGAACCTAAATGATGCACGCTTAGGCTTTTAGGGTGCCTCGGCATCGACAAACCCTAAATGATAAAAGCTTAGCTTTTAGGATGCCTCGGTGTCAACAAACCCTAAATGATGAGACCATGATCTTGTTCCTTGACAATAACCAACTTTTTGACCAAACTTTTTTCCTATTTAGAGTGAAACATGGCCCACAACGATGAGGCCGGCGGTTCGGGCGGCAAGCAATTCTGGGAGCTGTCCCAGGAGTTGGAGGAAGAACCTCACTGCTATGAGGACGCCGCGGAAGACACCGATCCTGACTACACAACCCCTAGTGGCGTCGGGGATGACACCACTGATGATGGCGCCACGGATGCCACCACTAATGATGGCGGCGCACGCACAGATGGCAGCCAACCGAAGAGGCAACGGAAGGACCGGCGCCCGAACATGCTCGGCACCATCAGGGAGGAATTTACTGAAGTGAACTCCGACGGGCATCCGACGACACCCAAACACGTAGTCAAGGGGTACTCGATTCAGCTCGGGTGCATTCTCCGAAGCACCGCCTCGATCAACACCGAGAACCTAAGGCATAAGGACTGAGGGAATTTGCGCAGCCTCCTCTTCACGAAGCTGCACGAACGATACAAGTTCCCCGCTGAGTTCGCAAACACACGCCTCTCGGGTAATAAAGTGAACGGTGCCACCCTCACGACGATGAGCACGACCCTGTCTACTTGGAAAAGCATGGTGAAGGCAATGATTGACAAAGGTGATAGTTATGAGAAGATCAAGGCGAAATATCCTTTGATTAGCGAAGATGACTACAAGGAGTTCAAGATCAAGTGCAAGAGCCCCGCAACCTCCGAATCAAGTCAGTGGGGGGAAGAAATGCGGCAGTTGAACATAGGGGTCCACCAACTCGGTCCCGGCGGTTATAGAGTGGCGGAGCCTGTATGGGACAAGGAGGACGCGGAGCGTGCCGAGTAAGGCCTACCGCCCCGCTTCGAGAAATACAGTGACAAGCAGACCAGGAACTTTCTCAGGGCCCGGTACAAGGAGGACCCGGTAACAAAGGAGCTTACCACGGATCCGAAGACCAAGGAGCTTGAGCTTGTTCTGGTAAGGAATACACCCCCGCGTAATTAGCTCCATATGGTTGCATTCTAATTAATCCCCAATATTTCTAAATGGTTCACGTTCCTTCCGCAGGACAAAGAAAGCAGTAGCGCGGGGTCGTCTCAGAGCTCCCCTTTCGACTCCCCTTTGAATAGGGTGTTGAACATAATGAAAAATAAGGATAAGCTCAATAAGCCGACGTCAGCTGGTCATGTGGCCAGCAAAGGCTTGTCCACAAAATGGTCGTCATACTATGCCGCTGGTGGGCGAAAGGAGAAAAAGACCAGCTCGGAAAGCCAGTCGCGCGAGGTTGAAGCACTCAAGGCGCAAGTGGCGCGGATTCCGGAGATGGTCCAAGAGCAAGTGCAACAACAACTGGGATCGACGCTCATCGGCATTATGCCTACCTTGATTCATGGGATAACGGCGTGGATTGCGGGTGGCCAACAGGGGCCGCCCCCAATTCCCAGCTTCATGGCCAGCAACTCGCACAACGCGCAGGCGGCGCCATTGGTGTCTCCGGCGGCGGCGATATTGGTGTCTACGGCGGCGGCGCCATTGATGTCTCCGGCGGCGGCGGTATTGGTGTCTCCGACACCGACATTGGAGCTTAATGCACCCGGGTGTACGCCGGCCGGCACCTCGCCAGCAAGCGGCCCCTCCGTCAGTTGCACGCCCGCCGTTGGCGGTGCCTCGACATTAGCCGAGCTCGACGGCATCACGGTAACTAAGCCTCTCGACCGAGGACTTCATCTCCTTGCCTTTGACTGGGCATCCCTGATGCCCTACATGTTTTCGCAGGGCACCGCCGACGTTCTTTGCACTCTCCTGCACTTCGTGGGCGGCGAGTTGGTCGATGTCGCCAAGGGAAGAATCGTTCAACCGGGCAACCCCGTGTTCCACGGTAATCCGATGCCACCCACAATGTATAGGGTTGAATTGGTTCGGGTGCTGCCAGGCTACGACGAGCTGTTACCTCCGATTCGACCCGCTGGGGCCGACGAAGAAGATGAGATGACCCTCAGCGCCTGCGTAAGCTGGCCCCTGCTTTGGCCGAAGAGCCAGATTCGTTAGGGGGCGGGGGACACCACCCCACAGACAAGACCGCCAGTCGTGCCGGCGCCAAGCCATGGCAAGAACGCCGCAACGCTACCGGACATGCCGGACATCCCTATGGCACAGGATCTGGACATGCATATGGCACAGGATCCGGACGACGACGACAACGACGATGGTACATTTACCAACATCGATAAGTACTTTGCCGAACATGGGTACGGTGACGAGTTCTGCGGGCCTCCTTCTCAAGAACCCAAACAAGACGACCGCGATCTAGCTAGTACGGCGGAGAAACCCAATTGCAACAAGCGTCGTCTGGCGTTCAGTTCTCAGGAGACGCCTCCAGCTGTCGCCTTCACCGAGCCTCAGATAGCGGAGGTGCCAAATATTATCAGCCCCAACACACTCAAGAAGGCGGTCTGTGAGCAGAACTCGGTCCCATTAGAGCAGATCAAGAAGAAGGGCCAGAAACGGCAGACTAAAAAGGGCGCCGGTGCGAGCCAGCCGGCACCGAGTACGATCCGTGCTCAGGACGGGCCACCTTCACCTAAGGATATCTCGAGGAGGGTGCATGTGGCGGGTAGGGCGATGCTACTGACAAATATGCTCAATGCTGCAACCGGTGCTATGCAGAGTCTGCACGACAGTGTTCTTTCTTTGGAGAAGCGGCATCTCAAAGAGAATGATGTGGCATACCCGGTTTTCGTGGCCAAGGTGCCAGAGGGCAAGGGCTTTGTGGATGGCGCCATCGGGGGTACGATCGTCCTGCGGTTTGATGACATCTTTGCTATGTTCAACCTTCATCCGCTGCACTACACCTTCGTTCGGCTGTTTTCGCTGAGTATGGAGATGCGGATCATTAGAGACAAGACCCCGGACATCGTGATCGTCGACCCCTTCTACATGTGTGCCAAGCTCTTGAGCAGCGCTGGGGACCGCCAAGTCGCGAGTTCACACCTCGAAGACGTCATTCTGGCAAACCCAGATAAGGATAACTTCCTTGTGGCTTACTTTCCCGAGTAAGTCATCCCTTAACCGCCCCGTAACATATGATTTCTTAGATTTCGATCATTCTTTTTTTTTTTCTAACATTCCGTGTTCTGTGCAGTGACACACATTGCACACTCATCCTCTTAAGCCCGAAATATTCCATGGCCACGTATTTTGACCCGAACCATAACTCCAAGATAGACTACACAAATATCAAGAAAGTTCTTGATGATGTTCTCCCCGGCTACGCCAAATCTGGAGGCACCTTCATCAGGGCAGTTCGTAAGTACGGCAAGCACGTGTTCGCCCACAATACAACGTTTTGCTGCGTCAAGCAACCGCCTGGCGGTCAGAAGGATGCCTACTACGCCCTCCATCACATGCGGGCGATCGTAAGGGACCATCATCACCTTCTGCTACCAAATAATCTCAAAGATTGGGCCGCGAGCTTGTCGGCAATCCAGGACGCGGACATCAGACAAGAATTCTTTCGCATCCAGTCGGAGTTTGCAGACATCATCCATCAAGATGTCCTTCATACCTCGGGGCAGTTCTTCCTCAGATATCAACCATCCAACATTGAGATAGACGGAATGCTACAAATGTAGGCTGACAATGCCCGCGATTTCATGACCATCACGACAGACGGCGGCTTCATCCACGCTCCTGTCCATGAGTCGAGTCAAAAGTAGTGATGTGTAGTTCTGAAACATTGATTGGCTCATGTTGTAATTAAACTTTAATGAATTGTATGTCTCTTTGATTTGGACAGTCGTTCAACTTAGATGTAATTGATGCTATTTATTAGTAGGACATGAATCGTGCTATTAATGTCTTGTTTTTCTCTTCCGATCCTTTTGTTGCATACTTATATATTGCTTATGTATGTATTGTCTGTTGTTTGGCTTGTGCATAGAGTTGCCATCGTATGTCGTGTACAAGGGTAAGGTTTCCGGAGTCTACGACGACTGGGAGGAGTGTCGGAGACAGGTTCACCGTTTCAACGGTAACAGTTACAAAGGGTACACCACTAGGGCGGAGGCGGAATCTAGATACGCCCGCTATCTAGCGGGAGAGAGGAGGGAGCGTTGGAGGAACCGGATGAAGACCAGTTTCATCGCGATGATGCTCATCGTGATGACGCAGCTCTCTTCTATGTGATGGTAGTTTAGATGATCGATATCGACTTGTAATGTGAAGACAAACTCGATACTCGCGGTCTCGAGACTTGTATTGTTTTATCTTTGTTCGATCTTTTGAATTCGGAGACTAATATGATGAATTATATTCGGAGACTAATCTTCTATTGTATTCAATGAATCTGCTGTTGCTGTGTGCTACTGTCTATATTCTGTCAAATAATATATTTTGTAACCTGTGCAAAAATCAGAAAAGTAAAAAAAACCTAATATTCATACTAATGACGCATCACTATAGAGTGCGCCATTAGTATGCCAAAGTATACTAATGGCACATCACCAAACAGTGCGCCATTAGTATGCCAAGTATACTAATGGCGCATCCATCTGCAGTGCGCCATTAGTGTGCCAAAGCACATGGTTAAATATGGCCCCTGGGAGGCATACTAATGGCGCATGGTGTTATATACTAGTGACGCACTGGGTGGTGCGCCATTAGTATACCAGATACTAATGGCGCACCAGTGGTGCGCCATTAGTAATAAATACTAGTGGCGTGATACTAATGGCGCATCAGTGATGCGCCATTAGTAGGCAAAATTGGTGCGTCATTAGTAGGCCTTTTCCTAGTAGTGAGAATCCTACTTCACTGAATTGCAATGCAATCTAACACCCAAAGCTGGATGCTCTACTTGACAGGCAGGTGGCCTGCCTGAAAGACACAAAAGATGCTCAATTAGCAGGAGGATCCAATAGTAAAGGGACAGTCTTGCAATCATTTATCTTTATCTTTCAACCCTGCTGGTAGCTGGACACAAGCAAAGGATTGATTTCCGTCTTTAGCAAAGCGTAAGGTAATCATCCCAATGTGAGAGAAAAACGAAAGCAAAAGGTAAGGATACTGCCTCTTGTTTTATTCTGCGTTCTAAGGTATTTGTGCACACTGATAAGCATGAAGCAGCCCAAATATTTCTTCGCAGCATGTAGCTTTTTTGCTTTACAATATTTCTGTACAACAGGCTACTTATGTTTTAGCTTGACAATGTGATATTTCTGACCATATCTGACAGATGCAGTGAAGGGCGCAAAAATTGTGTGTCGATATTTAGCAATGTTTTAAATAGCGGGCTATGGCATTTAGCGGCGACCCTTAAAAACAGCTATAGCTAGGCTATAGCGGGCTATAGCGGAGCTATAGCGCCAAATTGTACATGAAATCATTTAGCGGCAACACCCTCAAACAGCTATAGCGGAGCTATAGCGGGGCTATAGCCGGCTATTTAAAACTATGTTATTTAGTACATTTCGGAGTGTGCCTTGACAGTTCTTGATAGTGTCAATATTATATGCAGGTAACTTTCTTAAAAGTTTGTAGCAGTGTAGGAAGCATTTTCTGATTTATTATGTAGCAAAGTTAAGTAAGCATTTCAGGCTCTCACATTACATTCGAATAAAAAACTGCAATCCTTGTGAGTAGTACTTGTATAGGAATCTGTGTAGCAGATGAAGCTAAATAGTAAAATAGGATTAGTGATATTAGCCGCACCCTTGAATCTAACTTGCACCACATTCTTTTCAATGCAAGTTACACAAAAGTTGTTTGATTAGCTAGCAGCGAGATCAAACAATGGCCGGTCAGGCCTTGAATTCTTTATCTTTAAATCTTGCAGCTAAGCTAGCTACAAGCATAGAATTGATTTCTGTCTTTAGTGAAAGCAAAAGATAGTCCTCAAGGAAAGACAAAAGGCAAAGCAAAAGGTAAGGAATAGTACTGCTTGCTTTTATTCTGTCTAGCCAAGGCATTTGTGTGTAACCACAAGGACCCCGTTGAAGCATGTTGTGTGTCCAGATTTCGCTCTCCAGTCTAGCCAGCTTCTAGTTGCCCCTGTCTCTACCTAGCTACATACTCTCTGCAAGTCTGCATAGTACCAATTATTCAATATAACCAAGGTATGTAAAGCTCAGCTTACACCTGTATTCAATCAGCCTGTCTGCTTCTTCGTATCTATGTATGCTAGTTTTATCAGGACATAGATTTTCTACCCTTGAGCAAATGTGCTCTCTTTACTTTGAAAGAATAGAAGTGAGTTTCGAAGATTCAGAAAATTTCATTAACAATCACATGTAGATATTACAGTAACCTATGTATTGCAAAGTTTTGGTGAAATCTCACATGCAGTCCGAACTAAAATAGCAGTCATGAGAGGCTAAAAAGCACATTTATGTGCTCTAATTTTGTTATTTTTTGCACATAAAAATATAAAAATTTGTATGAAACTTAACAGCCGCACACAGTACTCTATGACATACACGTGTGATTTTTTATGAAATTTTGTGGAAGCACGAGAATTATATTTTTTGCATGCTCTCCTTTAGGTCATTGAGTTTTATTTTATTAATCTTGCTTGCATATCATTGCATTTGTATACAGGAATCAATCGAGCTCGAGGAATTCAGCTGGAGACTTCTAGTGAGCTGACTGATCAATGATGACCTGGAAATGGAATTAATCTAGAGGGTAGAGATTGCAGTATCTTGCCAATTCATCATGCGTACAGAAGTATGTTTACATGTACCATCACTTTTCGTTCACTTGTGCATGTTATCTTTCTTATCCAGTTCGAGCTAGTTTACAAAATATTTGGGTTATTGTACCCTCGTGGGTGCATCGATTGTGGTAAATCTTTTGTTGTAAAGTGTTCTATATCTCAGGAGTTCTGTTCATTAATTGCATCACGCTTGCGTAACCTTGCCCATCACATATTGTTTCATATATATACTACCTCCGTTCTAAAATAGAGTGCTTCCTCTATTCCCGTGCTTTAACTTTGACCATAAATTTATCTAATGAGACCGACTGCGGCGGGAGCAAAAGTTATACCAGCGAATTCGTATTCAAAAGAAGTTTTCAACTATATAATTTCTTCTCCTGCCACAGTTGGTCTCGTTGGTTAAATTTATGATCAAAGTTGGACCTCGGGAAGCGCGGGCGCACTATATTTTGGAATGGAGGGAGTACTGCTACTATGTATGTAGCTACTTTGCACTGGTGGCCACCGTCCTCACCGCTTCACATATGCATGCAGGTTATCAAGGCAAACACCATTGATTAGGCTGTTGAAGGAATTCTCGATGAACTCAAGTATACTAGAGGAAAAGAAAATGTCATATACTTTGATGGCTGGGACGGGCTGGGGGCATCTGCGGTCGTGCAAGCCGTAGCCCAACAGCTCGCATCGAATGAAAAGAAATGGCAATGGGGACTGCAGTTTGAGCAAGTCATCCACATCGACTGCTCTAAGTGGGAGAGCACAAGAGCAGTTCAGAGGGAAATCGCAGAGCAGCTGAATCTTCCCAATCAGGTGATGCAGATGTTTGGCAAGCAAGACGAGGAGGATGATTTCAATGGTATTACTGATCAGCAATCTCGGGCTGGGATAGCAGAGGTCGCAATAGAGATCCAGAGGAGCATACAGGGCAGCAGGTTTTTGCTGGTTCTTCACAATGGAAGCAACGAGGAGATTGACATATCTAGCCTTGGTCTTCCTGTATATGAATATTTGACCAACAAGGTGATATGGACCTTCCAAGGGAGGTTTCGGATGGATCCCAATATGAAAGACAAGGCCATCAAGAAGGATATAACAAATGTTCTTCTCTCAGCTTCATGCTACGAGAAAAACCCACAAGATCTCTGGTACTATCTACTGCGCAAAGAGGCTACACTAGTTGCATATAAGAGTGGTGTTGATCCTGAAATACTTGTTCAGTGCTTCTTGTATATGTTGACAATACATTGCACCAGCCGCCATTATGTCGACAGCGAGTATGATTTGGCTACCCATGCATGCAACTATTGGATATGTGATGGAATCATACAGAAAGCCACAGACATTGCTGAAGCATGGCAAGTTGGTGAGAGACTGCAAGGTGATATCCGATGGAATATGGACTACCGCGACAATGAATTTCCCTCTCGCTTTCTATGGTATGCTGAGTGCGTACCACACTGGGCATCACCAGCTCATGGATTTGTGCTGGTCCCTGATGGAGTCGTTCCTAACAGAATGTTCCAGCATTTTGACAAGCTTGGCGTGATGAAACTCTCAAGATGTAGCTTTAGCTTTTCATCACCTCCATTTCTCTGCTGCCACAGCCTTAGATTTTTATGGCTTGACCACTGTCAAAACCTAGGAAAGAGATGAGGCGCAATTGGAAGAGGAGGACACCCCAAGGTTGTGGTCATGCTTCCAAAGCTTATGGGTGCTTGACCTGCGCTACACAGATTGTGATTGGATCTTGTCTGCACGGATGATGGATCTCATGACCCAGCTCAGGGAGCTAAATGTGATGGGAGCCAAAAGCTGGGACTTTAGCCATTTACAAGGACGGTTGCGTAACATTCGCAAGCTCCGGTTAACAAAGTCCACCTGCTGTTCCGACACCAATGTGTTCTCAGATATGGAAAGCATGGAGCTTCTTGATTTTTCAGGGAATATGGTCAGTGGTTACATGAGAAGCTTATCTGGCTCAGCAAGCAACATTAACCTTGATACTGTCATTATTGGTGCCTGTGGTGGGTTAAAAATCATCTCTTTTAGGGACTGCAAAGAATTGAAGAACATATTCTTGAAAGGATCATTGGGGAGTCTTGAAGAGCTGGACCTCTCGGGCACAGGAGTGAAAACACTCAACTTCAGGGAAGTGGTAGCCACCTCACTCCCCAAGCAGATCATCCTGCTAGGCTGAGAGAAGCTCCGTGCAATATTGTGGCCTAAGACATTTGAAGGGAAAGGGTGGTCTGGTTTGCTGCATCTTGACACCACCTCAATATCAGCATCAGCTGACGGAGGTGAAGCATCACATGCACATCCCCTTAGCGATCAAGCCCTCCAACAACAGAAAGAAGAAAAGTTTAACAGTGGATGGCGGATTTCTCTTATGGATACAAGGCTCCTGAGGTCGCTTTCTCCTGTAAGAGAATTTTTAAGGGCCACATCCGTACATATTGATATCTTTCCTGCAGCTACTGTTGGTGGTTGCAACATCCAAGGAACAAGCAGCCACAAACTACTGCAAGTCCAACCGCACACAAGGACTATGGTGGACTCCATGTATGGATATGTCTTGAAGGATGGTGGCCCAGTTGGAGTGATGGTGATGTGGGACTGCCCTAAGATATTTCTTTGGGATGAACCGAAGACATGTATGATAAAGATCATTCATGGACAGGGCAACAAGCTTTTGGAGGATGCACCAAGTGCTAGCACTAGTGCTTTATTATTGCCTGGTTTTATATGCAAGCAGAGTACATCTGTGCATGCCTATGATAACTTGTCCATCACCAATATCCCTCCACCTCTCGACGGATCAGGATGGCAGAGTCTAAGATGGTGCCGAGTCGAGAGGTGCCCCAAGCTACACACGGTCTTCAATATTGGGCAGGGCAATGGTGCGTCCAGCTTTAGGCGTCTGGAGACATTATGGTTGTCCCAGCTTCTGACGGCAGAGACATTTACTACGTCAATTCTGACCTTTTGTAGCCTGGAGTTCTTGCACCTGGACTGCTGTCCCAGGCTCTTACACGTGTTCACCTTGGCCAGCAGAAATTCAGGGAGGTTCTTCTGTAGTTATTTGCAGACCCTCGAGATAGTGTACTGTGATGATCTAAGGGAGGTCTTCCCTTTGGCCCCTGGGCGCCAAAAACAGGATACAATTATAGAATTTCCCTATCTGAGGAGCATCCACCTGCATGAGGTCCCCAAGCTGCAGCACATATATGGGTGCAGGATGTGGGCGCCTATACTCGAGACCGTCAAGATCCGAGGCTGTTGGAGCCTTAGGCGTCTGCCGTCCGTCGGCCGCGACACCAAGCCACCCAAGGTGGACTGCGAGAAGGCCTGGTGGGATAACCTTGAGTGGGACGGGTTGAATAAGTACCATCACCCTTCCCTCTACGAGCCAAGCCACTCGCTGTACTACAAGGCCGAGCTGCCCAGAGGCACCATACTCAGGTGAGCTACACACATATTACTCCATCTCTCCTACTCTGCAAATAAACTTAATTTTGTGCTGAACAAATCACTAGCTTCTCTTTTCTAGAACAAAAACCAACTTATCTACTGTATCCTTTGAAAGTCCATATGTTTAATCATCCCTACCAAATGTTGGTTTATTATGCCGCAGGTAATTCACCTCTCCCGTGAATCAACCTTCGGGCTCGTCCAACCTGAATGCATGTGCGTCATCATGCAGACCTACATAACTGAAGCTTTCCTGCCGTGTATATGTTGCTTGCCCTGCTTGCTGCTTGATTGGTTTGTGGTGTTCCCTACATCATCATTGCCTTAGTGCGGTGACGCCCCTTGCAGTTTCATTTGATTTGGTTTGGTTTGGTTTTGGTTTGATTTGATTTGGCCATCCTTGCTCGGTCCATCAAAGCACTGTTCATCTGGTTGCTTTCGAGCAAATGACAAAAATAAATCCGAGTGCAGCATGAGCTCCTTCTGTGTGTGGGTGTGAGTGTTTGGTGTGGTACAGTCGGCCATCGACTGGCTGTAATATGTAAGCTTGAATGATGATGGTGATTATTGTGTATGTGGAGTTGTTTTGTTGTGGTTCGAATAATCAACTGATTGTAATTTCTAATTTGCAACATGAATGGTGATGATGATAGTGATGGTTTTGTGTGTGTGGTGTGCACAACGGTTTGGTTATAGGTTAACATTATCACTAGCGCTACCTATATCCATGTCTTCTGTTTGTTCCGATCTGAAAGATGATGACAATTTGGATGGGAGCCTATTAAGCGTTCTCGGAGTTCTGAAGGTTGTCAGAGAATTATGCTTACTTTTTTTCTTAGGGAAATGATTCTGTTCAATTGACTGATAACTCACTTGCGCCGACCGCCTCCTTCGTCGTCAGATCGTCTTGATCCTGCAGTGCGGAGTGAGCACACCGCTAGCGGCCACATCCCCCTTTCAGCCACACATCCCACAAGCCTTATCTCATTCTGTTATTCTTCCTCTCCCGTACGCCCACCCTCTCCCAAATCATTAGACGATGTTGGGCCATGGAGTGTTGCGCGGATGCCCGCCAGAGTGAAGGCGTGGCGCGGTGCCATCGTTGTTACAGATGCAGTGGGGGGATTCCACCACCACAACCTGCCCGCGCGGTCGTTGTCGAAGCCGTCCAGGTGCTGGCAGGGAAGAGCCATGCCCGGCGAGCCTAGACGTGGCCGGGGCCACGACGCAGCCATCCCTGGTTGACACGGGCTCGCAACCCCCCACCTCCGACACAGAGCGAGCCCGGCCGGAGGTCCTTTGTTGCCGGTGGCCTCGTGTTTAGAGACAGCAAGCCTCTTTGTTAGAAAAGGCCTCCTTGTTGCAGAGACCGGAGAAAAAATGATTCAAAAAGGTCTTGTAACAATGATCTTGTTGCAGAAGGCCGAGCACAACAAGGCTCCTGTTGCAGAGATCTTGAGACGAAAACAATATTTCTCGGACACCATCAATGTTGTAGAAGTCCTTCCGCAACATTATCTATGTTGTAAAAAGGTGAAAGACGAAAAATAATACTTTTGCAACACAAGCTCTGTTGCAAATAAATTTCTACAGTGCAGAGATGACACTTAAGGAAATAATGCTTTAAGCTCAAAAAACAAAGAAAACAATGCTTCGGGTGGTTTTGCAACGAAGCCTCGGTTGTAGAGCCAACAACGCAACAACCGGCTTGTTGCGATTCGCGACGTGCACGTTTGGGGAAGATCCGACGGCTGTTTTTTTTTTGTCAACCGGACGGCCCTGAAGGCGCTCGATGTTTTTATGCTATCTGCCGGATGACGCGTATAGCGTCGCGCAACGAAGAAAAGGGGAGTAGAAAAGAAGTAGCAATTGCAAATGGGCCCGATGGGGTTTCCATGAGAACATTGTTCCTGGGCCAGGCGTTGACTATGGGCTAGTTTGGTTTGAGGCATGGACTTCATGCCTGGAAGAAAATGGAGCCTGGCCATGGCCTGGAGACATGAAAAATACTATTGCCTGGCCAGGCCTGCCTGAGTGCTATGCGTTTGGTTCGTGTCATGTGCCCTGTGTAGGGATGAAAACGGCGCAGATACGGACGAAACTGGGTGCTATCATATTTATTTTCATTTTTTTTGCAAAAGCGAAAACGAATACAGAAACCCCAGAAACAAATACGGAAATAAATACTACCGGAAATAGACACGGAGCGAATACAGAGCAGACATGGAAACAAAACGGTTCCTTGACCAGAACTTAAAACCCCGTTGAATCATAGAGAAATATAGACAAAAAACAAACAAATTTATGGAATTGTTAACATGGCTGCAAAATAATATGGTTGTGATAGCAACATAGGATAGTATTGTAGTAGTACATGACAATTCCATATAGGATCCATTGAGTACGTGTATGGTAGTAAAAGTTAGTCCTCAAATGACCCATTCCGCTCATTCTACTCATTGTGTCATTGTGTGTTGTTTGGTAGTTGGGCTACAAAGTAGCCATAGGCCTATAGCAGAAACGGAAATTCCATATTTACGGAAATGGAAAGTTCCGTTTCTACGTCTATTTCACTGGAAAACACCGTTTCGTTTTTGTTTCCGTTTCCGTATAAAAAAATTCCATTTCCATTTCCATTTTGCAAATTTTCATTTTCGTTTTCACATTTCCTCTCCGTTTCCATTTTTCCTCTGAAAAAGCGGAAACTTTCCACTCAATTTTCATCCCTAGCCCTGTGTAGCAATTATTTACATGTCAGAAATAGCTGCTGGCCCACAAGAAAAAAGCAGCCAGGCGACCGGTGCAAAACGGCTGGTCCAGGCTAACGATCGTGCCTGATGTTTCAGTCAGGCTAATGACTATGGCAGGAGCTCCAGGTCAGGCTAGTATTTCACTCTTCAGGCACCAACCAAACAATTTTCAGGCAGGTCTCAGGGAAGGTCCAGGCTAGCAATTTTTTTTGCCAGGTATTGAACCAAACTAGCCCTATGTGCGCCGAAGGGTGGTGGTTTGTCCGTGTGTCCTCTCCCCCTGAAGATAGATATCGCCGGCGGCCTCGCCGTCCAGAGCTGCCGGCATGGGGTCACCCCTCCGCGTCTCGTCGGAGGCGACGCACTCCGCCACTCCTTCGCATCTCCTCCGATGGCGCTGAGTCCGGCTTCCCTGCAACCAACCCTCGGCAGCGGAAGCACCGCCAAAGACGGCGCCGCCGGCCGAGCGGACCCCTCCTACCCTGTGCTGCGAGTCGGGGTACCTGCTTCTGCTTGCTCACTGCTGTAGCTTCCATGTTTCCATTGGCTCTGCATTTCAGTCATCCGTCGTTAGTTTAGTTTCTTGGTAAGGTGATAGATGCTACTGCTAGAAACCTGAAATCGATTTGCCCCCTCCCTTTGAGCTCCACCTTCTAGACCTGGAGTAAATCAGAGGCACATTGCTTGCTAGACCTGGCTGCAGAGTTTCGTTGGCGCTACGGAAACTACATGGTCAAGGAGAAGTTGATATTTTTGTAGCACCTGCATGCCTAACCATCCATGTACGTACTACTAATGGTGCATATCAAGATTCGTTAACAGGCTCTGAGTACAGGGGGGTTGCTTTTTTGTTGTGGGTAGTTTGCATTTCGCATAAAGTTTCTAGCAATGCGTGAAGCATTATTTGATTGATTGATTTATTTATGTAGGAGAACTAAGCATATCATGTCAACCTCACACTACATTAAAGAGCATGAAGCCTTGTAGTACACTAGCACAGCTCTTATATGAATCTGTGTCGCACATTTCTCCAGAGCTGCAAACAGATGTGTCAACCACATTCCGCTACATAGTAGTAGGGGCACAGTTTGCCCCATTAGCATCCTACCTTACTGTAACACTAGTGCAGAACCGGGTAATAGCACCGGTTCGTAAGGCCCTTTAGTGCCGGTTCGGTAACCGGCACTAAATTGTGGACACTAAAGCCCCCCCCCCCCCCCTTTAGTACCGGTTCAGCATGAACCGGTGCTAAAGGGCAACCACGTGGCACGAGCCAGCTTCGTGGCCGCGTAGGACATTAGTACCGGTTGGTAACACCAATCGGTACTAAATGTTTGGGTGTGTTTTGGTTTTATTTTTTATTTTTACTTTAATGTTGTGTTTTCAATTTAATTTAGTGATTGTTTTACATTATAATGAGTTGTTAAATTATTTGGTGAATGTACCGCAAATTAGTTTGACTGGATGCGTGGATCCTAGATAAGTCATCAAGTATATGTCATATCCATATTATATATACTTTATCACCTAATTTAGTGATCGAGGTAATATGGATATGACATATACTTGATCACTTAGCTAAAATCCATCCAGTTGAAATTAATATGCAGTTTCTTTCATAAATGATATAATAACTCATCATCATCATCATATTAATATAAAAACTCTTGCATCATATATATCATCACCAATGGTTTTCATGGCAAAGATATCATCGAGTTCAACATGGTAATGATATTATAAGCGTTCATAACACCACAAAAGCAAATCACTCTGTGATCGTTCACAATTTTGCTCCAGTCTTTTACTATTATGCATTTCTCACTATTAGAAATCCTGAATGCACTAAAGTGCATTGTAGGATATCTTGGCCGTAAGCTAATAATATTCATGGTACCTTTAGTCTCGATCCAATCAGGCACAACATTCATCGGGAGTCCTTGTTGAAAAACATCGTATAGTAACATACTTAGCAATGAAGTTTAGCTTAAAAAAATAATGTATGCAAAAGATGCACTGAGGAGAAATAGTAGAAATCTTACCATCTTTCCTAAATATATGTGACCGTAGTTCAGTACGAACACTATTGGTCACACGTTTTGAGTACTAACATTTCTAAGTGCAGGAAAGAAATTTGTCTTGACAGCATCAAGATCCTCAAGCCATGAAACATAATGACTTGTCTCTTCGCAGTTTAGTTCAGCCCCGGGACAATGGACGGTCCTGTCTACCAAGCGCCGGACATGTTTGCTTGATTGGAAGTAAGCTGTCAATATAAATTGAGATCTATTAATTATTCAACTGTTTCAAATAATCTCATATCGAAGACATAAATATGGTTGAGAAATTCACATAATGATAGAACTGGAGGCGTCTGCACATCGACCCAGATGTCTCTATTACCTTCAATATCATCTTCCGGACGAATATCAAAGGTGATAACCATATCAGGCTCAAATGCATAAGCCTTGCATAGTGCTTGCCAAGTTTTGCACTCAAAATAGGTGTATGTGTCTGCATTGTATAATTTGACGTTGAAGATATAACCATGCTCGGTCTCCAAGTAAACTCTTTTTACCTCCATAGTTTCGTTAGGACTGAAACCTATCTTATCCAAGAAAAAATTCTTGCATGGTAGGGGATACGCTAGTAGAATAGTGAAAAATTAAAATTAAAAGTTGAAGCAAATTAAGCATAAGTCATGCTTAATTACGAAAAAAGACTTGTCGTTGTGACTTACTGTATCCACTTCGAAGTTCTCATCCAGCTTGATGCTGAAGCGTCTATCATTAACTAGAAAATTTCTGCCACACAGGCCGCCCTGGTCTTCGCAGTATTCGCACATAATGAAATCGTTTTCGTCGTCAAACAATATTCCTATGTTCATAGGTGAAACATTAAACATTTATTAGTTCTATTAATTGAACTAATTCTGTTAATTCAACTAGTTCAACTAATTAATTGAACTAATTCAACTAAGCACTTACGAAAAATATACCTAATTAATTGAACTAATTCAACTAACTAGTTCAACTAATTAATTCAACTAATTCAACTAAACTAGTTCTATTATTTTTTTACTAAAAATAAGGTAGCTAGTTCTATATAATAAAATGTTAATTAGATAATGAAATCTCATATAACTAAATTAAATATATATCTAACATATAATTTATATCTAATTCATCTAACATTTGACATTAATATCTAACATATGTTTATATATAGGTGAAACATTAAACACTTACTAGTTCTATTAATTCAACTAAATAAACTAGTTCTATTAATTCAACTAAGCATTTACTAAAAATGAACTAGTTCTATTAAATTTTACTAAAATAAAGTACGTAGTTCTATATAGTAATATTTTGATTAGATCATCAAATCTCATATACCTAAATTTTCTTACTAAAAATATATACTTGTTCTATTAATTTTCATACTAAAAATAAACTAGTTATATTAATTCAACTAGTTTAAATCTCATATATATACCTAATTAATATCTAGCTAATTCATCTAAAATTGACATTAATATTTAACATCTTTTCCATGTAATTTATCTAACATTAACATTCTAACATTATTATCAACGTAATTTATGTAACATTGATCTAAACAACAGAAAATATAAAATAAGTAAAAACAATGTGTGTGTGTGTGTGTCTGTGTGTGTATGTGTGTGTGTATATGTGTGTGTGTGTGTGTGTGTGTGTGTCTGTGTGTGTGTGTATGTGTGTGTGTACGAGTGGGGGGCGGCGGCGTACGAGCGGCAGCGGGCGATGCGACGGGGACGGGCGGCGGGCGAGGCGGCGGCGACGGGCGGCGGGGGCGACGGCGGGTGACGGCGACGACGGGTGGAGGGGCGACGGCGGTGACGGCGACGACGGGCGGCGGGGGCGGCGAGCGATGGGCGACGGGCGCGGTGAAGAAGTTGGATCGAGAAGAAGTGGTGGTCGATAAAACTGAATTTCTCGTAAGTGCCATATATATAGAAAGGGTCTTTAGTACCGGTTGGAGCCACCAACCTGTACTAAAGGGGTCGTTTCCCGCCCTTTGGCCTGGCGAAAATTGCCCTTTAGTACCGATTTATGCCACGAACCGGTACTAAAGGCCCAATCATTAGTATCAGTTGCAATCACCAACCGGTACTAATGGTTGTGCGCTGCCACCGACGGTGCACAATGTTTAGTCCCACCTCGCCGAGCGAAGGGCAGCCGCACTTATTTATAAACCCAGCCGCGGCTGCTTCTTCGAACTTCTCTATATAGCAGGCTTCTGGGCCTAACTAGGGCGCGCTGCCCTGTGAGTCTGCGGGCCCTTCTGGGCCTGCATTTGCACACCCTAGGTCTGGCAGACCCACTGGGCAACGCCCCAACAAATTTTTTATATAGTTTTTTCTTTTCTTCATTATTTATTTTCTTCTATTTATTTTTGAGTAATTTTTTATATAGTTTTTTTTCTTTTCTGCATTATTTATTTTTCTTTTATTTATTTTTGAGTAATTTTTTATATAGTTTTTTCTTTTCTGCTTTATTTATTTTCTTCTATTTATTTCTGAGTAGTTTTTTTGTGACCCTCTCTACTTTTTTGCACATGCTATGCGGGTGAAATAATAATACCATTACAAATTTCAACATTTTCAGAATTCATTTTGTAGTGATTTTCAATTTCATGGTCATTTAGCTCTCTAAACAATTAGGTAAATGACTGAAAAACAACAAATAATGTCAGAACATGTTGGAAATTGATGACGTCGCTTTGAATGCTGCATACGGAACAGAAGAAGTCCGGAGTTCAAATAAGTTATTAAAAATAAAAAAGAGGTGCAATGCTGGTTAATTTGCTTCAAGCCTTTCGGAATAGTGTAGACTGCACTGCACATAGCTCAGTGCAATCTATGCTATTCCGAAAGGCTTGAAGCTAATCAACGTGCAGGTGAGCATTGCGCCTCTTCGTCATTGTCTCTGCACTCACAGCTTATAAACCGCTCATACTGTCTCTTTCCTGGCGAGGTAGGATTAAAAATCAGCTTACTAAGAAACTCTAATACCGGTTCATGCCATGAACCGGTACTAAAGGTTTTCGTGGGGGCCCCAGCCTGACCACAGCCACACTGGCCTCATTAGTACCGGTTCGCGGCATGAACCGGTACTAAAGGTTGCCCACGAACCGGTACTAATGATGCCCACCCGCCTAGCCATTGGAACCGGCACTAATGGTCACATTAGTGCCGACTCAAAATCAAACCGGCACTAATATGCTTCGCATTTAACCCGTTTGCTACTAGTGTAATGGCAATTCAAGTTGAAATCCAAATTTGGTTGCCCTACTTCGGAGTTTCTTCAATCCGAATGGCTTGAGACTTGAGAGACACAAAAGTTTTTCAATTAGCTGGAAGATTGGACAGTGAGCAGACATCATTGCAATCTTGTATCTTTATCTTTAAATCCTGCGCGCAGCTAGCCAGCTGCAAGCAAAGAACTGTTTTTTATATTTAGCTAAAGCAAAAGGTAATCCTGGCATGGATTGGGAATATGGAAAAGGGAAAGGTAAGGAATAGAACCGCTTGCTTCTAGTCTGTGCAAGGCATTTGTGTGTAAGCACAAGAAATAAGCACCTCACAAGTTTATCCCGCCGTACCATGTAGCACGGCTGTTTTTTCTTGTTTTTGCTCTCCAATCCAGCCAGTTTATAGTGGCACCTGAACGATCTACTTGGCTTCTATCGACCTACAGATCCTCTACATAGTGCCATTTCTTCACTTAACCAAGGTATATATGTAACTAGCTCATCTTACACCTGTACTAAATCTGCTTGTCGAGCTGTAGATTTATCTAAGCTAGCTTTGTTTATCGCTTCTACTTGTATCTCAATGTAGTCAGGAAGTCCGGAACTGATCAACTACTGATCAACATATTAGTATATATGGAGATTGTGTTGGGGAACGTAGTAATTTCAAAAAATTTCCTACGCACACGCAAGATCATGTGATGCATAGCAACGAGAGGGGAGAGTGTTGTCTACGTACCCACGCAGACCGACTGCGGAAGCGTTGACGCAACGTAGAGGAATTAGTCGTACGTCTTCACGATCCAACCGATCAAGCACCGAAACTACGGCACCTCCGAGTTCGAGCACACGTTCAGCTCGATGACGATCCCCGGACTCCGATCCAGCAAAGTGTCGGCGAAGAGTTCCGTCAGCATGACGGCGTGGTGACGATCTTGATGCACCACAGCAGCAGGGCTTCGCCTAAATTTCGCTACAGTATTATCGAGGACTATGGTGGCTGGGGGCACCGCACACGGCTAAGGAATAGATCACGTGGATCAACTTGTGTGTTCTAGGGTGCCTCTGCCTCAGTATATAAAGGACTAGAGGGGGGAGGCTGGCCGGCCAAGGTTGGCGCGCCAGGAGAGTCCTACTCCCTCCCCAATCCTAGTTGGAATAGGATTCGCGGAGGGGGAAAAGAGAGAGAGGGGGCCGGCCACCTCTCCTAGTCCTAATAGGACTAGGGGAAGGAGGAGGCGCGCAGCCCATCTAGGGCTGCCTCTTCTCTTTTCCACTAAGGCCCATCATGGCCCATTTAGCTCCCGGGGGTTCCGGTAACCTTCCCGGTACTCCGGTAAAATCCCGATTTCACCCGGAACACTTCCGATATCCAAACATAGGCTTTCAATATATCAATCTTTATTTCTCGACCATTTCGAGACTCCTCATCATGTCCGTGATCACATCCGTGACTCCGAACAACCTTCGGTACATCAAAATGCATAAACTCATAATATAACTGTCATCGTAACCTTAAGCGTGCGGACCCTACGGGTTCAAGAACAATGTAGACATGACCGAGACACGTCTCCGGTCAATAACCAATAGCGGGACCTGGATGCCCATATTGGCTCCTACATATTCTACGAAGATCTTTATCGGTCAGACCGCATAACAACATACGTTGTTCCCTTTGTCATCGGTATGTTACTTACCTGAGATTCGATCGTCGGTATTCCAATACCTAGTTCAATCTCATTACCGGCAAGTCTCTTTACTCGTTCTGTAATACATCATCCCGCAACTAACTCATTTAGTTGCAATGCTTGCAAGGCTTAAGTGATGTGCATTACCGAGAGGGCCCAGAGATACCTCTCCGACAATCGGAGTGACAAATCCTAATCTCGAAATACGCCAACCCAACATGTACCTTTGGAGACACCTGTAGGCACCTTTATAATCACCCAGTTACGTTGTGACGTTTGGTAGCACACAAAGTGTTCCTCCGGCAAACGGGAGTTGCATAATCTCATAGTCATAGGAACATGTATAAGTCATGAAGAAAGCAATAGCAACATACTAAACGATCGGGTGCTAAGCTAATGGAATGGGTCATGTCAATCAGATCATTCACCTAATGATGTGATCCCGTTAATCAAATAACAACTCTTTGTCCATGGTTAGGAAACATAACCATCTTTGATTAACGAGCTAGTCAAGTAAAGGCATACTAGTGACACTCTGTTTGTCTATGTATTCACACATGTATTATGTTTCCGGTTAATACAATTCTAGCATGAATAATAAACATTTATCATGAAATAAGGAAATAAATAATAACTTTATTATTGCCTCTAGGGCATATTTCCTTCAGTCTCCCACTTGCACTAGAGTCAATAATCTAGATCACATCACCATGTGATTAACGATTCACATCATGTGATTAACCCATAGTTCACATCGCCATGTGACCAACACCCAAAGGGTTTACTAGATTCAGTAATCTAGTTCACATCGCTATGTGATTAACACCCAAGGAGTACTAAGGTGTGATCATGTTTTGCTTGTGAGAGAATCTTAGTCAACGGGTCTGCCACATTCAGATCCGCATGTATTTTGCAAATTTCTATGTCAACAATGCTCTGCATGGAGCTACTCTAGCTAATTGCTCCCACTTTCAATATGTATCTAGACCGAGACTTAGAGTCATCTAGATTAGTGTCAAAACTTGCATCGGCGTAACCCTTTACGACGAACCTTTTTTTCACTTCCATAATCGAGAAACATATCCTTATTCCACTAAGGATAATTTTGACCGCTGTCCAGTGATCTACTCCTAGATCACTATCGTACTCCCTTGCCAAACTCAGTGGTAGGGCATACAATAGATCTGGTATACAGCATGGCATACTTTATAGAACCTATGACTGAGGCATAGGGAATGACTTTCATTCTCTTTCTATCTTCTGCCGTGGTCGGGCTTTGAGTCTTACTCAACTTCACACCTTGTAACACAGGCAAGAAACCTTTCTTTGACTGTTCCATTTTGAACTACTTCAAAATCTTGTCAAGGTATGTACTCATTGAAAAACCTTATCAAGTGTCTTGATCTATCTCTATAGATCTTGATACTCAATATGTAAGCAGCTTCACCGAGGTCTTTCTTTGAAAAACTCCTTTCAAACACTCCTTTATGCTTTGCAGAATAATTCTACATTATTTCCGATCAACAATATGTCATTCACATATACTTATCAGAAATGTTGTAGTGCTCCCACTCACTTTCTTGTAAATACAGGCTTCACCGCAAGTCTGTATAAAACTATATGCTTTGATCAACTTATCAAAGCGTATATTCCAACTCCGAGATTCTTGCACCAGTCCATAGATGGATCGCTGGAGCTTGCATATTTAGTTAACACCTTTAGGATCGACAAAACCTTCTAGTTGCATCGTATACAACTCTTCTTTAGTAAATCCATTAAGGAATGCAGTTTTGTTTATCCATTTGCCAGATTTCATAAAATGCGGCAATTGCTAACATGATTCGGACAGACTTAAGCATAGATACGAGTGAGAAAATCTCATCGTAGTCAACACCTTGAACTTGTCGAAAACCTTTTGCGACAATTCTAGCTTTGTAGATAGTAACACTACTATCAGCGTCCGTCTTCCTCTTGAAGATCCATTTATTTTCTATGGCTTGCCGATCATCGGGCAAGTCAACCAAAGTCCATACTTTGTTCTCATACATGGATCATATCTCAGATTTCATGGCTTCAAGCCACTTTGCGGAATCTGGGCTCACCATCGCTTCTTCATAGTTCGTAGGTTCATCATGATCTAGTAGCATGACTTCCAGAACAGGATTACCGTACCACTCTGGCGCGGATCTTACTCTGGTTGATCTACGAGGTTCAGTAGTATCTTGTTCTGAAGTTTCATGATCATCATCATTAGCTTCCTCACTAACTGGTGTAGGTGTCACAGAAACAGTTTTCTGTGATGTACTACTTTCCAATAAGGGAGCAGGTACAGTTACCTCGTCAAGTTCTACTTTCCTCCCACTCACTTCTTTCGAGAGAAACTCCTTCTCCAGAAAGTTTCCGAATTTAGCAACAAAAGTCTTGCCTTCGGATCTGTGATAGAAGGTGTATCCAATAGTTTCCTTTGGATATCCTATGAAGACGCACTTCTCCGATTTGAGTTTGAGCTTATCAGGATGAAACTTTTTCATATAAGCATCGCAACCCCAAACTTTAAGAAACGACAGCTTAGGTTTCTTGCCAAACCATAGTTCACATGGTGTCGTCTCAACGGATTTAGATGGTGCCCTATTTAACGTGAATGCAGCTGTCTCTAATGCATAACCCCAAAACGATAGTGGTAGATCGGTAAGAGACATCATAGATTGCACTATATCCAATAAAGTACGGTTATGACGTTCGGACACACCATTATGCTGTGGTGTTCCATGTGGCATGAGTTTGTGAAACTATTCCACATTGTTTTAATTGAAGACCAAACTCGTAACTCAAATATTTGTCTCCGCGATCAGATCGTAGAAACTTTATTTTCTTGTCACGATGATTTTCCACTTCACTCTGAAATTCTTTGAACTTTTCAAATGTTTCAGACTTATGTTTCATCAAGTAGATATACCCATATCTGCTCAAATCATCTGTGAAGTTCAGAAAATAACGATACTTGCCGTGAGCCTTAACACTCATCGGACCGCATACATCAGTATGTATTATTTCCAATAAGTCAGTTGCTCGCTCCGGAGAACGGAGTCTTAGTCATCTTGCCCATGAGGCATGGTTCGCAAGCATCAAGTGATTCATAATCAAGTGATTCCAAAATCCCATCAGCATGGAGTTTCTTCATGCGCTTTACACCAATATGACCTAAACGGCAGTGCTACAAATAAGTTGCACTATCATTATTAACTTCGCATCTTTTGGTTTCAATATTATGAATATGTGTATCACTACGATCGAGATCCAATGAACTTGTTTCATTGGGTGTATGACCATCGAAGGTTTTATTCATGTAAACAGAACAACAATTATTCTCTGACTTTAATGAATAACCGTATTGCAATAAACATGATCAAATCATATTCATGCTCAACGCAAAAACCAAATAACACTTATTTAGGTTCAACACTAATCCCGAAAGTATAGGGGAGTGTGCGATGATGATCATATCAATCTTGGAACCACTTCCAACACACATCGTCACTTCACCCTTAACTAGTCTCTGTTTATTCTGCAACTCCCGTTTCGAGTTACTAATCTTAGCAACTGAACTAGTATCAAATACTGAGGGGTTGCTATAAACACTAGTAAAGTACACATCAATAACATGTATATCAAATATACTTATGTTCACTTTGCCATCCTTCTTATCTGCCAATCACTTGGGGTAGTTCCGCTTCCAGTGACCAGTCCCTTTGCAGTAGAAACACTTAGTCTCAGGCTTAGGACCAGACTTGGGCTTCTTCACTTGAGCAGCAACTTGCTTGCCGTTCTTCTTGAAGTTCCCCTTCTTCCCTTTGCCCTTTTATTGAAACTAGTGGTCTTGTCTACCATCAACACTTGATGCTCTTTCTTGATTTCTACCTTCGTCGATTTCAACATCACGAAGAGCTTGGGAATCACTTTAGTCATCCCTTGCATATTATAGTTCATCACGAAGTTCTACTAACTTGGTGATGGTGACTAGAGAATTCTGTCAATCACTATTTTATCTGGAAGATTAACTCCCACTTGATTCAAGCGATTGTAGTACCCAGACAATCTGAGCACATGCTCACTAGTTGAGCGATTCTCCTCCATCTTTTAGCTATAGAACTTGTTGGAGACTTCATATCTCTCAACTCGGGTATTTGCTTGAAATATTAACTTCAATTCCTGGAACATCTCATATGGTCCATGACGTTCAAAACGTCTTTGAAGTCCCGATTCTAAGCCGTTAAGCATGGTGCACTAAACTATCAAGTAGTCATCATATTGAGCTAGCCAAACGTTCATAACGTCTGCATCTGCTCCTGCAATAGGTCTGTCACCTAGCGGTGCATCAAGGACATAATTCTTCTGTGCAGCAATGAGGATAAACCTCAGATCACGGATCCAATCCGCATCATTGCTACTAACATCTTTCAACACAATTTTTCTCTAGGAACATATCAAAATAAACATATGAAAGCAACAACGCAAGCTATTGATCTACAACATAATTTGCAAAATACTACCAGGACTAAGTTCATGATAAATTTAAGTTCAATTAATCATATTACTTAAGAACTCCCACTTAGATAGACATCCCTCTAATCTTCTAAGTGATTACGTGATCCATATCAACTAAACCATAACCGATCATCACGTGAGATGGAGTAGTTTCAATGGTGAACATCATTATGTTGATCATATCTACTATATGATTCACGCTCGACCTTTCGGTCTCCGTGTTCCGAGGCCATATCTGCATATGCTAGGCTCGTCAAGTTTAACCTGAGTATTCTGCGTGTGCAAAACTGGCTTGCACCCGTTGTAGATGGACGTAGAGCTTATCACACCCGATCATCACGTGGTGTCTGGGCACGACGAACTTTGGCAACGGTGCATACTCAGGGAGAACACTTCTTGATAATTTAGTGAGAGATCATCTTATAATGCTACCGTCAAACTAAGCAAAATAAGATGTATAAAAGATAAACATCATATGCAATCAAAATATGTGACATGATATGGCCATCATCATCTTGCGCCTTTGATCTCCATCTCCAAAGTACTGTCATGATCTCTATCGTCACCGGCATGACACCATGATCTCCATCATCTTGATCTATATCAATGTGTCGTCACACGGTCGTCTCGCCAACTATTGCTCTTGCAACTATTGCTATCGCATAGCGATAAAGTAAAGCAATTATTTGGCGCTTGCATCTTATGCAATAAAGAGACAACCATAAGGCTTTTGCCAGTTGCCGATAACTTTAACAAAACATGATCATCTCATACAACAACTTATATCTCATCACGTTTTGACCATATCACATCACAACATGCCCTGCAAAAACAAGTTAGACGTCCTCTACTTTGTTGTTGCAAGTTTTACGTGGCTGCTACGGGCTTAAGCAAGAACCAATCTTACCTACGCATCAAAACCACAACGATAGTTTGTCAAGTTGGTGCTGTTTTAACCTTCGCAAGGACCGGGCGTAGCCACACTCGGTTCAACTAAAGTTGGAGAAACTGTCACCCGCTAGCCACCTTTGTGCAAAGCACGTCGGGAGAACCGGTCTCGCGTAAGCGTACGCGTAATGTCGGTCCGGGCCGCTTCATCCAACAATACCGCCGAACCAAAGTATGACATGCTGGTAAGCAGTATGACTTGTATCGCCCACAACTCACTTGTGTTCTACTCGTGCATATAACATCAACACATAAAACCTAGGCTCGGATGCCACTGTTGGGGAACGTAGTAATTTCAAAAAATTTCCTACGCACACGCAAGATCATGTGATGCATAGCAACGAGAGGGGAGAGTGTTGTCTTCGTACCCACGCAGACCGACTGCGGAAGCGTTGACGCAACGTAGAGGAATTAGTCGTACATCTTCATGATCCAACCGATCAAGCACCGAAACTATGGCACCTCCGAGTTCGAGCACACGTTCAGCTCGATGACGATCACCGGGCTCCGATCCAGCAAAGTGTCGGGGAAGAGTTCCGTCAGCACGACGGCGTGGTGATGATCTTGATGCACCACAGCAGTAGGGCTTCGCCTAAACTCCGCTACAGTATTATCGAGGACTATGGTGGCTTGGGGCACCGCACACGGCTAAGGAATAGATCACGTGGATCAACTTGTTTGTTTCTGGGGTGCCTCTGCCTCAGTATATAAAGGACTAGAGGGGGGGAGGCTGGCCAGCCAAGCTTGGCGCGCCAGGAGAGTCCTACTCCCTCCCCAATCCTAGTTGGAATAGGACTAGCGGAGGGGGAAAAGAGAGAGAGGGGGCCGGCCACCTCTCCTAGTCCTAATAGGACTAGGGGAAGGAGGAGGCGCGCAGCCCATCTAGGGCTGCCTCTTCTCTTTTCCACTAAGGCCCATCATGGCCCATTTAGCTCCCGGGGGGTTCCGGTAACCTTCCCGGTACTCCGGTAAAATCCCGATTTCACCCGGAACACTTCCGATATCCAAACATAGGCTTTCAATATATCAATCTTTATTTCTCGACCATTTCGAGACTCCTCGTCATGTCCGTGATCACATCCGGGACTCCGAACAACCTTCGGTACATCAAAATGCATAAACTCATAATATAACTGTCATCGTAACCTTAAGCGTGCGGACCCTACGGGTTCGAGAACAATGTAGACATGACCGAGACACGTCTCCGGTCAATAACCAATAGCGGGACCTGGATGCCCATATTGGCTCCTACATATTCTACGAAGATCTTTATCGGTCAGACCGCGTAACAACATACGTTGTTCCCTTTGTCATCGGTATGTTACTTGCCCGAGATTCGATCGTCGGTATTCCAATACCTAGTTCAATCTCGTTACCGGCAAGTCTCTTTACTCGTTCTGTAATACATCATCCTGCAACTAACTCATTTAGTTGCAATGCTTGCAAGGCTTAAGTGATGTGCATTACCGAGAGGGCCCAGAGATACCTCTCCGACAATCGAAGTGACAAATCCTAATATCGAAATACGCCAACCCAACATGTACCTTTGAAGACACCTGTAGAGCACCTTTATAATCACCCAGTTACGTTGTGCCGTTTGGTAGCACACAAAGTGTTCCTCCGGCAAACGGGAGTTGCATAATCTCATAGTCATAGGAACATGTATAAGTCATGAAGAAAGCAATAGCAACATACTAAACGATCGGGTGCTAAGCTAATGGAATGGGTCATGTCAATCAGATCATTCACCTAATGATGTGATCCCGTTAATCAAATAACAACTCTTTGTCCATGGTTAGGAAACATAACCATCTTTGATTAACGAGCTAGTCAAGTAGAGGCATACTAGTGACACTCTGTTTGTCTATGTATTCACACATGTATTATGTTTCCGGTTAATACAATTCTAGCATGAATAATAAACATTTATCATGAAATAAGGAAATAAATAATAACTTTATTATTGCCTCTAGGGTATATTTCCTTCAGATTGCTGAAGAGCTGAGTGGTCGATCTTGAGCCCGAAAATGACTTCATCTAGAGGCTAGAGACCGGCAGACCCGATCAATTCATCATGCGTACAGAGGTACTTTTGCACTTACAAATCACCTTTCATTCCATTCTGCGTGTTATATATATTTTCTATCCATTCAAGCGCAGTTTGCAATATAGATAATTACGGTAGATTTTGGGGTAAAGTTTTGTCTATGCCTGCCAGCATGGTCGTTAGTTAATTTGGATCATGCATGTGTTTATTTTGCAGCTCAGTTAATGGAGCTTAAAAAACAGTTAGTCATGCATCAGAATATTGCCAATAGCCCAATACATGGGTCACCTTATAGCTTGTTTTTTTGTTAGTACTGAATTCCAAGTTTGAAGTTTGGACCGATTCTCACCTCACCTCCCTCACTACTAGGAAAAGGGCTATAGATGGAAATGACACTAATGGCGCACCAGACATGTGGTGCGCCATTAGTATATACTAATGGCGCACCACCTTCTGATGCGCCATTAGTGTTGAAACTACTAATGGCGCACCCTGCCCACGGTGCGCCATTAGTACCAATTTTTTTTTGAACTAGTGCGCCTGTCCAAATATACTAATGGCGCATCCACTGGTGGTGCGCCATTACTAGTTGTAACTAGTAATGGCGCACCAGCCAGAAGGTGCGCCACTAATGTTATTTTTTTATTATTGTTTTTATTCCTTTTTTTGCAAAAGTACTAATGGCGCACCACCAGGGGGTGCGCCATTAGTAACCTGGATTACTAATGGCGCATTTGTTGCTGGTGCGCCATTAGTAAGTGGGCAGCAACAAGATATTTTGGACAGCCTCTCCTCCCACACTCACTTTCTCCCCACTTCATTCTCTCCACCGCCTCCTCCTTGTCTCGGGTGCCTCCTCTTTTTCACCTCATTTCCACCATAGATTCATTCAAATTAAGTGGTTAAGTTACCTTGTTTTGCTAGGTAAGTAAGGGGGGAAGCTATATTTATGTTGTTCTCCCTACAACAATGTGCACATGCACTTTTTATGGCCTAGCTAGATCTATGTATGTTCGTGGTGTTGCATATGTTTGTGGTGTTGCATATGTGTTTGTGTTTGGAGGTGTACCGGTATTTGAAATGCGATAGTTGCCAATATTTTGCCGGAATGTTGATTCATTTCCGTTTCGGCGAGAATTTTGGCATTAAGCATTCTTTTTGGTCCTATTTTTAGGGAAAGTCATGCCAAATTTTTTCTTGGTTCTAAAATATCGTTTTGCTCTACCCCGCAGGCGACCATGGTCCGCACGATGACCGAAGGCATCGTGAATAGGTTTTTGAGGTCCGCGAAGGCCGAGATGCTTCAAAAGAACGAGACGGAGATAAGATGTCCGTGTCGAAGATGCAAGCTGAATAGCCTTATTGCGGACCCGGATTCCGGGCAGGTGCGGGACCACCTGCTCTTGCATGGTTTCATGGATGGCTATCGGTGGCAAGGTGATGAAGATGACTACGAAGTCGTCCATGGGGGCCGGGCAAGAAATGAGGAAGGGCAGCAAGACAACCACCGCGGCTCGGGGGGGCGAGAAGACGAAGAATCCCCAGGAGATGATCACGACGGTGATGCTGTACACAGTCATCATGTAGAAGATGCAGGACATGATGATGATGCCGGCGGAGCAGACGACGCTGGACCATCGATGGGCTGGGTGCAGGACCCTCATATTCAAGAGCTGCTTCTCAAGCAGACGGATAACGCAAGAGCTGCCGCCCGAGAGAAAGCCAAGATGGATCAACTTGAGTTAGACGCGGTTACTCCATTGTATGAAGGATGCAGGCCCGAGGATACCCGCCTGAAAGTAACGCTCATGGCTCTGGAGATGAAGGTAAAACACAAAATGACCGACGCATGCTTCGACGAGAACATGTCATTCTGGCACGAACGTCTTCCCAAGGGGAACAAGTGCCCGACCAGTTTGGAGGAGGCGAAGAAAATCGTGTGTCCTCTGGATTTACCGCACGTGAAATACCATGTGTGCATGAACAATTGCATCATTTATCGGGACGAGCACGCGGAGTCTACCATATGTCCGGTGTGCGGTGTCACTCGATACAAGAAGAGGAAGAAAGCTCCTCGAAAAGTGGTGTGGTACTTTCCGATCACTCCTCGTCTGCAGCGGTATTTCGCGGACCCTAAGGTAGCAAAGCTCCTGCGTTGGCACGCGGATAGGGAGGAGAAGAAGCGAGAAGATGACGCAAATGATCCGGAGATAGATAAAAAAGACAAGATGCTGAGTCACCCTAAGGATGCGAGCCAGTGGCAAGCGTTGAACTTCGAATACCCAGAATTTGGGAACGATCCAAGGAACATCATGCTGGGCGCGAGCACCGATGGAGTCAATCCGTTTGGCAGCCAGAGAAGCACACATAGCACCTGGCCTGTGTTCGTGTGGATGTACAACCTTCCCCCCTGGTTGTGCATGAAGAGGAAGTACATTCACATGAGTATGCTAATTGAAGGGCCGAAACAACCAGGGAACGACATCAATCTGTATCTGGGGCTGCTGAAAGAGGAGATTGACACGCTGTGGAAAACGCCAGCCAATACGTGGGACGCCGCAGAGAAAGAATATTTCCCTATGAGAGCCGCACTGCTCACGACGGTGCACGACTATCTCGGTTACGGATATCTTGCGGGGCAGGTAGTCCACGGATTTTCTGGATGCGTAAGGTGCATGGATGACACAACGTATCGCCAGCTAGATAGAGATCCCGGGTCTTCGAAAACCGTGTTCATGGGACATCGAAGGTGGCTTCGCGACGATGACCCGTGGAGGAAACGCAAGGATCTGTTCGATGGTGAAACCGAACCCCGAAAACGCCCGTGTACGAGGAGCGGCGAGGAAATAGACAAGCTGTTGAAAAATTGGAAAGACTGCCCACTGCCGGGAAAGAAGCAAAAGGCGCCAGAGCCGCTGCTGAAGGTATGGAAAACGAGGTCTGTTTTCTGGGACTTGCCGTACTGGAAGATCCACCGTGTGCCTCACAGCCTTGATGTCATGCATATCACGAAGAACGTGTGCGAGAGTCTGCTTGGTACCCTGCTCAACATGCCAGAGAGGACCAAAGATGGGCCGAAAGCAAGGGCAGACTTGAAATCAATGGGCATCAGGCAGGAGCTTCACGCTATATATGATGATGATGATGATGATGATGATGATGATGATGATGATGATGAGGCGAAGCAGGACACAGAAAGTCGTCGCAAAGGCAAAAAGGCCAAGAAGACCGGAAATGACTACCCTCCCGCGTGCTTCACTCTAAGTCAGGAGGAGATCGAGCAGTTTTTCACCTGCCTCCTAGGAGTAAAACTTCCTTACGGTTACGCGGGGAAGATAAGCAGATACCTAGACCCAGCGAAGCAGAAGTTCAGCGGGATGAAGTCTCACGACTGTCACGTGCTGATGACGCAGATACTTCCAGTTGCAATCCGTGGGATCATGGATGCGCACGTCCGTGAAACGCTATTTGGCCTATGCAACTTCTTCGACGTCATCTCTCGGAAGTCGATTGGCGTGAGGCAACTCAGAAGGCTACAGGAAGAGATCGTGGTGATACTATGCGAGCTTGAGATGTACTTCCCGCCCGCATTCTTTGACGTTATGGTGCATCTGCTGGTCCATATAGTGGAGGATATCATCCAACTCGGGCCGACGTTCCTGCACAGCATGATGCCGTTCGAAAGGATGAATGGTATCATCAAAGGATACGTTCGCAACATGTCACGTCCAGAGGGAAGCATAGCCAGGGGCTTTCCCCCCCGTCATTCTCGAAAAAAATAGCCAGGGGCTTTCTGACCGAAGAGTGCATCTCCTACTGCACGAATTATCTAGGCATCGAGAACCCCGTTGGTCTGCCCATCAACAGGCACCTCGGCAGGCTCGCTGGATGGGGTCACCGTGAGGGTCGCTGCGAAATGCATGTCGACTTCGAGGGTCGACTCGCCGACTTTGAAAGAGCAAACCTAGTCGCACTACAACACATAGACGTGGTCGATCCTTGGGTGGTAGAGCACAAAACCTTTATTAAGAAGACGTACAATGACCGAGGCCAACAGAGGACGGACGGAGATATACTCAAAGAGCACAACTCATGTTTCACGCGTTGGTTCAAGCAGAAGCTTCTGTCGTACCCTTTACATGAGGATTCTTCCGCGGAAGAACAACTCATATTCGCCTTGTCACAGGGCGCCGAGCACAACCTGATGACCTATGAGGCGTACGATATCAACGGCTACACATTCTACACCGAGGCCAAGGACATGAAGAGCGATGGTTATCAGAACTCCGGGGTAACGATGGAATCCTACACCGGTAACGACAAGGACAGATACTACGGAAGGATCGAGGAGATCTGGGAGCTGAGCTACGCTGGAGAGAAGGTCCCGATGTTCCGTGTCAGATGGGCCAAGAACGTCATAAAAGAAGACCGGTATTTCACCACCATGGTTATACCCGAAGCCAAATCCAAGACCGCGGGCGCAAACGTCACCGCGAAAAATGAGCCATGGGTACTGGCTTCCCAAGTGGACCAATGCTTCTTCATTACCGACCCGCCAAAGCCCAGTCGTGTTGTCATGAGGAGAGGCAAAAGGAAGATCATCGGAATGGATGGAGTAGCCAATGAGCAAGACTTCGACAAGTACGGCGACCCGAGGATCGAACATGACGACGATGATGAAGTAGCAGCATACACCACAAGAAGAAGCAGGACCACCCTACCTAAAGGACGTCCGTTCCATAGAAGAACTCCATTTGCGAAAAAGAAGGGCAAGAAGATTGTGAACAGATAGCTAGCTAAGATCGATTGTATTTAAATCATAGACTTCATTTCTCGATTATATTACATGGGCACTTTTTGAACTATCATGAATATTTTTTAATTTCATGGACACTCGATCTCGATCCTCCTCCATCTCGATCGCTATCCCACCTCGCCAGATCCGGTCCATCGGCCGCTGCCGCCGACCGCCCGCACCCTTTCGATTCCCCTACTCAACCGCCGCCGCCGACCCCCCGCACCCCTCCCCTACTCAACCGCCGCCGCCGACCCCCCGCACCCCTCCCCTACTCAACCGCCGCCGCCGACCCCCCGCACCCCCCGCACCCTCCCCCGCTCCACCGGCATTACTGTTTGATGATATTTTTTTAAAAAATATTACTGTCTTATAAAAAAATATTACTGTTATGATTTAAACAAGTTTGAACATATTTAAACACAAGTAAGTATCAAACAACATTTTTAATGCATAAAAAAATTTGTGGAGCCTGGGAATCAAACCCAGGACCTCCTGGTGTGAGAACTAGCTGCTGACCAGTCGAACTAGTAGAGAAGACTTGATGTGTATCAGGTCTGGTGGTAGATAACCTATTGGCTCGGGCAGAAGTAAAAAAAATACTAATGGCGCACCTGGGTGAGGTGCGCCATTAGCATGTATGTACTTATGGCGCACCGAGGGGTGGTGCGCCATTAGTATTGTGCCCCTACTTCGTATCGATCCCCTCTCTCCCTCGCCCTCGCCCGCGATCCCCTTCCCCTCTCCTCTCCCGACGCTGCCGCCCCGCCACCCTCGACGCCGCCCCGACACCAGCGCCGCCCCGTCCACACCACACCATCGACGCCTCCCTCTCCCCATCCTCCCCTTCCTCCCCTCCGACCCCACCCCACTCTCGCCGGAGCAGCGCCGCCCCGTCCACACCACACCACCGACGCCTCCCTCTCCCCATCCTCCCCTTCCTCCCCTCCGACCCCACCCCACTCTCGCCGGAGCAGCGCCGCAGGGCCGACACCAACCTCGCCCTCGCCCGCGCGCGCCGCAACCTCCGCCTTGCCAAGTTCGGAGCTGCTCGTGGAGGAGACATGGCTGGAGGCGCTCTCCGTGGCTGGAGGCGATCGCCGGCCCACCGGCGGATCTCCCTGACGCCGGCCGACCGCAGTTGATACCCCTCATCCCCTGATCAAGCCTTCTTCAGAGAGAGATAGTGAGGTACCTCATCCCCTTCTGTACTTTACACTACACATACACATAATTTTGCAGTATATCAATGTGATTTTCCAGTACATCTCCATCCATCTGAATTTGACTCATATGCATAATTTTGCAGTACATTATGATTTTGGCTAGATGCGTATGAGTTCATAATTTTGCAGTACACATTATCGGGCTTCCTTCTCTCACTAGATGTAGTGCACAAGTAGATGAACTGATGAACTCATACACATAATTTTGCATATAATTTGTTCAACTATGTCATTATGATTGATAGAATGTAATTATTGAAGAATTAAGAGGATCGGAACCATTGCTTCTCTTTTTGAGAGACATGCTATGCTGTTAGGGTTAAGATTTTTTAGTCCCCGCCCCCGACTCTGCTGCTGAAGTTACCGTTGAAATCAAGGTAAAATCACTGTTGAACTGGGTGTAAAATCACTACTGTTGATATTCAAATTTAAACTTGAAAATGAAAATTGAATTGGAGAATTAAATCACTGTTTTTTAGTCCCCATTTCTGAACCTATGCTAACCTTGCAAGCAGCATAACAGGCAATGTACTCCAAAATACTATAAGAACTGGAGTAAAAGATGACTGCATCTCACAGAATATAAGAAATGGGGACTCTTGGCTAAGTATGGAAATGCCACAGAGTATAAGAAGTACTCCTGCATCTTACACAATGATAGGTCTAATTTATGCTACTCAACGAAAGAAGAAGAAAAATGCACTATATACACTGCCAACTGTATTTAGTTAACATTACACTGCCACTACTATTCAGCACAAACGTTTGATCATCTCACTCTACTTACTATCAATTGACACTGTATAACTGTCAGCTCCATTCACTAGCAGCAGCCAGCACTTCTGAATCTAATCTTTCTTGGGCAAGCTCGGCTACTTGTTGTTAGTCATTCACTAAAAGATCCTCAACAGACTGCATGCATCTAGTATTAAATTTCTTGGACGGATCATCTCTTTTAGCAAAGGACTGTAATAATTAACTAACTGAAAATTTGACATTCTGGACTATGCTTGGCTCTGGTTTTGTGAAATCTCATCTCTTTTCTAGTGCCATGACTAGTCATGAATTTTATTTTACTTTCCCCACTTTATAACATTCAGAAATTGTTTACTAGCTCAAGCTTCTCCTTTGCACTTTATCACTTCAATCTGCTGCTACCTCAAGCTTCTCGTTTACACTTGTGCCAAGTAGCATTTTTTCCTTGTATAATTATATGGTGGTTGACTGAGCTGCTACTTTTTCCTTGTAGAAGATCGCAGGTCGAGTGGGAGGGATCCAGTTGCGACGACACCGAATCACTAGCAAGGCAGCTGCCTAGAATAATAGGTTGACTCACCTATATATACTACTATCTTGCATCTCTCTCTTGTTTCTTCTTCTATATACTACTATCTTGCATCTCCAATTTTTAAGTAATCTTGCATATGTTAGAAACTACATATATGGTCTCCGGTTTTCTTACCTCTACTCTAAAACACCAACGCATCAACAAAAGAAGATGGTATTTTTGTTACGCTTTCAGTTCGTGTCAGCAGGGAGATATAATGTTTTACAATCTTTCTGGTTATATTGGAGTTAGGTTTTTTGAATATGAGTAGCAGTGACTTGGATATACCTTATGGAGTTGTAACAGTTCCTCTTGGTGCTTAGGTGCATTTTCTTTGTGTAACTTGGTTTAAAAAACAGAACCTTAATCAGCATGATCCTCTGACCTTAGAAGCAAAATAATCGATCTGACTGCTAGGAATCAGATGTATGTTTTTTAGCATCCCATCAGACTAGTTATGCGTCGTACGATTTGTTTCATCTCATATATGTTGAATATAATGCCAGAAAAGGTGCTTGGGTTAGTCTGTTAACTAAAAAAGTTCAGATTCAGAAACCTGTAATTTCTACTTTTATGCCTCTGTTACTCCAGTCAAAATTTTATGTTTGATGCCCATGGTAGTTGAGCTCTCACCTCACCTCACGCAGCATGCATGATGCCACAATGTCTAGTACGTACTGCCAAGCAACTGGCAAATAATTATAGCTTAGAATAAATAAATCTGATGTAAGATAAGCATGGCATGAGCTTTAATTAAATAGCATAATACACGTTGGTAGTCCATCTCTCTCAAAAAAAATACATGTTGGTAGCAGATGATAGATACCAATCCATTGGATCATCAGACATATTAAAGTCTTTTTTTGAGCCCTTATTAGCTACTCACACTATTTGCCCCGCGGTTTCTCTGTCATGGCTACCAAGTGATTGACGGTGGGCTAGAAAAATAAAACCACCAAACTATCAGTAAAAGATGTGAACCAACATCTTTCATTGTTATGCATATCAAACACCAAGGGTTATTTTCACTTAAAGTTTTAGAATGGGTGCATTACAATTCAGTCTGATATCTAATAAGACACTCTGGGCTGATATAATTATGGAACAGAACCAACCATGATAAATAAAAGGTGATGTTGTCTATGCATTACCAAAAATGTATCTTTGTGAACAAATAAATTGGTACCAACAGCAATGCCATCTTACTGTAGAATTAGAATACATGGACATGATCAGCTCAGCTCCCAAACTGCCATTCATCACATCAATTTCCCCTTATGTAACTCCAGTCAAAATTTTATGTTGGTCTACCTAGTAGATGCCCATGGTTTGATTTTATGTTTGTTCCTATCAATACAAATGCTGAGCTATGTTCCATTTTTACTGTTCTTTGTGATAGTTTTTGCAACTTTACTTCCCATCTTAAGGCAAGCCCCATTTTTACTGTTCTTTGTTAGCAGAGCTGCTTGTTTCTAAGAACTTTGATACTATTTGGATCAAAGTTAAATGAGCACATAGATGACAAAAAAAGTTCAGATTGTAAAATGTTCATTTTGCTGCTAGTGCCCATTTTGAGTAATTGCTTAGAGGGATGATCCTGTGTGAGCTGGTGGAGTGATTTGTTTTCTACATAAAGCTCTTTAGTCAGGCTGGTTTTCGTGAAATACACATGAAGCTTCACCAGCTCCTGTGGGTGTGGGATCCATGTGACATGTGACATTGCATCCATGTCCACCTGGGATAATGATTTTGCAGGTACCCCGAGAGGCCCTTGAGTTTGCCGGAATGTCGATTAACTTCCGTTCCGGCAAATTCGGGTACTCCATATGTCCTATTTTCAGCAAAGGTCATGCTGAAATTTTCCGTGAATTTTAGCATGACTTTGCTAAAAATAGGACATATGGGGTACTTGTGACTAATGCATGGGCCGGGGTATCTTAGTAGTTAATTAAGTAGGATCAAGTGCCCCGGCGTACTTGTGACTAATGCATGGCTTTTAGGGTGCCTCGGTGTCGATAAAAACCGAAATGATGAAAGGTTAGGCTTTTAGGGTGCCTCGGCGTCGAAAAACCCTCAATGATAAAAGCTTAGATTTTAGGATGCCTCGGTGTCGACAAACCCTAAATGATGAGACCATGATCTTGTTCCTTGACAATAACCAACTTTTTGACCAAACTTTGTTTCTATTTAGAGAGAAACATGGCCCACAACGATGAGGCCGGGGGTTCGGGCGGCAAGGCATTCTGGGAGCTGTCCCAGGAGATGGAGGAACAACCTCACTTGTATGAGGCCGCCGCCTTCCCCACCGATCCTGAGACCACGGATGGTGCCGCCGAGGATGACCACACTGATGCCACCACTGATGGTGCCGCCGAGGATGCCACCACTGATGATGGCGGCGCACGCACAGATGGCAGCCAACCGAAGAGGCAACGGAAGGACCGGCGCCCGATCGTGCTCCGCACCCTCAAGGAGGAAGTTACTGAAGTGGACTCCAACGGGAATCCAACGGCGCCCGAACGAATAGTCAAGGGGTACTCGCTTCAGCTCGGGTGCATTGTCCGGAGCACCGTCTCGATCAACACCGAGAACCTGAGGCATCCTGACCGAGGGAATTTGCGCAACCTCCTCTTCACGAAGCTGCACGAACGATACAAGTTCCCCGCTGAATTTGAAAACACAAGCCTCAAAGGGAATAAAGTGAACAATGCTGCCCTCACGAAGATGAGCAAGGCCCTGTCTACTTGGAAAAGCAATGTGAAGAGAATGATCGAGAAAGGTGAGAGTTATCAGAAGATCAAGGAGAAAAATCCTTCGATCACCGAAGATGACTACAACGACTTCAAGATCAATTGCTCGAGCACCGCAAGCTCCCAATCAAGTGAGTGGGGGAAACAAATGCGGGAGCTGAACATAGGGGAACACACACTCGGTCCCGGCGGTTACAGAGTGGCGGAGCCTATATGGGACAAGGAGGAGGCGGACCGTGCCGAGCAAGGCCTACCGCCCCTCTTCGATAAATACGGTGACAAGCAGACCAGGAACTTTGTCAGGGCCCGGTACAAGAAGGACCCGAAAACAAAGGAGCTTACCACGGATCCGAAGACCAGGCAGCTTGAGCTTGTTCTGGTAAGGAATACACCCCCGCGTAATTAGCTCCATATGGTTGCATTCTAATTAATGAAGCCAAATTTCTAAATGGTTCACATTCCTTCCGCAGGCGACTGAAAGCAGTAGCGCGGGGTCGACTAAGAGCAACCCTTGGGACACCACTCTAAATAGGGGGTTGAATGTAATGAAGAACAAGGATAAGCTCAGTAAGCCGACGTCAGCTGGTCGTGTGGCCGGCAAAGGCTTGTCGACAAAATGGGGGTCATACTATACCGCTGGTGTGCGGAAGGAGAAAAAGACCAGCTCGGAAAGCCAGGCGCGAGAGGTTCAAGAACTCAAGGCACAGGTGGCGCGGATTCCGGAGATTGTCCAAGAGCAAGTGGAACAACGACTCGGAGCGACGATCACCGCCCTTGTGCCTACCTTGATCTCGGGGTTGAGTGCGTGGATTGCGGGCGGCCAACAGGGGCCGCCCCCGATTCCTAGCTTCACGGCCAGCAACTCGCATAATGCGATGGCGGGGCCATTGGTGCCTCCGGCGGAGGCGACATTGGTGTCTCCGACGCCGGCACGGGAGCTTAATGCACCCGGGTGTACGCCGGCCGGCACCTCTGCAGCAAGCGGCACCTCCGTCAACTGCACGCCCGCCGTTGGCGGTGCGTCGACATTAGCCGAGCTCGACGCCATCATCACGGTAACTAATTAAGCCTCTCTCGGCCGAGGACTTCATCTCCTTGCCTTTGACTGGGCATCCCTGACGCCCTACATGTTTTCGCAGGGCGCCGCCGACGTTCCGTGCACTCTCCTCCACTTCGTGAACAACGAGTTGGTCGATGTCGCCAAGGGCAAAATCGTTCAACCGGGCAACCCCTTGTTCCACGGTACCCAGATGCCACCCAACTTGTTTAGGGTTCAACTGGTTCGGGTGCTGCCAGGCTGCGACGACTTGTTACCTCCGATTCGACCCGTCGGGGCCGACGATGAAGACGTGATGACCCTCAGCGCCTGCCTGAGCTGGCCCCTGCTTTGGCCGAAGAGCCAGATTCGTTTGGGGGCGGGGGACACCACCCCAAAGACAACACCGCCAGTCGTGCCGGCGCCAAGTCGGCCCCATGGCAAGACCGCCGTAACGGTGCCGGACATCCCTATGCCACTGGATCCAAACATGCATATGGCACAGGATCAGAACGACGACGACGACGATGATACATTTGGCAACGTCGATCAGTACTTTGCCGATCATGGGTACGATGGCGACTTCATGGGGCCTCCTTCTCAAGAACCAAACCCAACAAAAGACGTGTGCGATCTAGCTGGTACCGCGGAGAAGCCAAGTTGCAACAGGCGCCGTCTGACGTTCAGCTCTCAGGAGACGCCTCCAGCTGCCGACTTCACCGAGCCTCAGATAGGCGAGGTGCGAAATATTATCAGCCCCAACACACTCAAGAAGGCGGTCTGTGAGCAGAACTCGGTCCCATTACAGGAGAAGAAGAAGGCACGCAAAAGAAAGACTAAGAAGGGTGCGAGCCAGCCGGCACCGAGTACGATCCGTGCTCAGGACGGGCCACCTTCACCGCAGGATATCTCGAGGAGGGTGCATGTGGCGGGTAGGGCGATGCTACCGACAAATATGCTCAATGCTGCAACCGGTGCTATGCGGAGTCTGCATGACAGTGTTCTTTCTTTGGAGAAGCGGCGTCTCAGGGAGAAGGATGTGGCATACCCAGTTTTCGCGGCCAAGGTGCCAGAGGGCAAGGGCTTTGTGGATAACTCCATCGGGCGTACGATCGTCCTGCGTTTTGATGACATCCACGCTATGTTGAACCTTCATCCGCTGCACTACACCTTCGTTCGGCTATTTTCGCTGAGTATGGAGATGCGGATCATTCGCGACAAGACCCCGGACATCGTGATAGTCGACCCCTTCTACATGCGTGCCAAGATCTTGGGCAGCGCTGGGGACCGGCAAGTCGCGAGTTCTTACCTCGAAGGCGTCATTCTGGCAAACCAAGATAAGGATAACTTCCTCGTGCCTTACTTTCCCGAGTAAGTCCTCCCCTCAACCGGCCCGTAACATATGAATTCTTACATTTCGATCGTTTTTCTTTTAACATTCCGTGTTTTCTGCAGTGACACACGTTGCACGCTCATCCTCCTAAGCCCCAAATATTCCATGGCCACGTATTTCGACCCGGACCGTCAGTCGAACGTAGACTACACAAATGTCAAGAAGGTTCTTGATGATGTTCTCCCCGGCTACGCCAAATCTGGAGGCACCTTCACCAGGCCTATTCGTAAGTACGGCAAGCACGTGTTCTCCCACAATACGACGTTCTGCTGCGTCAAGCAGCCGCCTGGCGGTCAGAAGGGTGCCTACTACGCCATCCATCACATGCGGGCGATCGTACGGGACCATCATCAACTTCTGCTACCGAGTAAACTCAAAGATTGGGCCGCGAGCGTGTCGGCAATCCAGGACGCGGACCTCCGACAAGAATTCTTTCGCATCCAGTCGGAGTTTGCGGAAATCATCCATCAAGATGTCCTTCGTACCTCGGGGCAGTTCTACCTCAGAAATCAACCGTCCAACAGTGACATCGACACAATGCTACAAATGCAGGCTGACAACGACCGTTATTTCATGACTCCCACGATAGACGGCGGCTTCATCCACGCTCCGGTCCCTTGAGTCGAGTCGAAAGCAGTGATGCTGTGTCTAGTTCTGAAACATCGATTGGCTCATGTTGTAATTAAACTTTAATGAACTTGTAGTATGTCTCTTTGGTTTCGAGAGTCGTTCAACTTAGATGTAATCGATGCTATTAATGTCTTGCTTTTCTCTTCCGATCGTTCTGTTGCATAATTATATATTGCTTATGTATTGTCTGTGAATTGGTACTAACGTTTCGTTTGGCTAGTGCATAGCGATGCCGACGTATGTCGTGTATAAGGGTAAGGTTCCCGGAGTCTACGATGACTGGGAGGAGTGTCAGAGACAGGTTCACCGATTCAGCGGTAACAGTTACAAAGGGTACACCACTAGGGCCGAGGCCGAATCTAGATACGTCCGCTATCTAGCGGGAGAGGGGAGGGAGCGTTGGAGGAACCGGATGAAGACGAGTTTCATCGTGATGATGCTCATCGTGATGACCGCAGCTCTCTTCTATGTGATGGTAGTTTGGATGATCGATATCGACTTGTAATGTGAAGACAAACTCGCTACTCACGGTCTCGAGACTTGTAATATAATGTTCTATCTTTGTTCGGTCTTTTCAATTCAGAGACTAATATGATGAATTGTATTCGGAGACTAATATGATGAATTGTATTCTTCTATTGTATTCGATGAATCTGTTGTTGTTGTGTGCTGTCTATATTTTGTCAAATTATACATTTTGTAACTTGTGCAAAAAACAGAAAATAAAAAAATAAAAAAAACCTAATATTCATGGCGCATCACATGACAGTGCGTCATTAGTATGACAAAGCATACTAATGGCGCATCACTGGTAAGTGCGCCATTAATATGCCATGGTTACTAATGGCGCATCCAGTGGTGGTGCGCCATTAGTATGCCAAAGCACCTGGACATACATGGCCCCTGGGAGGCATACTAATGGCGCACCCGCGATGCGCCATTAGTATACCAGATACTAATGGCGCACCAGGTGGTGCGCCATTAGTCAAAATTACTAATGGCGTGCTGTTAATGACGCACCACAGATGCGCCATTAATGGCCATACTAGGTGCGCCATTAGTAGGGGTTTTTCTAGTAGTGCCTGTACACATATGCAGGTTATCAAGGCGGACACCATTGATGTGGCCGTCGAAAGGATTCTCGTTGAACTTTGGAAACACACTACAAGCAGCAGAGAGAATGCCATCTATTTTGATGGCTGGGATGGTCTTGGGGCATCTTCCGTCCTGCAAGCCGTAGCCAAACGCCTTGAAGTATCAAATGAGCTGTCAAAGAGGCCTGCAGGGCTAGAGTTTGAGAAAATCATCCACATTGACTGCTCAAAGTGGAAGAGCAGAAGAGCAATGCAGAGGGAAATAGCAGAGCAGCTGAACCTTCCCAACTGGGTGATGGAGATATTTGACAAGCAAGATGAGGAGGATGGTTTCAATGGATTAGATGAAGGCTCTCGAACTGAGATAGCACAAGTTGTCAGAGAGATCTATCAAAGAACACAGAATCAGAGATTCTTGGTGATCCTGCACAATGGAAGCAGTGAGGAGATTGATATATTCGACTTCGGTCTTTCTTTAGATCGATATTCTAGTAGCAAGATGTTGTGGACTTTCCAAGGGAGGTTTCGGCTTGATCCCAAGATGATAGACAGTGTGAAGAAGAGCACAACAACAGGTGTTCTTCTTTCAGCTTCAGGAGATAGGCAAGATCCACGGGAGCTTTGGTCATATCTAGTGAGCCACGAGGCTGCACAAGTTTCCAGCAATAAGTATGGCCATGTCATCATCGATCCAGCTATTGCTGCTCAGTGCGTCTTGTATATGTTGAAGCAATCTTGGATTGGCTCTCGCATCATTGACTATGACAGGGCTATCCACACCAGTAACTATTGGATATGCGCTGGCATCATTGCACTGACAGACATTGACAGAGCATGGAGAGTTGGTGCTGTTTTGCAGCATGAGATGCCATTCTTGAACATTGACACCCGTCTCAAGAATGATGAATCAGCAGGAATGGCTTCCTATCACCTGGCAAAGTCTGCTGAGCACATGCCGTACTGGATATCGACAACAACTTCAACTTCCAGATTTGTAGTGAGCCCCTCCGGTGTAATTCCTGAGAATATGTTTTCGCACTCGCACATGCTCGGCGTGCTCAAGCTCTCAAGGTGTGCCTTCAGTTTCTCATCGCCTCCATTCCTCTGTTGCCACAGCCTGAGATTCCTGTGGCTTGAACATTGCCGGGACCTCGTAACAGGGAGAAGTACAACAGATCATCACCATACAGAGGCAAACAAGGAGTTGGGCAACAGGACCACGACATCGTGGGAATGCTTCCAGAGCTTGTGGGTGCTTGACCTGCGCTACACAGGTTGGGATCAGATCTGGTCCACAAGGGTGATGGATCTAATGACCCAGCTTAGGGAGCTAAACGTGATGGGAGCTGAAAACTGGGACATGAGCCATTTGCGAGGATGGCTGCGTAACATTCGCAAGTTCCGGGTAACAAAGTCCACGTGCTTCTTCAGTGACAACATGCTCTCGGAGATGGAAAATATGGAGCTTCTTGATTTTTCGGGAAACATCATCAGACAAGGCATGGCAAGCAACAGTACCTTCAAGACCGTGATTATTGATGAATTTGATGGTTTAAAAAAAATCTTTTAAGGGCTATAAGGAATTGAAGAACTTGTACATGAAAAGAATTTCGAGGGGTCTCGAGGAGCTGGACCTGTCGGGTACAAGTGTGAAAACTCTTGACCTCAGAGGAGTGGAAGCCAAATCACTCCCTAAGCGGATTATCCTGCTAGGCTGCGAGAAGCTCGGCACAATTGTATGGGCACTGCGTGTGACAGATGGATGGTGGCCGGAAGTGCTGCACATTGACACCACCTCAACATTAACATCAGCTTTTTTTTTTTGCGAACAACATTAACATCAGCTTACGCAGGGGAGGCACCACTTGCAGTTCCACATGCTGATCGATCCCTCCAACAGTATAAAGAAGAAACGTTTAAGGGTGGATGGCGGATTACTCTTACAGAAACAAGGCTTCTTAGGTCGCTTGCTTCTGTAAGAATTTTTTTTAAACATGCATCCGTACACATTGATATTTGTCCTGCAGCTACTGTTGGTGGTAGCTACGCCCAAGGAATGAATGGCAACAAACTAGTGCAGGCCCAACCAAAAACAAGTACCATCGTGAGCTCTGAGTACGTCTTGAAGACTGGCCCAGTTGAAGTGATGATTATATGGGAGTGCCCCAAGATAGTTACAAAGTGGAACCGACCGACATGTATCATAAAGGTGATCATGCACAGGCAGGGCAACAAACTTTTGGAGAATGCTTTAAGTGCTAGTACTAGCGCTTTATCATTGCCTGACATTATATATCAGACTGCTACATCGCTGCACGTGTATGATAACTCGTCCATCACCAGTATATCTGCACCTCCCCAAGGACCAGGATGGTATGATCTAGGATGGTGCCCGGTTGAGAGGTGCCCCAAGTTGCGCACAGTCTTCGCCGTTCCCCAGCGCGGTGCTGTGAATCGGTTTGGTTATCCGCACACATTCTGGGCATCCCAGCTCCTTTCTGCACGCCACATCTATAGCATGCCAATAGAAGGTTATTGTGAATACGTGGATTTCTTGCACCTGGACTACTGCCCCAGGCTCGTACATGTGCTCTCGGTGTCCATACGTCCAGGTGGCTTGATGACCCATTTGATTACTCTAGAGATATTGTGGTGCGGAGATCTTAGGGAGGTGTTCCCTTTGAGCCTTGAGCTTCAAGAGCAGGATAATATTCTAGAATGTCCCATGCTGAGGCGCATCCACCTGCACGAGCTCCCCATGCTGCATTACATCTGTGGTCGTAGGATATTTGCGCCTAAACTCAAGATCATCAAGATCAGGGGCTGCTGGAGCCTCGAGCGTCTGCCTGCTATCGGACGCAACACCAAGCCGCCCATGGTGGATTGCGAGAAGGAATGGTGGGACAACCTAGAGTGGGACGGGTTGGAGAAGTACCATCACCCTTCCCTCTACAAGCCGAGCCACTCGGTGTACTACAAACCCCAGCTGCCCAGAGGCACCATACTCAAGTGAGCTTTACATCTAGTACATACATACACTGTGCTAGTAAGCTCTTGTGCTGAACCAAATTATTACTCTCTTTTGTCTACATACAAAAAATCAGACTAGTATTGTAGTAGTATGTGTGATTGATCATTCATACCATTGCTGGTTTGTATGCTGCAGGTAATCGATCTCTTCCGTGGATTGATATTGAGCTTATTGCAACGCAATATGCATGATCGCCGTGCATGCAGTGCTGCCTCCTACATAACTGAAGCTTTCCTGCCGTGTGATTATGTGTTGCTTGCCCTGCTTCCCGCTTGATTAGTTTGTGTTGTTCTCTCTACATCTGTGTTGCCTTGCTGTGGCTTCCAGTTTGGTTTGGTTTGATTATCTTTGCTCAGAGCTCTCGAGCAAATGTGAAATAAATCAGAGTGGGCATTCAGCTTATGAGCGCACATGAGCTCATGAGCGCTCGTGTCGCTGCTTGCTCATTCTGCATGTGTGGTTCCTTATTACAGTATATGAACTGTTGGGTATGTGGTGATTGTAATTTGTAAGCATGAACGATGATGGTGGTGATATGCGTGTGTGTGCGTGGTGTTGTTTGTTGTGGTACAACTATGAACATTGTCACTTGTTATGTGTTGATTGCAAGTAAGCTGGATGGTGTTAATTCCCAGGCAGTTTTATATATGCTCATTGTTCCATCGTGTACTTGGACCTGATGTGCTGGCTATTTTGCCTATTAGGCTGGCTCGCATGTGCTTCCTGGCCTGTATTTCCTTTGCCAAGATAGATGTATATTATATACATGGTCTGGCATATATATGTAGTAAAGCTTGTTCACCATCCTTCGGAGATAGTGTGCTGCGGAAAAGAGTTCATCCTGCCACTTGTTAATATTTGTGTTGGGGCACCGACCCTTATACAGACTACCCTTTGCTTAGAATTAACTGCATACAATTTCATATCTTTGTTTATTTTTTGGTACAGCTTTGTGCAACTCGCATCTGTATGCTGCATTCGATAGTTTCCTCGATTCGACTGGCTCGGAAGATTCAAAACATTGCTCAATTGGCATCATGATCCTGCTGCTTTGCGATATTTTGTCTCCATCTTTAATTCCTGTAGCTATCCCAGCTACAAGCATAAGGCCGATTTCTTCTTTTGAAACTTGAACAATCGATTGAGTGATCTATATTCTTTGCTCTCGAATCCACCCATCTTCTAGTGACTTCTGAATGATCTATTTGGTTTCTGCTGAGCTAAAGACATATCTACATTATGCTGACTGTCTCGCCTCACACCTGCACTCGATCTACCTTTCTGCTCTTCTGCTAGCTTTATGCATCTCCCCTTCTTGTATTTCAGTGCATACAGGAAGTCGGGAACAAAGGCGGATGCCCGAGAGTTAATCTGAAGATTGTTGAAGAACTGACACTACTAGGAAAAACCTTATACACAGAATCTTAGCAGCAGCGCGGTCTAAAAACAGACGCTACTGCTAATTAGCAGCAACGAGCTTTAGAAAAGAGCGCTGTTAATGACTGAGTAGCAGTAGCGCTCTAGGTGAAAATAGCGCTACTACTATAATTGTCATGGTGTTGCCTCCAGGCTAGATATAGTAGTAGCGCCCTTCCCGTGGACGCGCTACTGCTAAAGAACTTAGTAGCAGCGGTTTTGCTCAAAACTCGCTGCTGATAAGTATGACCGCAACTAATTAAGTTTAGTCCCATACTGCTAAGCGAACAAGGTGTTTACCACCTTAAATATGTTGCTTCTCAACCTATCTCGAGCACTTGGTCTTCATTGAACTATATGTGTATGATTTGTGGTTGCAATATGAATCCTCGCCTGTACCTATACAGGTACAGTGAGGATTCATGTTGACTATTTAGATTATACACAAAAAGATCAATGATGACCAAGGTATATTTTTGATGTTTTTACTAAACAAAAGAAATAATTGCTTTCATTAGCAGTAGCGGTTTTTCCCAAAACGCGCTGTAGATAAGTTAGCTATAGCGCGTTTTCTGTACGTGCGCTACTGCTAGTTCGAGTTAACCATCCCCCGCATCAAAATTTCGCTAAGTCCTCCTTTCCCCCCCACCGGCATGTTCCCCTACTCCCTGTCGCTGCCGCCCGAGCCCGAGCGCGCCTGCGCCCTCACCGCCGCCGCCGCCGCCCGCCCTCAACCTCACCGCCGCCGCTCTCGACCACACTGTCGCCGCCGTCGACCTCACCGCCGCCGCCCTCGACCGAGCCCGCCGAGCCCGCCGCCCAGGACCGCCGCCCTCCCGATCTCGAGCCCGCCCTCGCCGCCCCTCCGTCGCCGAGCACCTCCCCGCCACCGTCTCTCCCTCTGTAAGCCCCCCACCCCTTCCCAACCCCTCTCTCTTTGCTTAGTTAGTAGATGATTTTAGTAGTAGTAGATGTTAATTTAGGGTTCATAGATAATGATTTTTAGAAGTAGTGGATATTAATTAGTAGTAGTGATGGTAAACTAGTTGTATAATTAGCAGTAGTACATGTTAATTAGTAGTAGATGTAGTAGTTAGATGTTAATTAGTAGTAGTAGATGTGCTAGTTTCTTTCTATTTATAGTAAATTTATATTTAGTAAGAACTAGTTGAATTAATAGAACTAGTTTAGTTTTAGTTGAACTAGTTAAGTTTTAGTTGAACTAGTATAGTAAGTAAATTAATAACTAGTTGAACTACTTTATTTTTAGAAAGAACTAGTTTTTTTTCTTTTTATACTAAGTTTATATTTAGTAAGAACTAGTTGAATTAATAGAACTAGTTGAACATGCCATATTTGGTGTTATTTTTTAGTTTAAGCAATTATTTCATGTTTCGGTTACACCTCCGAGTGGCCTATGTTTTGCCGGAGTGTTGATTAATTTCCGTTCCAGCAAATTTCAAGCGCTCGATATGTCCTTTTTTAGCAAAGGTCATGCCGGGTTTTTCCGTGAATTCTGGCATGACTTGTGCTAGAATATGTGGGAAATATCGAGTGGCCTGTATTTTCTTTAAAAAATAATGATCTAAGTTAGGCTTTTTAGTATATATATTTAATTGTACAAGTTTAATCTTTGAATTATGAACGTAGGAAATGTCGTACTCGGACGACGATAGTCTCCTGGGGGAGTACAGCTGGTGCCACGACGATCGAGGTATGTGCGACAGGTTCGTTGAGCTGGACGAAGATCGGCGCTTCAGCATTAAACTCGAGGAGACCTTCGATATTGAAACGGTACGCAACAACGACAAGTGTTTTTTTCGTAATTAAGCATGACTTCAACTATTTCAACGTCTAATTTTCATCTTTTACAATTCGACTAGCTTATCTTATGCCATGCAAGACGCTATGTCTTGGAGAGGATAGGTTTTGAAGACCATGAAAATTTTGAAACAAAGAAAATACACCCAAGGACCCATCATGATATCGATTTTGAAGTAAATCTGTATAATTCTCAGAGCGTAACCCATTTTGGTTGTCAAAATTGGGAAGCACTTTGCAAAATGTATGGTTTTTATGAGAGTATGATTGTCACCATGGATCTTGGTCATCCTGACATCGAGCAAGACAATATGGACATTTGGGTCCTTGTTGATACGCTTCCGATTCTACCGCAATGTGAGTTTCTCAAACATAGTTATTAACTAATTTGTATTGTTTATTTCAAAATAGTTGACAGCTTATTTTGAATCTTCAAAGAATGTGCAGAAGATGGTAGACAAAACCCACTACACTGATGGCTCCGAATTAACTTATAAGGAGAAAAATCATCTGATTGCTTATTGTACTTTTTTAGAGAATTACAATACCTATTATCGAACTCCTCCATATTATGGTGAATACGTGCCACTAGTGCACGAGTTGAACCACGATAACTTCTATGGAGATACCCTGGTAAGATATTTTACTATTACGACATCCGTGCATCTTTTGCATACTTCTAAAACTAGTACATCATTGCTAACTACGAAGTTATTACTATGTTTTTCAACAGAAAATCCCGATGGATTGTGTGCCTCATCTGATGTATTACAATGGTCGCCTTGAAGTTCTGAACCTACAGCCAGGTCATCCTACGGATCTCACATGTGCATATCGAATTTCTGAAACCGGTGAACACATGCTAATCAAAGAGTGGAAAAAATGTTTGGACATTCGTAAGGAGGTTCTTGGAAGCAACATTAAGCGAAAGGCAAGAATTGGAGACAGGATAATCTGCATTCTCCATAATGGAGAGCGAGGGGCTATCTTGTTTTTTGCTATTTTACCTTAGAGAATATAGTAGGTCCTAAGAGAATGTAGTAGGTCCTATGAGGTACAATATGTTTATTATGTGATACAATGTGTTAGAGTTGAAGATGTCAGGAGTACTTGTGATTACGACTAGTGACCAATGATATGATGATGATGATGATAAGTTGTTAATGATATGATGATGATGATATTTATTATATCATTGGGTGAAAGAACCGCGGATTAGTTTCAAGTGGATGTCCGTCCACTTGAAACTAGTCCACACGGTTCTTTCACCCCGTGATGTAATAACTCATTATGATGTAAAAACAATTTGTAAATTCTTGTTATATGAAAATTTGTGTAAAGGTGTACGAATACAACATGAAATAAAAAAGAAATAAAATACGAAATAATAGTAGCAGCGCGGCCAGAGAGAAGCGCTACTACTAATTACCAGCAGCGCTCCTCCTGGACTCGCTGCTACTAAGTCGATTTAGCCGTAGCGTGGGTGGAGGCATGCTACTGCTATTCGTTAGCTGTAGCGCCTTATCAGTAGCGCACCACCCCGCGCTACTGATAGGTCTAAAACCCGCGCTGCTGCTAGCCTTTTCCCTAGCAGTGTGACGGTAGATCTTAAGCCTGAAATGGAATTAATCCACAACCTTCTCTGAATATAACCCTTGCCCCGAGATTGTCCCACGCAGCTGAAGGCGATCTGCATAATATACGAGCTTTGCTTGCCACGTTTTCCTTGAATGAACAGGTACCTAATAAGAAAATCAACAGGATCGAGGGCAAGCCGCTAACCACGAGCCTAGCGTATGGTGCACTATGGGAAATCATCCGATGGACCCGACTGCAGCAACGATCTGGAAGAACTATGCTCCGAACAAATGCAGGCTGTTCCTATGGCTGGCCCACAAAGACAGACTCTACACCAACGAGCGTCGCTTGAGAAGGGGCATCGCGACCTCAGATAAATGCCCATTCTGCAACACCTCCGAGACTATCAATCACCTACTGTTCTCTTGCCGTCAGGTCAGCCTTGTATGGGCCGAACTCAACAGCATTTGTCATGAGCCGCCTGACTCCATCATCTCTTGCTGGGGCGGCCATTTGACTGACAAAACCAGATCCACGGTCATCATTGCGATCTTATGGAACATATGGAAGAGACGAAATGCTAAAGTCTTCAGAGCTGAACACCACGATCTACACAAAAGCGGACGACCTTTTGCTATGGTCCAATAGATGTACCATCGAGCAAAAGCAAACCATGCTCCGCGACTGGAGTACTATGTTGTTCCATCTTGCGGCGAGAATGTAGCCTATGGAACAAGTTCTTCTTCCTCTCTCACCCCTCTACTCATGTACCTCTTCCATGCTTGGTTGTAATTGTTACCGCTCATTAATATATCGTTCAGGCCAGCGTAAGCCCGCCGTTGCAGCGTCAAAAAAGAAAAATGGAATTAATCCAGCGGCTAGAAAGCGGCGGATCTGACCAATTCATCATGCGAGCTGGGGTATCTATGATCTATAATATCTATAATACCTAAATAGTTGATCCCCACTATCTTATTTCTCTTGACATGCAGCCTATCCACCTCATCAAAGTGCCACGTCAGCATTTCGGTTCCAATTAGCAGACCGACCTCTCGTGTTTCGACCTCATCTTTTCCCTGCGACACCAGCGCCCTGGATGGACTCGATGCATTGCACTATTCAGATCTCTTACAATTGGGCTGCCCAAGCCAGTATTTGGTACGTGGGCTGTAGCCCATGATTATTCGACGCCGATGTAGCCCCCCCCCCCCCCCCACCATCACAAAAAGTCGCTGGCCATTCAACTAATAAAAAAAATCGCTGGCCATCGTCTTCCCTGCTGCGACTCCAATGGGCGCCGGTATCTCTTCCGTCCACCGCGACCGACTCTCTCCCAAAATCCCAGACAAAAATGCAACCATGAAGGCACATCGAAACAGCAGCATTTATCGCCCGCTCATCTCCTTGCCTTCCATTACCTTCCAAATACGGTAGAAACTGCTGGATTTAACTGAGCGGCTGACGCCTTCCACAGGCACGTTCCTCAGTCCCTTCTCCTACAATTGGTACCATCCCTTCCGCTTCTCCTTCCCAACAATGACAACACCAGAAAGTCCGGGTGAGACACAAAATATTCACCAGAAAGTCCGGGTGAATCGAACAACTAATGTTCGTAGCGAGGTTAGTGCCAAATCTAATGAATTTGGAAGCCAGCGTACAAATTCTTTACTTCAGTTTGGGAGGATGGCGTTTGAGATTTTTCCACGCCATGAGGTGGAACCAAGCTTCAGGACGCCATGTGCAATTCCAAGAAAAATCTCTACTATTAAAGGAGGATCGAACGTCGTGATGGTTCGACCACCTCCCCACCTCCCCTTTCGTACGACAACCATCGCGCGAGGGCCATGCCCGCGTTAGCCCAAAAATCCAACTCCAAATCAGCCCACGCACAGAAAACCACGACCAAGAAAAAAACAGTTCGGCTCACCCACGACCGACTCACCCACGACGCACGCCCCAACTCTATCCAACCCGTCCTCTTCTTTCTTCGTTGGAGTCGCCCCAACTCCTCCAACCCCATCGATTCCAATCTCATCTCTTCCGAGAAACTTCAGTGGACACGGTCGTGGCGACGAGGGGTGACGGCTCGCCCTCTCTCCGTTGAGTCTTGCTCCGTCTCTGCCCTCCATCCTTGTCTTCCGCGGCCGGCAGCTTCGGCGATTTGGGTTTGTGGCAGCCGTGAACCATGCGAGGAGGGTGTGCGTCCTAGAATCCGACGGGTCGTCTTCATCGCAGGCGGCTACGGCGAGGACCGTGTGGCGGAGCGGATGGTGTACGAGGACGCGTAGAAGGCCAACAGCTCGAACTTGACGCCCTTTGCCTCCGTCAAGGACAGTGTCACAGGTGCGTAGATCTTGATCCTTTCCTTCGATGCCGTTGTCTGATTGTCTCCGTTCCTATCAAACCAGTATTCCGCCTGACCGGTGCCTGGCTTGCCTTAAGGGGCTAAATCAGCTAACAATGTAGCTAGCTAGCAGGTGGATTCTATTGATCGACTAGCAACACACGCGCACACTGGTATGTGACGTATTTATTGTTTATACTTCAACTCACGGTGATAAAACCTAGGAGCTACATGTATCACCTGTCTAAGTAGAGATTAGGATTTCTATATTACTTTGGACAAGCAATCGTTGGTGAACTCTGGCTATATGCATGTGAGATCTATACGTACAGAGAGAACTAGCAAGCTGCTGATTTCACCATTTTATCTAGAGTTCTAGACTCATTGTGCTAATTTAAGTAGTGCTAAGCTATCATCTAACCTAACTATTAGTCTATTACTAGATTTATTGATATAGTTCATGTTTGGTGCTTTTCCATTTTTTGCGAATGGAGCGGATTCTGAAATCGCATGTTTCAATTAGGTTTTGATCGGTCAGCTTGAGTACAAATTGTTTTTATTGTCCCATTTGTTCTTTCATATAGGCTACCTTGCTATGTTGTACTATAAGATACTTCATATAGGAGGTCAAGCTTAAGGTACAATTCTTAACTTGTTGAGAATCATGTTAATCATGATATTTGCCTGCTTCAAAATGCTCCCTGAGGTGTTAGGGCATCTCCAGCCGTTGGCCCCCCAGGGGGCGTCAAAAAGCGCCGCCTGGGGGTGAGCCGGCGCAAAAAATGGTCCTGGGGGCGAGTCGGTCCCCAGCCGTCGGCCCCCAGGGCCGCCCCAGGCGCGTATTAAAAAAAAGAAGGACCGTTCGGCGAAGTTATGATAAAAAATAGTTAAATTTCGGCCAAACATGGCAAATTTCGGCGAAATTCGCGCATTTTCATTACATTAACCTAATCTAAAAAAAGAAAGGGGCTGAAGTCGTCGCCGCCGTCGCCGCCATCGTCGTCGTCGGCCTTCTCCTCCTTGACGCGGGCGCCCCTACTGGACACCTGCCCGGCGTCGCCATGGCAGACTGGCGGCGGCGCGTTGTCGTCGTCGTTGCAGTCGCATAAGACGACGACCCCGCCTTCATCGCGGCCGCGTCGGCGCTCCTCGAAGCGGCGTAGGGCGGCGCACTGGCGCTCCTTCTCCTTCTCCCGGCGCGCCTTCTCCATCGCAATGGAGTCCTGGCGCACCCATTCTAGGGCTGCGTCGTCGTCCTCGAACTCCGCCTTCACCGGCGCCAGCCCCGGCTCCGCCTTCACCGGCGCCAGCCCCGGCTCCATCTTTGGCTTGACGAAGCGCGGAGGAGTAGACGAGGGGGAGGCGCGTCGGCCGCCCTCGTTGATGACGATGCCGGCGCTGCGAGTGCGCCGGCCGAGCGGCGTCTCCGCCGCGGGCTCAGCCTTGACGCCGAGCAGGGCCAGAGTGCCGGAGGAGTGCGACGAGGATCGGGAGGAAGAAGAGGAGGAGGAGGACCCGAACCTCCTTGGAGCCCACGACCCGGCGCGTCGGTGCTGCGCCGGGGCGGCCACCCTCGTCGGGGGGTACGCCAACGGCGGGTCGTTGCCGCCCTCGAGGTACGTGAGCACGCCCTCGAGTGTGCGGCCGGGGACGCCCCACCACAGGTGGCGCCCCTCGTTGTTCTGCCGGCTGCCGACCACCGGCGCGCCGTTGGTGGACGCCAAGCGCTGCTGCTGGCGGCGCTCGAAATACGCCGCCCATGCCGCGTGGTTGTCGGCGGCGTACTGGGGGAGGGAGAGTTGCGCGTCGGTGAGGGAGGCGCGCCGCCTCGTCTCCGGGGAAGCATTCTGCCATGGCGACGGCGGGGCTGGGCGGGCTCTGGAGAGGTAGAGGGAGGGGCTGGGCGGCGGCGCTCGCAAGAGGTAGGGAGAGGGAGGGGCTAGACGGCGGCGAGGGGCGGGGCTGGTGTGGGCACAGGCGAGTGGAGGCCACCGAATTTTATAGCCGCGGCGCGCCCGTGTGTGCGCGTGAGAGGGAGGGGAGGCGTCGGCGCGCCGTCCCGTGACGCGCCGCCCGTGAGGAATCAATGGCAAGGCTGATCGGCGGCAGCCTTGCCATTGATTCCCCGCGGGAACCGAGGCCGTTGGGGGAAGACGAGGCGCCGAGTCACTGACGCGGCTGGCCCGCGGCTTTTTCGCGCCAAAACAGCTCGCCCCGGCGCCCCCGGACGCCCCCAGCGCGCCGGGTCGGCCTGGGTCCGCCGGCGCTGTTTTCGGCCCAAGCCGGCGAAAATCGGGCTCCTGGGGGCGCGACTGGGCCGTTTTTTCGGTGCCGGCGCGAAAAAATCGCCTGGGGAGTCCTTCCTGGGGGCGCGGCTGGAGATGCCCTTAGTTGACAGTCCTCTGAATATTCTTTGTTTGTTGTTTTTTAAAATAGAATTTGACCATTTGTGCAGGCTTTCGTTCATCATGGATCGACCTTAGTCTTAACGATTACCCTATCCAACATGCAACCCCTAGGATGTGGTGCTCAATCCTGCTATTTCTTAGTCCATTAGTTTTTATGCGTTTTCACCTCAGAGATTTTATTAATTGTCAGTTAGTTTCTAACTAGAGATGCACATAAATAACTTTGTTCTGATTTTCATAAAAGAAATATGGCATGCAACTAGCTAGAGGTTATTGACTATATGTGGCAACCCATTTTATTATGTTGGTCTTTCTTTACACCATTTTCTATTGTTGGTTATTGAACATAAACAACAAGAGAATGAACAGAAGTGTGTTTGGGTGAGGCCCGGATACAACATCTCACTTCTTTATTTGGAAATCATATATACTTAACTCCAAGAGGTCACCAGCTAAAGGGATGGTACATTATGAATTTTTTGGTTTTTTCCAGTAAGCTTGACAATATCTCACCAACTGTAGCAGTAATGTGATTCGATGTATAGGTTGTGGTTGGCAATGAAATAGAAATTTTGCTGCTGAGGTATCGAGGTAAGGACAAAAATATTGATTGTTTTCGTTTGTATGGTTGTGGTCGTAGTCTATTTTATGCCAGTATAATTTTCTGTGGTTGTGAACTGTATTCAGCTCCACGTAGAAATAGACGATTAATCTTGTTTAATCCTTTGAGTTATACTAAAGTTCCTGTTACCTGAACATTTTTATCACATCATGCAATGATACAAACCCAGAAAAATTCAGATAATATGCATATACAGATTTCTTGAACAGTGCTATTAATTACAAATAGAGCAATGTTGAAAATGAAACAAAAGGAATTAGAAAACCAGAAAGATAGGCATTCTGTTGTAAGTAAGCTAAGATAAAAAAAAGTGTTTACTTTAAGTAATTATTTACAACAAGCATTGTGTAGGAAAATATCATGCAGGCTGTAACTTGAACTTGAAGAACTCCTTAGATAGTTTACAACTCCGGGTCATCCTTTTACCGAGGGACACGGCTATTCCAATAGATCAACTTCCCTGCAGGGGTGCACCACATTTCCCAACACGCTCGATCTCCTTTGTCCGGACACACTTTTCTGGGTCATGCCCGGCCTCGGAAGATCAACACGTCGCAGCCCTACCTAGGCACAACAAAGAGGTCAGCACGCCGGTCTAAATCCTATGGCGCAGAGCTCTGAGCCCATCGCCCATTGCACACCTGCACGTTGCGTACGCGACCGGTGAGCAGACCTAGCAACCTCCATTACAAAGGAAGTTGCGTTACGCGGTCCAACCCGGCGCGCGCCGCTCAGTCACTGATGTCACGAAGGCTTCGGCTGATACCACGACGTCGAGTGCCCATAACTGTCCCCGCGTAGATGGTTAGTGCGTATAGGCCAGTAGCCAGACTCAGATCAAATACCTAGATCTCGTTAAGCATGTTATTTTGAAGTAACCGCGAATGCCGACTAGGGCCAGGCCCACCTCTCTCCTAGGTGGTCTCAACCTGCCCTATCGCTCCGCCTCAAAGTAATAGTCGGGGGCCGTCAGGAACTCAGGCTCACCACTACCTGGATGGAGCCACCTGCCCCTTCAGCCCCCATCTCCAAACAGTATCACTGGTAATGTAACAGTGTAAAGTATATAGTATATGCCCGTGATCACCTCCCGAGTGATCACGGCCCGATAGTATAGCATGGCAGACGGACAAGAATGTAGGGCCACTGATGATAAACTAGCATCCTATACTAAGCATTAGGATTGCAGGTAAGGTATCAACAGCTGGAGCAACAATGATAGGCTATGCATCAGAATAGGATTAACGGAAAGCAGTAACATGCTACACTACTCTAATGCAAGCAGTAGAGAGAAGAATAGGCGATATCTGCTAATCAAAGGGGGGGCTTGCCTGGTTGCTCTGACAAGTAGGGGGGTCGTCAACAACGTAGTCGATCGGGGCACCAACAGCGACGTCAGTCTCGTAGTCTACTGGAGAGAAGAGAGGGAAGAAACAATGAATACAATGCAAACAGATGCATGTCGATGCATGACATGACAAGTAGCGATGCTATGGGTGCCCTAACGCGGTATAAGGTGATACCGATGAAGGGGGGAAACACCCGGGAAAATATCCCCAGTGATTCGTGTTTTCGGACAGATGAATCAGAGGGGGAAAGTTGCGTGTTCGCTATGCTAGGGATGCGTGGCAGACGAACAGGCTGTGTGTCCGGATTCGTCTCGTTGTTCTGAGCAACTTTCATGTACAAAGTTTTTTCATCCGAGTTACGGATTATTTTATATTAATTTTTAAAGCTTTAATTCATTTTTAGAATTAACATAATTAATTTAATTAGAAAATGCAATTATGACGTCAGCATGATGTCATGGCGTTGTCAGCAGTCAAATAGTCAGTTGACCTAGTCAAACTGACATGTGGGTCCCACTGTCATTGTCTGTTAACTAATTAACCAAGTTAATTAGATTAATTAACGGATTAGTTAGGTTAGTTACTCAATTGGGTTTATTAAACACCATTAATGAAGTTAATTAATTTTAATTAATTGATTGATTAATTAATATATTTATTTATTTTCTAAATTCTCTTTTCTCTCTTTTTTTAAATCATTCTGGGGCGTGGGGCCCCCAGGTCAGTGGCACAGGGGCCTTGCGGGTCGGGCGTAACGGGCGAAGGGCGTGCGGGTTACGGGCACGGGCGCCCAGCCCGATTGGGCATTCGCCCAGATCGAAAGGGGGGCGACCACGGGCACTGTGAGGCCGCCCGCCTGAGGCGGCAATGGCGAGGCCACCACAGGGCGGCGCATGTTGCAGGCGGTTGAGGCCAGCAGCAGTAGCAGCAGTAGAGCGAAGCAGCGGCGGCGACACCGGAGCAGTTAGCAGCGGCAACAGAGGCAGTTAGCAGCAGCAGTAGAGCAGGGGAGCGGGACACGGCAGAGGCGGCCGGCGCGCGTGCGGGCGCCGGTGAGCGAGGCCATGGCCGAAGTGGCCGGAGCAGGGGAGGGGGAGGAGATGCCGGGGCCTCACCACGGGGCCGTGGGGTCCAGGGAGCGGTGCTCGGGGAGGAAGACGGGGACGCAACGCCGGCGAGGAGGAGATCTCGCGAGGGAGAGGAAGGCGATGGTGGCCGCGACGTCGTGGGCGTCGAGGTCGATGGGCGACGAGCGCCACCGGCGATGGGGCGTAGGGGACGACGGGTTGGTGCCGGCGACGTCGAGCGGCGGGGCGGTCAGTGAGGTGAGGACGTCGAGGACGACCGGCGAGGAGGGGAAGGTCCGACGAGGCGGCTCGGGTGAGGTGGCCAGCGTGGCGCGGCCCCGATCCGATCGGGGAAGGGGAGAGGGGCGTGGGGGGATCGCGGGGGAGTGGGTGGGATTGGGGCGGACCGGTTAGTGCTTCGGGAGGGAGTGGGGTTAAGGGGGGAGGGGTTGGGCCGGTCTGGCCAGTGGGCTGGACGGCTGGGCCGGTTGGCCCCGGGGGAGGGTTTGGTCTTTTTCTTCTTCTTCTTTTTTGTTTTAGTTTTACTTTTTGTTGTATATTTTTTTGTTTTATTTTAGTTACATATTAAGTCTAGTTTAGTAAAACATGACTATAGCCCCTAAAATAACGTTTCAGAACAATCCACTAGTGTAAAAAGTGTTGGCCCGATATAAAATAGTTTAGTATTTTATAAAATACCAAAGGCATTTGAATAGTTGTTTTTGCTACTGTTTGAATCATTTTAGCGTATTTAAACCTTTTACAAAAATGTGGTTCCTCCACCATAATGACTTAGGATTTATTTGTCGCATTTTGAACATTTTAGTTTTAACATTTGAAAACATTTGATGTTTGCCTTTATTTTAAATTTGAATTTGAACGGGATTTGAATTAACGCGAGATTAACAACAGTGACCTCGGTGACATGGCATCATTAGTAGAGGTTACTCTAGCATGATTAGCCGGGCGTCACAATTCTCCTCCACTACAAGAAATCTCGTCCCGAGATTTAAAAGGTGTAAGGGGGGCACTCTGGTTAGGAAATCCTAGCGAGGGTACTCGTTGCTAGTTGCTCTTCTCAAAGAGGTCGATCCATTACGTTGATGTCTTCATTTCTGTGCTTCAGGTCATCATGATGAAGTCGGCATCCTTTCTTCGGGAACTCCATCGTACGTACAACAAGGGGTAACTTCGGAAAACGGACCTCTACAATGTTGCTTATCTGGTAGATCAAAGCAGGAAAGGTGGCGAAAGTAACTCTTGAATTGAAACTTAAGAAATCATCGAGAGCAAACTAAGAAGGTGCAAAATGGAAGTTTCGAGCGGGCAGGCTATAGTTCGATGCCCGAACTAGGGCATGAAAGGGGTTCAAGGCAACAGGAACAGGTATCGTGTTTGATACCCGAATTGATGATCTCTCAGAAGTGGCTCATGAATTTACATACAATGCCACGCGCAAGGAACAACCTTAGGATCAGGGGTGTACAGAATAGTCAGGTTTCGATCCTGTGGAACTGTGGGTTATGGGCCCACCATGTGTTAAAAGTAGAAAGAGCGGTGACATCTTACACGGTCGTGATAGCGAAGTAGGTTAGAGATTAGCCTGTGAGTTATGTTGGCAACAAGGTTGGTACCAAGGGCGAGGGACGAAGAGAACCATTTTCCTGCTCGTTGAACGAGGCGGACCAATAGGCAACGTTCTCGTCCATCGGCAGTTACCGAAATGTCATCAACAGTAGAAACAAGGTCTCACTGACAAAGTTGTACACGAGGTGTTTACATAAGCAGTGAATTAGTACCGCTTAGATTATATAGATCACAAGAAAGGTCAATCGAACCAATGGAAAGGAAAATGTGATCATCCGGTTAAACAGAACAATGGAAAGGAAAATTGTGTTTAAACACATATTTCAAGGGTATATTCTTCCCAAGGACAAGCAAAGCATGATTTCCTTGACAGGATATAATGTAGAAAACCCTTTAGGTAAGGGCGGGGGGGGGGGGGGGTATTTCATGACATTACCCATACAACGGTGTTTGGATAATTGAGCAGGAAACATTTAGCATTGGGCTTCAAATGTTCCTGTTGAAAATCGGAGTACCATAGACATGCTTCGAGATAGCATTGACATGGTCTTCAATCAAATATCGAACTTGGATACACAAAGGATTCATTAGGAACAACATATATAATAAGTCTTACGATTTCCTCATGGAAGAATGGTTAACCTTGCTAAATAGGAAACTGACAGCAATAGGTCCTCCGGCCAGGTGTGCTAGGCATGACATCATCTTACTGGGTCATATAAAGACCAGTGTTATAACTCTTGGTAATATGTTCCAACCATCATATTTGACTGAGTTTTTAGATCTGATTGGGATCATGATACCTCAGACTCAGGATGCCTGAGAAGAAAGGTGCAACGCAATTTGACGAGAAGACATTATAAGATTCTCAGGAAACGAACTATGGAAGCAAGTTCCGATACAAAAGTTCATCATTAAACCAAGGAGAGAATGAGGAGGTGGCTGATGAACTCAACGACAATTCATCGAGATTTGCAAAAGATGGATTTCCACAATTATGTGAACAAGGAGATAATATTTGTCAGATCGAATGATATAATGATGTATGTCCGAGGAAAACATCCAAGATTAAACATTGGTTGATAGGTGCACCCGAAATATGGTTTGTGTTGCATGATCAATGTTACAATGGTGATTCAGTGATCAATAGTCTAAGAATGAAATTCGACCATTAACTTCAAAGCAATAGGGTTGCTAGAAGGGCAGAATCCAAACAGCACCGTGCACCTGTTGGTATCCCGGTTAGATCCAACACGGGGACCAAGAAAGAAAGGTGATGGTGATAAGTATTACCTGTATCAAGAATTCTCAGGAGGTGGTGAAATTCTCACGACATTCTTGACATAAAAGATGCTAATACTCCAAGGTAACGAAGAATAATTGCTAGATAACACGGGTCTCCAGGTATAACACAAAACACGAACAAGTTTGTGTTGGAGGGAAAGCAATAATGTTGTCGGTGATAACACAAATCATCGAGGGTCAAGGATGGTTACTTGTCATCATCCATTTGGTTGATATTCTGGAAGGAATCAAAATGTTGTTTGACGACCACGACAAATTTTGTCGAGAGGCTCCACAAAGATGTAATCGATCGGCGATGACATCAAGTCAAAGGAATGATGAAGCGAAAGGTTATTGGAACCATGGGTACGACACAACTCGAAATCAAGCTTGTTGTTCAAGGTGAAATGATAAGACAAGGAAGATCGACGTAAGCTTAGCTCATCGCCGAAAGTGGTGCTCCAGGAATAAGGATCAGGTAGCACAGTTAAAATCGGCACGATACTGATATAGCCAAATAGGCTAGGAATGACATGATCGGGTACAAACTCATAAGTAAGGAAGATTACTTATAGTGGTTGAACCGTAATACAGGCTCGGTTCAGTTATCGGTGTCCTTGAATGTTTAAAATCTCGGAGCCCGTGAAAATTGGGATCAATGAGGATGTAGTAGTTGATGAAGAACTCATAAGAGGTTATGCAGTTCCGTGATAATCTCGAGATACCAGGGGGTAATACTCGACAACCGATCAAATAGAGGTTGGGCTGGGGTATTGCTCTGCAGAAGACAAGTGCTTAAACTTGTATAGGAAATGGTATTTAAAGGAGAACATGGTCGGAACCATGATTGAAAAAGGCCAGATCCCAGATATAAAATGAACTTATACCGAGGGAATAATTAATTTAACAGAAGCTTTAATGATAAGATCTACATCGTGTCCATGGGCATGAACACAAAGTTCAAGGTCGACTCCCACTTCTACAATGCATAACCTTTCATTCACTTCTCGTTTACGAAGAATTTTGTATGGTAGAAAAATATCTAATAAAACACCAGAAGGGTATGACTTGTGTAAACCTTCGGTTCACACGGATTAGGGGAAGGCATAGGTTCAACCCATAGGGGCATCTTTGGAACATATATCACAAACTTCAGGAGTAAATAACACAAGCTCGAAAGTAGAGCATGGTTGACAAGGCAGAGGATACAATTTACCAAAGGCATTATATACCTGTGGAAAGGCTCACAAGGTTATTGAATATTAAGGACGATGTTAGATGAAATCCAACAATGGATCTGACGATCCACAACGGAGCTGATGTGAGTATCGGTACTCTACCAAAAGAAGAAAGAATGCAAAGGGGTCAGATGATAGAAACAACTTAGTAACTCAAAGCTCAATTGCACAGGAATTACGAATTCCAAGACAAGGGATGAGAAGCAATGCTCTGATTAGGGATGGATAAGTTGTATACCTTTGCGGTACAATCGATGGCAAATTGATTGGTCGAGATCCAGCTCATGTTTAAAATGGTGTCTGAGTCGGAAGGATAAATAGCATCTGGTTGAGGATTGCGAGCATTCGCACTTATTGAATCAATGGGCTCAAAATGATAGTGGCAAAGGATGCCAATAAGATTACTATACTTATGGGATTAACCATAATGCAAGCAAGCAAGAATTTCAAGAGCAATAAGCTGCTGAGGGTTTTCGGAAGATCAAATAGTATTTGGAAGACTTTGGTGAAACATATGAACAATTGGGGATGAATGGATACTCAGTAAGTGCAAGAATTATCCGTAGGGGTATTCAGGTGGCTTAGAACTGCAAGGCAGTAGGCACAAGTTTTTTTCTAGAGCAATACAGAGAATATGGGGGTATCTTGTAATAACAAGATCAATTCGGAGTAATTGCATGAACAACAAGTGTATGTCGTTATCCATATGGATATATCGGTATTAGGGAATTGAAAAATCAAAGGGCACAAGGGTCTCGGGAATGATCGAAGAGTATCTTTAATATCTTCTAGGGAAGCAGTCGATCATCTGGAATGAAGGGTATGTTCGGGTGGATGTGATCGCGAGATCCTAAAGTTAGATTTTAGCAAAATCATTTAACTCGAATAGTAGAGAGATCAGATCCACCCAAATGGCGACGTGGGCCTATGAGCCACACAGCCATGTTAGTAAAACAGTTTTCACCGACTAGACTCAACTTCGGCCAAGGAGTGTGGAAGGGGGATTCCTACAGGCAGTCGACTCTGATACCAACTTGTGACGCCCCCGATTTGACCGTACACTAATCATACACGCAAACGTGTACGATCAAGATCAGGGACTCACGGGAATATATCACAACACAACTCTACAAATCAAATAAGTCATACAAGCATCATATTACAAGCAAGGGGCCTCGAAGGCTCGAATACAAGAGCTCGATCATAGATGAGTCAGCGGAAGCAACAATATCTGAGTACAGACATAAGTTAAACAAGTTTGCCTTAAGAAGGCTAGCACAAACTGGGATACAGATCGAAAGAGGCGCAGGCCTCCTGCCTGGGATCCTCCTAAACTACTCCTGGTCGCCGTCAGCGGGCTGCACGTAGTAGTAGGCACCTCCCGAGTAGTAGTAGTCGTCATCGACAGTGGCGTTTGGCTCCTGGGCTCCATTGTCTGGTCGCAACAAACGGGTATAGAAAGGGGAAAAAGGGGGAGCAAGAAACCGTGAGTACTCATCCAAAATACTCGCAAGCAAGGAGCTACACTACATATGTATGCATTGGTATCAAATGGAATGAGGGTATCATATGTGGACTGAACTGCAGAATGTCGGAATAAGAGGGGGATTGCTAGTCCTTATCGAAGGCTACGCTTCTGGCCACCTCCATCTTGCAGCATGTAGGAGAGAGTAGATGGTAAGTTCAGCAAGTAGCAGCAAGTAGCATCGTATAGCATAATCCTAACCGATGATCCTCCCTTCGTCGTCCTGTGAGAGAGCGACCACCGGTTGTATCTGGCACTTGGAAGGGTGTGTTCTATTAAGTCTCCGGTTCTAGTTGTCATAAGGTCAAGGTACAACTCCGGGTCGTCCTTTTACCGAGGGACACGGCTATTCGAATAGATCAACTTCCCTACAGGGGTGCACCACATTTCCCAACACGCTCGATCCCCTTTGTCCGGACACACTTTTTTGGGTCATGCCCGGCCTCGGAAGATCAACACGTCGCAGCCCTACCTAAGCACAACAGAGAGGTCAGCACGCCGGTCTAAATCCTATGGCGCAGGGGTCTGGGCCCATCGCCCATTGCACACCTGCACGTTGTGTACGCGGCCGGTGAGCAGACCTAGCAACCTCCATTATAAAGGAAGTTGCGTTACGCGGTCCAACCCGGCGTGCGCCGCTCAGTCGCTGACGTCACAAAGGCTTCGGCTGATACCACGACGTCGAGTGCCCATAACTGTCCCCGCGTAGATGGTTAGTGCGTATAGGCCAGTAGCCAGACTCAGATCAAATACCCAGATCTCGTTAAGCATGATATTTTGAAGTAACCGCGAACGCCGACCAGGGCCAGGCCCACCTCTCTCCTAGGTGGTCTCAACCTGCCCTGTTGCTCCGCCTCAAAGTAACAGTCGGGGGCCATCGGGAACTCAGGCCCACCACTACCTGGATGGAGCCACCTGCCCCTTCAGCCCCCATCTCCAAACAGTATCACTGGTAATGTAACAGTGTAAAGTATATAGTATATGCCCGTGATCTCCTCCCGAGTGATCACGGCCCGATAGTATAGCATGGCAGACAGACAAGAATGTAGGGCCACTGATGACAAACTAGCATCCTATACTATGCATTAGGATTGCAGGTAAGGTATCAACAGCTGGAGCAACAATGACAGGCTATGCATCAGAATAGGATTAACGGAAAGCAGTAACATGCTACACTACTCTAATGCAAGCAGTAGAGAGAAGAATAGGCGATATCTGGTGATCAAAGGGGGGGGGCTTGCCTGGTTGCTCTGACAAGTAGGGGGTCGTCAACAACGTAGTCGATCGGGGCACCAGCAGCGGCGTCAGTCTCGTAGTCTACCGGAGAGAAGAGGGGGAAGAAACAATGAATACAATGCAAACAGATGCATATCGATGCATGACATGACAAGTAGCGGTGCTAGGGGTGCCCTAACGCGGTATGAGGTGATACCGGTGAAAGGGGGAAACATCCGGGAAAATATCCCTGGTGATTCGTGTTTTCGGACAGATGAATCGGAGGGGGAAAGTTGCGTGTTCTCTATTCTAGGGATGTGTGGCGGACGAACGGGCTGCGTGTTCGGATTCGTCTCGTCGTTCTGAGCAACTTTCATATACAAAGTTTTTTCATTCGAGTTACGGATTATTTTATATTAATTTTTAAAGATTTAATTCATTTTTAGAATTAACAGAATTAATTTAATTAGAAAATGCAATTATGACGTCAGCATGATGTCATGGCGTTGTCAGCAGTCAAATAGTGAGTTGACCTAGTCAAACTGACATGTGGGTCCCACTGTCATTGTCTGTTAACTAATTAACCAAGTTAATTAGATTAATTAATGGATTAGTTAGGTTAGTTACTCAATTGGGTTTATTAAACACCATTAATGAAGTTAATTAATTTAATTAATTGATTGATTAATTAATATATTTATTTATTTTCTAAATTCTCTTTTCTCTCTCTTTTCTAAATCGTTCTGGGGCGTGGGGCCCCCAGGTCAGTGGCACAGGGGCCTTGCGGGTCGGGCGTAACGGGCGAAGGGCGTGCGGGTTACGGGCACGGGCGCCCAGCCCGATTGGGCATTCGCCCGGATCGAAAGGGGGGCGACCACGGGCACGGCGAGGCCGCCCGCCTGAGGCGGCAGTGGCGAGGCCACCACAGGGCGGCGCGTGTTGCAGGCGGTTGAGACCAGCAGGACTCGCAGCGGTGGCGAGCGGGGTCGAGCAGGGCGGCAGCAAGCAACGGCACCAGCAGCAGTAGAGCGAAGCAGCGGCGGCAATACCGGAGCAGTTAGCAGCGGCAACAGAGGCAGTTAGCAGCAGCAGTAGAGCAGGGCAGCGGGACGCGGCAGAGGCGGTCGGCGCGCGTGCGGGCGCCGGTGAGCGAGGCCATGGCCGAAGTGGCCGGAGCAGGGGAGGGGGAGGAGATGCCGGGGCCTCACCACGGGGCCGTGGGGTCTAGGGAGCGGTGCTCGGGGAGGAAGACGGGGACGCGACGCCGGCGAGGAGGAGATCCCGCGAGGGAGAGGAAGGCGACGGTGGCCGCGGCGTCGTGGGCGTCGAGGTCGATGGGCGACGAGCGGCGCCGGCGATGGGGCGCAAGGGATGACGGGTTGGTGCCGGCGACGTCGAGCAGCGGGGCGGTCAGTGAGGTGAGGACGTCGAGGACGGCCGGCGAGGAGGGGAAGGTCCGGCGAGGCGGCTCGGGTGAGGTGGCCAGCAGGGCGCGGCCCCGATCCGATCGGGGAAGGGAAGAGGGGCGTGGGGAGATCGCGGGGGAGTGGGTGGGATTGGGGCGGACCGGTTAGGGTTTCGGGAGGGAGTGGGGTTAAGGGGGGAGGGGTTGGGCCGGTCTGGCCAGTGGGCTGGCCGGCTGGGCCGGTTGGCCCCGGGGGAGGGTTTGGTCTTTTTCTTCGTCTTTTTTTTGTTTGTTTTAGTTTTACTTTTTGTTATATATATTTTTTGTTTTATTTTAGTTACATATTAAGTCTAGTTTAGTAAAACATGACTATAGCCCCTAAAATAACGTTTCAGAACAATCCACTAGTGTAAAAAGTGTTGGCCCGATATAAAATAGTTTAGTATTTTATAAAATACCAAAGGCGTTTAAATAGTTGTTTTTGCTACTGTTTGAATCATTTTAGCGTATTTAAACCTTTTACAAAAATGTGGTTCCTCCACCATAATGACTTAGGATTTATTTGTCGCATTTTGAACATTTTAGTTTTAACATTTGAAAACTTTTGATGTGCCTTTATTTTAAATTTGAATTTGAACAGGATCTGAATTAACGCGAGATTAACAACAGTGACCTCGGTGACGTGGCATCATTAGTAGAGGTTACTGTAGCATGATTATCCGGGCGTCACAGCATGGCCGGCGATTCTCCCAGCTCACCATCTCCAGTTCCTCTCCGCACGGCCACCGATTCTCCCACCTCACCATCTCCAGTTGCATAACTGTGATGGCGAGGTACACCCAAGGCACGAGAAGCTGCAACGACGGGGTGCACCTGACATGGGAATGGGATGGGTGAGGACATCATCGGAGCTGCGAGCTACAACCGGCGTCCTTGTTTGCTACATGCCACCATGAAGATGCATCCCGCGGAAGAAAATCTCAACTGGCAAAAGAAAATCTACAACTCGTTGACCATTTTGCTGCAAGCGGCGAGGTGAAGATGCGGATAACGAAGGTGAGCATCGGAGTTGCAACGATGGGCTTTGGCCTGTGGAAGCTGCAACCTCAGGCGCTAGAGATGCAACCGCCCTAGAAAAATCTACAACCAGCGGCCAATTTTTATTGCATGGCCTGTGAGGTAGACGACTGCTACTGGCGACCAAGGAAGATGCATCCCATGGGAGAAAATGCTACAACCGGCAACAGGAAAAGCTACGACTCGCAGCCGTATATGCTGCAAGCGGCAATGCTGAAGTTGTCGCCGCCGATGCTACGACCAGAAAAGCTGGAAACGTTGTTCGGAAAAGCTGGAACCGACGATTTTTTTTGCTACCATCGCTGGAGCAGAAAAACGTGACATCAGCGATCCAAGAGAGGTTGCGACGACGAGCAGCTCGGTGCTGCAACGAGCGGTAACAATGAGGGAAAGGACACGGATGCTTTTGCGTCTCGCCGGAGCACACTCGCGGTGGCTGGGGCAGGGACATGTCACAGGCGGATCTGAACCAAGACGCGTGCGCGGGGGAGAGGGGGAAGAAGACGATGACATGGGAGAAGGCGGAACAGATGGCTCCTGCCTGTTGGATCGGATGGCTGGAGGCCGACTGACCCAAATTTGGGTCAGCGCGCCGGCGCGTATCACCGCTCAAACATATAGTTATGAAATTATATTTGATTTATTTTTAGCAATGTTTCATGTCTAAGTTTATTATTCCGTGGCAACGCACGGGTATTCGACTAGTACTACTACAAGCAAAGACTCCTGGAGATACACATATTTGTTAGGAGGTTAAAGGCCTACGTGCCTGATTGCCGTGCCTAGTGGTCGGTTGTTAATCATTAATTAAATAAGTGTAGGGATTTGGTTAGGATATTTTATTTAGAGCAAGGTTTTGGATCCTAAGTGGATATTTTTCTCGAGGGGTATCGAAATTTGCAGTTACCACGTTAACCATGAAATTTCGGAAAAATTTCGGACGGAATTTATAACCAAATTTTGAATTCAATTTTTTTTGAAATCGATATAGAAAGTTATTTAACTCCTTATTATCAGCTACGTTGCCCTGGCTTGTGGCTACTCGACAGCAGCTGCACTTGCTCGCTCGTCGTGAGTTCGAGCCCTGGTCGCTCCAACAAATTGGCAATATTTTTTCAGTTTTGCAAACTCAAAAAAGTAAAAAGGTGATCTGCCAGCAGATGGATGGTTCGCTTCACCACCAGGCCACCACAACCAGTTGTGTTGGCACTTGGCAGGAAAGAGATGGCCTGTATTTAACTATACTTTCAGAGTTTGAATTCAAAATTTTCAAATTATTTGAGATTTTTTGCTCGATATGAGAGTTTCTCGAGGGGGGTCGGTAAACGCGGTAACCGCGCGGAAGCTCGGAATTTCGCTCGGTTACCAAAACCATGATTTAGATTACTAGTCTGGTACGGTTTGGCCGCTGGCTTGCCGGTGTCTTATATACCTTTTGGATCGATCGTTAGGAGATGAGGATTTAGCTTATTTTTCGGTTGACGAACAGAGACTACAAGCCGGGGTATCTTCCTTTGGCGAGTTATTTCATGCGTATTGGTTGAGAAGCTTCTATTATTGCTTTGTGTTTGGGCGAGAGATTGGAGACGCGGTCTCTAATTTGCTGCTGATTCTTGGAGGATCGTCCACGTACTTCTTCATCAAGGTGTGTGTGTTGTTTCTGTGGTGATTGCATCTAAAAGATCGCGAGCGCCACGTCGTTCCGGGTGACATTGTACCGTGAAAGATTGGGATAATTATTCGCGCCATTGTTTTTCTGTCAACGGTCGCATCACCTGTTTTCAATCCCCTCCTTTCGATGGTCCCTGTATATCTAGATCATCAGCGAGGTTGCGCCTAATCGCCAGATGCTTAGTGCTTTTATCCAACTTGGCATCGTACTGTGCATCTGCCATCCGCCGATTCTGCTGTTCATCTCCTGGTGGTCATGCAATCATGCGCCCATGCATGTCTTCTCATCAATCACTCAAGCTCATGTCTCTTTCCTCGCTTGGAAGTACAACTCTATCCTCCTCACAGGTATCATCTTCCTCTATCTAACCACTCCCTAATCTCTACCGCCTCCCAATATTTGTTGAATGTCCACGGCCTCCTGATGCTTTCGTTGGGTGAGGTTTTAGTATGTACTTCCATTAGAAGGTTAAATATATTCTTTTTTGTTTATGCAGCAGGTACTACAACCTGCCATGTTGCAGTCGTCAACCAACTTTAACCTTCTACCTTCCCATGTTTGGTTCTGCATGAATTTCTAATCCATGTCACCGTGGTATTATCTTATCAAAGTCCAAGCAGTTTGCAGCTCCATTTGTTTCTGCAGAATTTTCTTATCTACATCAACAAGATATCTTATCTCCTCAACCACTTATACAGGTTGCGCATCTGCCACTATCTGTCCAGGGAAATGAGCGACATAAATGTTGAATCTAGCGCCTGATATGCTTTGTTGGACTATCTGCCTCTCTTTTCTTATGATTATGAAGTGGTATGTTTTTGCATGACAAATTGAGATAATATGTATGCTGATTTTCGAGTTATATGTCTGCCTATGTTGATGCAGTTTTGGATCAAATCGTATATTTATCCCACATCTATATATTCATACCAATTGATATTTTTTCTTTGCAACCAACAATTCTTTCTGATGCTTACCATTGCGTTTGCAGCTCGGATATTTTTTGTGTTCTGAAGTTTCAACTTCAGGTGCTATCACTAAATTTAACCGATGTCAATGATAGTCACTGTTGACGTCCAAATAGAAGGTTTCTGCTCTTTTCTTAAACTCAATTTCTCTCTTCTTTAGGTCTGAGAAACATCAAAACATCACACTAAATATACTATATTTATTTGCTATCAGCCCGTCAAGCATGGATTTTATAAATAGACCATGATATAGTTGTTGTTGTTGTGACAGTAAATTTCATCTTGATCGCCATCAAGTTTCATCAGGTGATTTATATTTGCTATATTTAACTTAGATTTTACTATACAGAGATGAACTGATATGAGTAAGACGAAAGAGAAACACAACATCATAATTGCATATATATGGGACATTTCATTTTACTAATTATACATACCTTCTTAATTTTTTTCCCTGGCAGTTATATCAAGGAAAAGGCCCATCTACAAATGCTTGACATGACACAAGGATGACACGGCATATCCTGGATCATTTTCTTAGTGTCTTCATAAACATTCATATTATGTCATTGCATAGAGTTTTTTTATCCGTCGGTATATGTGATAAATTTTCTAACTAATACCTTGGTGTTGTCGGTTATCATCACAAGTGTACTCCATCAATTTGTCTATCAATTTGTCTGTTTCCAATATATGACCACATATATTTCTTCACTATAGTTTTAGGGTGTCTGCAAATGAGTCTCGCAGCAACGCGCGGGTTGTCATCTAGTTTTTACATGTACCAATAACCATTAATTCCATTTTCTACACATCAATTGTAGTAAACTTTTGCAGTTTCATTATCATTATTTAATGTAAATTGCATCATGTATGTGTATTCTTTTTACATACTATACTTTGCATGATCAACTAGCAAACGAAGTAAGAGCGGAATTGATAGTTGGCATGTTAACACTTAAACAGTACATCTTAACCAGCCTCCAGATTTACAAAATATGAAAGGCACGAAAAAAACTATACAAGTTTCAAAACAAAGATGTTCAAAGCATTAAGCATGAGGCAAGACCGAGTATATATAGAGGTAATCACAAGTAGTAGCATCCCCATACAGAAAACATCAATTGGAATATTACACGTTCGAAATATTAAACATGACCGAGACTTGGTATACAACGAGACCCCCTCACGGAAAAGATTAGCGCTGCATTTAGGTCCGTTTCATTTTTGGAAGCAAAGAAAGCTCATGTAATTTTAATCATGCCCGTAACCACTCTGTCATGACCTCCCTTGCATCCAGGAGCACTGTAACTGTATGCACGTATGCTAAACCAGTCCACCGGCACGGTTGTAAACAGAGCAATTAACGAAAGGATACACCGAACAAATGTCGTAGATTTTTGCGGCGCATCGTTGAATGTCTGTCTCATCAGCTAGCTTGATTGTCAGTGTCTTAAGCCTTGGTGCCCATCTCAATGCCATTGTCACGAGATCTATCTCATGGTCCCCTCCTTTGAAGTTGTTGATTTCCACTTCTTCAAGATGAGTCAAGGAGATACTTTGGCTCCTCCAGTTCTTGGGCTCGTCACAAGGACAATTTTCAAGACATTTTGCCTGAAACATGTAAAACATTACATTGTATTTTGAAGAAATTACTTATGACTAAAATATATAAGCAGCATGGAGAATTACCCAACACCTGTCCCATAGGAAAACCTTAAGCCTTTGTGTATTAGTCTGGATGTGATGTATCATAAGGAGATGCCGCACAATTGCTCCTAAAACATGTCCCCTTGCGATGAGATATAGCTCCAACACAGTAAAATTCGTAACCGGAAGTTTCTCCATCTCCAGCGCAAAGTCCACTGCTGCACCCAAACGATTCTACAAAACAACATAATTATTTAGCCTGATGTGTAGCATGGAGTCTTTAGAGTTAGTTTAGCAAGCAAATCTTTTAAAAAGTTGGTAGACAAGAGACATACATAGGGATAGGCAGATATGTGCAAAGAAAGGACATTGCAGCGTGGGGGGCGCAAACATGCATCTTCCTCTTGGTTGCTGCTCACCCCATCATTGTATTTATAGCTCTCTATCGTCTCTAATTTCATGCTCTGAAGCGACCAAAACCCAAAAATAAGCGACGACTCAGTATTATATGTAAGCAACCATGAGACCTTCTCCACCATTGGGGTTGAGATGGACACCCTAAGGTCTGGGTTGGAACAAACTTTGAGCTTCAGTTGCTTAAGTAGTCGCGTCCATGATTTGGAGGCCTTGACATTTGACTACTCCGTAGACACTAAGATCAAGCTCCTGCAGTGACTCCGAGTTGATTTTAACATCACGTGCGGACCTATCTACCATCACCTTGAGCACGCGCAGGCGCGGACAGAGGGCGAGCATTGTGACAAGGTTTACGATGGTGCATCCCCTGAGGCACAACCTCTCGAGAGCTGAGAATTCTCTGGCCAGTAGTTGTGTGAAACGGAAGGTGCGCAACTCCATCTCTGCCGACGTGGCACAGTGGAATGAGGGCAGGTTCGCAAAAATGTGTTCGAAGGAGTTGTTAGTGAAGATGAGTTCCTGCGGAGAGAGCCTCGCTGCGGCGCAGAGAAGGGAGGCAACGCTAATGCCATTAACACTGCGCCTCCAATTATTAATTTGGTTGCATCCGAGGCCAAGAAGGGACACCGTGAGGCCGAGCGCCACAGCGGACTCGAGTATGGCAAGCGCGGCTTGGAGCGATCTGGCCTCGACCGCACGGAAGGTGACCCTGAGCAGGCGCAACCGCGGGCAGCGGTCGAGGAAGGCACCAATGTCGACAATGTTGCCGGAGAGAGACAGACTCTCGAGCGCGCGCAGGGAGCTTGACAGCCTCTCGAGCGCAGGGAGCTTGCCGCCCACCTGCGGCGGCTTGACACAAAGGAAACCCGTGTCCAACTCAATGGAGGTGGCTCGGCGAAAGCAAGGCATGACGATGCTGGCGGGAGGGCCTGGCTTGAACACGATTTCCCGCGGAAGGATGAAGACCAGCTCCTCGGGTGAGAGCCGCTCGGCGGCGCGCAGTAGCATCTTGGCGTGGGCGTCGTCGAGCTTGCGCGATGCCTTGGACACACTCCTCGTGAGACGGACATTGAGAAGGGACATGGATGTACGGCGAGGGACGCAGCCGAGCGCCGCTTTGACCACGCCGGCCGGGACGTCGCGGAAGGTGAGACCGGGGAGGCGGGCCTAGAGGCCGCGCCACCGGCGCGAGAGGACGCCGGTGCGCGCGGCGGCGCGGGTGCAGCGTAGGCACAAGAGGATCTGGAGCAGCATGTCATCGGGGAGCGGGCTGATGAAGTCATCTCCGCCCGGACCACGCCGCGGCGGCGGCGAGCGCCTGAGGCGACGCCTCGATCGGAAATCCATCTGAAAACCCTCCGCAGGCAGGCAACTCGCTCCGTCGCGTCAAGAGAATCGCAACTCACCTGTCATGCGTGCGGCCCAGCCCAATTTCCAAAGCCCGGACAATGACCATCTCGGATATCCTCCTTTTGTTTTTCTTTCGTGTTTGCACGTTTCAACTTTCGTTTTGTTCTCTGGATATTTTTTTGCGAGGATAATAGAGTTTTATTCTACGTGAATAGGGTTACAATCAAAGAGGCACAAGTTCCTTCACACACGGTGAACCTCTACCTAGCCATACAGTAGTACTCACTAACAGAAAAACTTGCGTTGCCAACGGCCAAATCTATGCCGACGGCCCCCGTCTAACACCGCTTTTCTTTTTTTTTTAGTGATTTCGTTTAGGAGGAATGGACGGGAATGAATCCTCCTACTGAGGCGGAGGCACTTACTCTTCTCCGTCATGGAAACCCTGAACGTAAAAATTTTGTTGCTTGGTTCATGAAGAAAGTAATTTTTCACACTCCCCTATTAAATACCTAATTCAACATTTATTAGTTAACAAAACTAATGCACGCAACAATTTCAATTATACTTGTAGGAAAAAAATCCGAACTTATCTATGGATGACGAATTGAGATGGGTTTCCATGGGTTTTGACCCTGCCGTCATGACATGTAAAAAGTATGACGTGAATGGGTATCGCTTCCATACAGAGGAGCACTAGAACAGCCAGCCCAATCCCAAAACTATAAATACCGGAGTGTACACCCCCGGTCAAAATTTAGTAGACTACTACGGAAGGGTTCAAAATATATACGAGATTAAATTCCGCAAGGGGCGCGAGACCCTAAGTCTGCCTGTGATCAAATGTCGTTGGTTCGATCCGCGGGAGGGGGTAAAACATACGCCTTCCATTGGTTTGGTCGAAGTTAAACCATCAACCGTCTATGCCGGAGCCGATCTCTTCATTGCGGCTACACAAGCTACACAAGTATATTATCTCCCTTACCCATGCCAGAAAGAGTACCTAAAGGTTTGGGAAGTTGTGTTCAAGGTGTCGCCACATGATAAGCTACCGGACCCGAATGAAGACGATTACTATAACATTAACCCTATGACATATGAGGGAGTGTTCTATCAAGAGCAACCTGATGATGATGATGTGGTTAGAAACGATGACGCTAGACCATTGGGTGATGATGATGTGGATCCAAACGACGATGATGCACAGAATGATGGTGAGATCATTGTCAATGAAAATGGCATAATTATGCTAGAAAAGTTAAACGAAGACGCTGACGACGAGGAAGAGCTGAAGGAAATATGCCCTAGAGGCAATAATAAAGTTATTATTTATTTCCTTATATCATGATAAATGTTTATTATTCATGCTAGAATTGTATTAACCGAAAACATAATACATGTGTGAATACATAGACAAACTAAACGTCACTAGTATGCCTCTACTTAACTAGCTCGTTGATCGAAGATGGTTATGTTTCCTAACCATAGACATGTGTTGTCATTTGATTCACAGGATTACATCATTAGGAGAATGATGTGATTGACATGACCCATTCCATTAGCTTAGCACCCGATCGTTTAGTATGTTGCTATTGCTTTCTTCATGACTTATACATGTTCCTATGACTATGAGATTATGCAACTCCCATTTGCCGGAGGAACACTTTGTGTGCTACCAAACATCACAACGTAACTGGGTGATTATAAAGGAGCTCTAAGGTGTCTCCAAAGGTACATGTTGGGTTGGCGTATTTCGAGATTAGGATTTGTCACTCCGATTGTCAGAGAGGTATCTCTGGGCCCTCTCGGTAATGCACATCACATAAGCCTTGCAAGCATTGCAACTATTGAGTTAGTTGCGAGATGATGTATTACGAAACGAGTAAAGAGACTTGCCGGTAACGAGATTGAACTAGGTATTGAGATACCGATGATCAAATCTCGGGCAAGTAACATACCGATGACAAAGGGAACAACATATGTTGTTATGCGGTCTGACCGATAAAGATCTTCGTAGAATATGTAGGAGCCAATATGAGCATCCAGGTTCCGCTATTGGTTATTGACCGGAGACGTGTCTCGGTCATGTCTATATTGTTCTCGAACCCGTAGGGTCCGCACGCTTAAGGTTTTGATGATAGTTATATTATGAGTTTATGAGTTTTGATGTACCGAAGGAGTTCGGAGTCCCGGATAAGATCGGGGACATGACGAGGAGTCTCAAAATGGTCGAGACGTAAAGATCGATATATTGGATGACTATATTCGGACATCGGAAAGGTTCCGAGTGGTTCGGGTATTTTTCGGAGTACCGGGGAGTTACGGGAATACGGGGGAAGAAGTATATGGGCCTTATTGGGCTTTATTGGAGAGGGAGAGGTAGGCCGCGCGCCCCCCAAGGCCTAGTCCGAATTGGACTAGGGGGAGGGGCTGAGCCCCCTCCTTCCTTCTCTTCCCTCTTCCCCTTCCTTGTCTCCTACTCCTACTACTTGGAAGGACTCCTAGTTGGACTAGGAAAGGAGGAATCCTACTCCCGGTGGGAGTAGGACTCCCCTAGGGCGCGCCATAGAGAGGGCCGGCCCTCCCCTCCTCCACTCCTTTATATACGGGGGCAGGGGGCACCCCATAGACACACAAGTTGATCTTCGTGATCGTTCTCTTAGTCGTGTGCGGTGCCCCCCTCCACCATACTCCTCGATAATATTGTAGTGGTGCTTAGGCGAAGCCCTGCGACGGTAGAACATCAAGATCGTCACCACGTCGTCGTGCCGACGGAACTCTTCCCCGACACTTTGCTGGATCGGAGTCCGGGGATCGTCATCGAGCTGAACATGTGCTAGAACTCAGAGGTGCCGTAGTTTCGGTGCTTGATCGGTCGGGCCATGAAGACGTACGACTACATCAACCGTGTTGTGCTAACGCTTCCACTTCCGGTCTACGAGGGTACGTAGACAACACTCTTCCCTCTCGTTGCTATGCATCACCATGATCTTCGTGTGCGTAGGAAATTTTTGAAATTACTACGTTCCCCAACAGTGGTATCAGAGCCTAGGTTTTATGCGTTGATGTTATATGCACGAGTAGAACACAAGTGAGTTGTGGGCGATATAAGTCATACTGCTTACCAGCATGTCATACTTTGGTTCGGCGGTATTGTTGGATGAAGCGGCCCGGACCGACATTACGCGTACGCTTACGCGAGACTGGTTCTACCGACGTGCTTTGCACACAGGTGGCTGGCGGGTGTCAGTTTTTCCAACTTTAGTTAAATCGAGTGTGGCTACGCCTGGTCCTTGCGAAGGTTAAAACAACACCAACTTGACAAACTATCGTTGTGTTTTTTCATGCGTAGGTAAGATTGGTTCTTGCTTAAGCCCGTAGCAGCCACGTAAAACTTGCAACAAACAAAGTAGAGGACGTCTAACTTGTTTTTGCAGGGCATGTTGTGATGTGATATGGTCAAGACGTGATGAGATATAAGTTGTTGTATGAGATGATCATGTTGTTTGAAGTTATCGGCAACTGGCAAAATCCTTATGGCTGTCCCTCTATTGCATAAGATGCAAGCGCCCAATAATTGCTTTACTTTATTGCTATGCGATAGCAATAGTTGAAAGAACAATTGTTGGCGAGACGACCACGTGACGACACATTGATATAGATCAAGATGATGGAGATCATGGTGTCATGCCAATGACGATAGAGATCATGATAGTACTTTGGAGATGGAGATCAAAGGCGCAAGATGATGATGGCCATATCATGTCACATATTTTGATTGCATATGATGTTTATCTTTTATACATCTTATTTTGCTTAGTTTGACGGTACCATTTTAAGTTGATCTCTCACTAATTATCAAGAAGTGTTCTCCCTGAGTATCTGAAGGCAATATGCCCTAGAGGCAATAATAACGTTATTATTTATTTCCTTATATCATGATACATGTTTATTATTCATGCTAGAATTGTATTAACCGGAAACATAATACATGTGTGTATATATAGACAAACAAAGTGTCACTAGTATGCCTCTACTTGACTAGCTCGTTAATCAAAGATGGTTATGTTTCCTAACCATGAACAAGGAGTTGTTATTTGATTAACGGGATCACATCATTAAGTGAATGATCTGATTGACATGACCCATTCCATTAGCTTAGCACTCGATCGTTTAGTATGTTGCTATTGCTTTCTTCATGACTTATACATGTTCCTATGACTATGAGATTATGCAACTCCCGTTTACCAGAGGAACACTTTGTGTGCTACCAAAAGTCACAACGTAACTGGGTGATTATAAAGGAGCTCTACAGGTGTCTCCAAAGGTACATGTTGGGTTGGCGTATTTCGAGATTAGGATTTGTCACTCCGATTGTCGGAGAGGTATCTCTGGGCCCTCTCGGTAATGCACATCAATTAAGCCTTGCAAGCATTGCAACTAATGAGTTAGTTGCAGGATGATGTATTACAGAACGAGTAAAGAGACTTGCTGGTAACGAGATTGAACTAGGTATTGGAATACCGACGATCGAATCTCGGGCAAGTAACATACCGATGACAAAGGGAACAACGTATGTTGTTATGCGGTCTGACCGATAAAGATCTTCGTAGAATATGTAGGAGCCAATATGAGAATCCAGGTTCCGCTATTGGTTATTGACCGGAGACGTGTCTCGGTCATGTCTACATTGTTCTCGAACCCGTAGGGTCCGCACGCTTAAGGTTACGATGACAATTATTTTATGAGTTTATGCATTTTGATGTACTGAAGTTTGTTCGGAGTCCCGGATGTGATCACGGACATGACGAGGAGTTTCGAAACGGTCGAGACATAAAGATTGATATATCGGAAGCCTATGTTTGGATATCGGAAGTGTTCCGGGTGAAATCGGGATTTTACCGGAGTACCGGGAGGTTACCGGAACCCCCCGGGAGCTATATGGGCCTTAGTGGGCCTTAGTGGAAAAGAGAAGGGGCAGCCCAAAATGGGCCGCGCGCCCCTCCCCTCCCTTGGTCCGAATAGGACAAGGAGAGGGGGCCGGCCCCCTCTCTCTTTTCCCCCTCCATGAATCCTATTCCAACTAGGATTGGGGGGGGGGAATCCTACTCCCAGAGGGAGTAGGACTCCTCCTGGCGCGCCTCTCCTAGGCCGGCCGCACCCCCCCTTGATCCTTTATATACGGAGGCAGGGGAACCCCAGAGACACACAAGTTGATCCACGTGATCTTATTCTTAGCCGTGTGCGGCGCCCCCTGCCACCATAGTCCTCGATAATATTGTAGCGGTGCTTAGGCGAAGCCCTACGACGGTAGTGCATCAAGATCGTCACCACGCCGTCGTGCTAACGGAACTCTTCCCCGACACTTTGCTGGATCGGAGTCCGGTGATCGTCATCGAGCTGAACGTGTGCTAAAACTTGGAGGTGCCGTAGTTTCGGTGCTTGATCGGTCGGGCCGTGAAGACGTACGACTACATCAACCAAACGCTTCCGTTGTCGATCTACAAGGGTACGTAGATCACACTCTCCCCTTGTTGCTATGCATCACCATGATCTTGCATGTGCGTAGGAAATTTTTTGAAATTACTACGTTCCCCAACAGTGGCATCCGAGCCTAGGTTTTATATGTTGATGTTATATGCACGAGTAGAACACAAGTGAGTTGTGGGCGATATAAGTCATACTGCTTACCAGCATGTCATACTTTGGTTCGGCGGTATTGTTGGACGAAGAGGCCCGGACCGACATTACGCGTATGCTTACGCGAGACCGGTTCTCCCGACGTGCTTTGCACATAGGTGGCTTGCGGGTGACAGTTTCTCCAACTTTAGTTGAATCGAGTGTGGCTACGCCCGGTCCTTGCGAAGGTTAAAACAGCACCAACTTGACAAACTATCGTTGTGGTTTTGATGCGTAGGTAAGATTGGTTCTTGCTTAAGCCCGTAGCAGCCACGTAAAACTTGCAACAACAAAGTAGAGGACGTCTAACTTGTTTTTGCAGGGCATGTTGTGATGTGATATGGTCAAGACATGATGCTAAATTTTATTGTATGAGATGATCATGATTTGTAACCGAGTTATCGGCAACTGGCAGGAGCCATATGGTTGTCGCTTTATTGTATGCAATGCAATCGCGCTGTAATGCTTTACTTTATCACTAAACGGTAGCGATAGTCGTGGAAGCACAAGCTTGGCGAGACGACAACGATGCTACGATGGAGATCAAGGTGTCGCGCCGGTGACGATGGTGATCACGACGGTGCTTCGGAGATGGAGATCACAAGCACAAGATGATGATGGCCATATCATATCACTTATATTGATTGCATGTGATGTTTATCTTTATGCATCTTATCTTGCTTTGATTGACGGTAGCATTATAAGATGATCTCTCACTAATTATCAAGAAGTGTTCTCCCTGAGTATGCACCATTGCGAAAGTTCTTCGTGCTGAGACACCACGTGATGATCGAGTGTGATAGGCTCTACGTTCAAATACAACGGGTGCAAAACAGTTGCATACACGGAACACTCAGGTTATACTTGACGAGCCAAGCATATACAGATATGGCCTCGGAACACGGAGACCGAAAGGTCGAGCGTGAATCATATAGTAGATATGATCAACATAGTGATGTTCACCAATGAAACTACTCCATCTCACGTGATGATCGGACATGGTTTAGTTGATTTGGATCACGTAATCACTTAGAGGATTAGAGGGATGTCTATCTAAGTGGGAGTTCTTTAAGTAAATTAACTAAACTTAAATTTATCATGAAACTTAGTACCTGATAAGTATCTTGCTTGTTTATGCTTGTTTGTAGATAGATGGCTCGTGCTGTTGTTCCGTTAAATTTTAATGCGTTCCTTGAGAAAGCAAAGTTGAAATATGATGGTAGCAATTACACGGACTGGGTCCGTAACTTGAGTATTATCCTCATTGCTGCACAGAAGAATTACGTCCTGGAAGCACCGCTGGGTGCCAGGCCTGCTGCTGGAGCAACGCCGGACGTTATGAACGTCTGGCAGAGCAAAGCTGATGACTACTCAATAGTTCAGTGTGCCATGCTTTACGGCTTAGAATCCGGACTTCAACGACGCTTTGAACGTCATGGAGCATATGAGATGTTCCAGGAGTTGAAGTTAATATTTCAAGCAAATGCCCGGATTGAAAGATATGAAGTCTCCAATAAGTTCTATAGCTGCAAGATGGAGGAGAACAGTTCTGTCAGTGAGCATATACTCAAAATGTCTGGGTATAATAATCACTTGATTCAATTGGGAGTTAATCTTCCAGATGATTGCGTCATTGACAGAATTCTCCAATCACTGCCACCAAGCTACAAGAGCTTCGTGATGAACTATAATATGCAAGGGATGAATAAGACTATTCCCGAGCTCTTCACAATGCTAAAAGCTGCGGAGGTAGAAATCAAGAAGGAGCATCAAGTGTTGATGGTCAACAAGACCACTAGTTTCCAGAAAAAGGGCAAAGGGAAGAAGAAGGGGAACTTCAAAAAGAACGGCAAGCAAGTTGATACTCAAGAGAAGAAACCCAAACCTGGACCTAAGCCTGAAACTGAGTGCTTCTACTGCAAGCAGACTAGTCACTGGAAGCGGAACTGCCCCAAGTATTTGGCGGATAAGGATGGCAAGGTGAACAAAGGTATATGTGATATACATGTTATTGATGTGTACCTTACTAATGCTCGTAGTAGCACCTGGGTATTTGATACTGGTTCTGTTGCTAATATTTGCAACTCGAAACAGGGACTACGGATTAAGCGAAGATTGGCTAAGGACGAGGTGACGATGCGTGTGGGAAACGGTTCCAAAGTCGATGTGATCGCAGTCAGCACGCTACCTCTACATCTACCTTCGGGATTAAAGTTAGACCTAAATAATTGTTATTTGGTGCCAGCGTTAAGCATGAACATTATATCTGGATCTTGTTTGATGCGAGACGGTTATTCATTTAAATCTGAGTATAATGGTTGTTCTATTTATATGAGTAATATCTTTTATGGTCATGCACCCTTAAAGAGTGGTCTATTTTTATTAAACCTCGATAATAGTAACACACATATTCATAGTGTTGAAGCCAAAAGATGCAGAGTTGATAATGATAGTGCAACTTATTTGTGGCACTGCCATTTAGGTCATATTAGTGTAAAGCGCATGAAGAAACTCCATACTGACGGACTTTTGGAACCACTTGATTATGAATCACTTGGTACTTGCGAACCATGCCTCATGGGCAAGATGACTAAAACACCGTTCTCCGGTACTATGGAGAGAGCAACAGATTTGTTGGAAATCATACATACAGATGTATGTGGCCCGATGAATATTGAGGCTCATGGCGGATATCGTTATTTTCTCACCTTCACAGATGACTTAAGCAGATATGGGTATATCTACTTAATGAAACATAAGTCTGAAACGTTTGAAAAGTTCAAAGAATTTCAGAGTGAAGTTGAAAATCATCGTAACAAGAAAATGAAATTTCTACGATCTGTTCGTGGAGGAGAATATTTGAGTTATGAGTTTGGTGTACATTTGAAACAATGCGGAATAGTTTCGCAACTCACGCCACCCGGAACACCACAGCGTAATAGTGTGTGCGAACGTTGTAATCGTACTTTACTAGATATGGTGCGATCTATGATGTCTCTTACTGATTTACCGCTATCATTTTGGGGATACGCTCTAGAGACGGCCGCATTCACGTTAAATAGGGCACCATCAAAATCCGTTGAGACGACGCCTTATGAACTGTGGTTTGGCAAGAAACCAAAGTTGTCGTTTCTGAAAGTTTGGGGCTGCGATGCTTATGTGAAAAAGCTTCAACCTGATAAGCTCGAACCCAAATCGGAGAAATGTATATTCATAGGATATCCAAAGGAGACTATTGGATACACCTTCTATCACAGATCCGAAGGCAAGACTTTTGTTGCTAAATTCGGAAACTTTCTAGAGAAGGAGTTTCTCTCAAAAGAAGTGAGTGAGAGGAAAGTAGAACTTGACGAGGTAACCGTACCTGCTCCTTTATTGGAAAGTAGTGCATCACAGAAAACTGTTTCAGTGACACCTACACCAGTTAGTGAGGAAGCTAATGATGATGATCATGAAACTTCAGAACAAGATACTACTGAACCTCGTAGATCAACCAGAGTGAGATCCGCACCAGAGTGGTACGGTAATCATGTTCTGGAAGTCATGCTACTAGATCATGATGAACCTACGAACTATGAAGAAGCGATGGTGAGCCCAGATTCCGCAAAATGGCTTGAAGCCATGAAATCTGAGATGGGATCCATGTATGAGAACAAAGTATGGACTTTGGTTGACTTGCCCGATGAACGGCAAGCAATTGAGAATAAATGGATCTTCAAGAAGAAGATTGACGCTATGGTAATATTACTGTCTACAAAGCTCGACTTGTCGCAAAAGGTTTTCGGCAAGTTTAAGGGATTGACTACGATGAGACCTTCTCACCCGTAGCGATGCTTAAGTCTGTCCGAATCATGTTAGCAATTGCCGCATTTTATAATTATGACATTTGGCAGATGGATGTCAAAACTGCATTCCTGAATGGATTTCTGGAAGAAGAGTTGTATATGATGCAACCAGAAGGTTTTGTCGATCCAAAGGGAGCTAACAAAGTGTGCAAGCTCCAGCGATCCATTTATGGACTGGTGCAAGCCTCTCGGAGTTGGAATAAACGTTTTGATAGTGTGATCAAAGCATTTGGTTTTTTACAGACTTTTGGAGAAGCCTGTATTTACAAGAAAATGAGTGGGAGCTCTGTAGCATTTCTGTTATTATATGTGGATGACATATTACTAATTGGAAATGATGTAGAATTTCTGGATAGCATAAAGGGATACTTGAATAAGAGTATTTCAATGAAAGACCTCGGTGAAGCTACTTACATATTAGGCATTAAAATCTATAGAGATAGATCAAGACGCTTAATTGGACTTTCACAAACCACATACCTTGACAAAGTTTTGAAGAAGTTCAAAATGGATCAAGCAAAGAAAGGGTTCTTGCCTGTGTTACAAGGTGTGAAGTTGAGTAAGACTCAATGCCCGACCACTGCAGAAGATAGAGAGAATATGAAAGATGTTCCCTATGCTTCAGCCATAGGCTCTATCATGTATGCAATGCTGTGTACCAGACCTGATGTGTGCCTTGCTATAAGTCTAGCAAGGAGGTACCAAAGTAATCCAGGAGTGGATCACTGGACAGCGGTCAAGAACATCCTGAAATACCTAAAAAGGACTAAGGATATGTTTCTCATATATGGAGGTGACAAAGAGCTCATCGTAAAAGGTTACGTTGATGCAAGCTTTGACACTGATCCGGACGATTCTAAATCGCAAACCGGATACGTGTTTACATTAAACGGTGGAGCTGTCAGTTGGTGCAGTTCTAAACAAAGCATTGTAGCGGGATCTACATGTGAAGCGGAGTACATAGCTGCTTCGGAAGCAGCAAATGAAGGAGTCTGGATGAAGGAGTTCATATCCGATCTAGGTGTCATACCTAGTGCATCGGGTCCAATGAAAATCTTTTGTGACAATACTGGTGCAATTGCCTTGGCAAAGGAATCCAGATTTCACAAGAGAACCAAGCACATCAAGAGACGCTTCAATTCCATCCGGGATCTAGTCCAGGTGGGAGACATAGAGATTTGCAAGATACATACGGATCTGAATGTTGCAGACCCGTTGACTAAGCCTCTTCCACGAGCAAAACATGATTAGCACCAAGGCTCCATGGGTGTTAGAATCATTACTGTGTAATCTAGATTATTGACTCTAGTGCAAGTGGGAGACTGAAGGAAATATGCCCTAGAGGCAATAATAAGTTATTATTTATTTCCTTATATCATGATAAATGTTTATTATTCATGCTAGAATTGTATTAACCGGAAACATAATACATGTGTGAATACATAGACAAACAAAGTGTCACTAGTATGCCTCCACTTGACTAGCTCATTAATCAAAGATGGTTATGTTTCCTAACCATGAACAAGGAGTTGTTATTTGATTAATGGGATCACATCATTAAGTGAATGATCTGATTGACATGACCCATTCCATTAGCTTAGCACCCGATCGTTTAGTATGTTGCTATTGCTTTCTTCATGACTTATACATGTTCCTATGACTATGAGATTATGCAACTCCCGTTTACCAGAGGAACACTTTGTGTTCTACCAAACGTCACAACGTAACTGGGTGATTATAAAGGAGCTCTACAGGTGTCTCCAAAGGTACATGTTGGGTTGGCGTATTTCAAGATTAGGATTTGTCACTCCGATTGTCGGAGAGGTATCTCTGGGCCCTCTCGGTAATGCACATCACTTAAGCCTTGCAAGCATTGCAACTAATGAGTTAGTTGCGGGATGATGTATTACAGAACGAGTAAAGAGACTTGCCGGTAACGAGATTGAACTAGGTATTGGAATACCGACGATCGAATCTCGGGCAAGTAACATACCGATGACAAAGGGAACAACGTATGTTGTTATGCAGTCTGACCGATAAAGATCTTCGTAGAATATGTAGGAGCCAATATGAGCATCCAGGTTCCGCTATTGGTTATTGACCGGAGACGTGTCTCGGTCATGTCTACATTGTTCTCGAACCCGTAGGGTCCGCACGCTTAAGGTTACGATGACAGTTATTTTATGAGTTTATGCATTTTGATGTACCGAAGTTTGTTCGGAGTCCCGGATGTGATCACGGACATGACGAGGAGTCTCGAAACGGTCGAGACATAAAGATTGATATATTGGAAGCCTATGTTTGGATATCGGAAGTGTTCCGGGTGAAATTGGGATTTTACCGGAGTACCGGGAGGTTACCGGAACCCCCCGGGAGCTATATGGGCCTTAGTGGGCGTTAGTGGAAAAGAGAAGGGGCAGCCCGAGATGGGCCGCGCGCCCCTCCCCTCCCTTGGTCCGAATAGGACAAGGAGAGGGGGCTGGCCCCCCTCTCTCTTTTCCCCCCTCCGCGAATCCTATTCCAACTAGGATTGGGGGGGGGGGGGGAATCCTACTCCCAGAGGGAGTAGGACTCCTCCTGGCGCGCCTCTCCTAGGCCGGCCGCACCCCCCCCCCCCCTTGATCCTTTATATACAGAGGCAGGGGAACCCCAGAGACACACAAGTTGATCCACGTGATCTTATTCTTAGCCGTGTGCGGCGCCCCCTGCCACCATAGTCCTCGATAATATTGTAGCGGTGCTTAGGCGAAGCCCTGCGACGGTAGTGCATCAAGATTGTTACCACGCCGTCGTGCTGACGGAACTCTTCCCCGACACTTTGCTAGATCGGAGTCCGGGGATCGTCATCGAGCTGAACGTGTGCTAAAACTCGGAGGTGCTGTAGTTTCGGTGCTTGATCGGTCGGGCCGTGAAGACGTACGACTACATCACCTAACGCTTCCGTTGTCGATCTACAAGGGTACGTAGATCACACTCTCCCCTCATTGCTATGCATCACCATGATCTTGCGTGTGCGTAGGAATTTTTTTGAAATTAGTACGTTCCCCAACAGTATGCACCATTGCGAAAGTTCTTCGTGCCGAGACACAACGTGATGATCGGGTGTGATAGGCTCTACGTTCAAATACAACGGGTGCAAAACAATATGGTTGTGATAGCAACATAGGATAGTATTGTAGTAGTACATGACAATTCCATATAGGGTCCATTGAGTACGTGTGTGGTAGTAAAAGTTAGTCCTCAAATGACCCATTCCGCTCATCCTACTCATTGTGTCATTGTGTGTTGTTTGGTAGTTGGGCTACAAAGTAGCCATAGGCCTATAGTAGAAACGGAAATTCCATATTTACGGAAATGGAAAGTTCCGTTTCCACGCCTGTTTCACTGGAAAACACCGTTCCGTTTTTGTTTCTGTTTCCGCATAAAAAATTCCATTTCCATTTCCATTTCCATTTTGCAAATTTCCATTTTCGTTTTCACTTTTTCTCTCCGTTTCCATTTTTCCTATGAAAAAGCGGAAACTTTCCACTCAATTTTCATTTTCATCCCTAGCACTGTGTAGCAATTATTTACGTGTCAGAAATAGCTGCTGGCCCACAAGAAAAAAACAGCATTAGAACCCCAGGCTCGAGCCAGGCGACCGGTGCAAAACGCCTGGTCCAGGCTAACGATCGTGCCTGATGTTTCAGTCAGGCTAATGACTATGGCAGGAGCTCCAGGCCAGGCTAGTATTTCACTCTTCAGGCACCAACCAAACCATTTTTAGGCAGGTCTCAGGGAAGGTCCAGGCTAGCAATTTTTTTTTGCCAGGTATTGAACCAAACTAGCCCTATGTGCGCGGAAGGGTGGTGGTTCATCCGTGTGTCCTCTCCCCCTGAAGATAGATATCTCCGGCGGCCTCGCCGTCCAGAGCTGCCGGCATGGGGTCGCCCCTCCGCGTCTCGTCGGAGGCGACGCACTCCACCGCTCCTTCGCATCTCCTCCGATGGCGCTGAGTCCGGCTTCCCTGCAACCAACCCTCGGTAGCGGCAGCACCGCCAAAGACGGCGCCGCCGGCCGAGCGGATCCCTCCTACCCTGTGCTGCGAGTTGGGGTACCTACTTCTGCTTGCTCACTGCTGTAGCTTCCATGTTTCCATTGGCTCTGCATCTCAGTTATCCGTCGTTAGTTTAGTTTCTTGGTAAGGTGATAGATGCTACTGCTAGAAACCTAAAATCGATTTGCCCCCTCCCTTTGAGCTCCACCTTCTAGACCTGGAGTAAATCAGAGGCACATTGCTGCTAGACCTGGCTGCAGAGTTTCGTTGGCGCTACGGAAACTACATGGTCAAGGAGAAGTTGATATTTTTGTAGCACCTGCATGCCTAACCATCCATGTAGGTACTACTAATGGTGCATATCAAGATTCGTTAACAGGCTCTGAGTACAGGGGGGTTGCTTTTTTGTTGTGGGTAGTTTGCATTTCACATAAAGTTTCTAGCAATGCGTGAAGCATTATTTGATTGATTTATATATTTATGTAGGAGAACTAAGCATATCATGTCAACCTCAACTACATTAAAGAGTAGGAAGCCTTGCAGTACACTAGCACAGCTCTTATATGAATCTGTGTCGCACATTTCTCCAGAGCTGCAAACAGATGTGTCAACCACATTCCGCTACGTAGTAGTAGGGGCACAATTTGCCCCATTAGCATCCTACCTTACTGTAACACTAGTGCAGAACCGGGTAATAGCACCGGTTCGTAAGGCCCTTTAGTGCCGGTTCGGTAACCGGCACTAAATTGTGGACACTAAAGCCCCCCCTTTAGTACCGGTTCAGCACGAACCGGTGCTAAAGGGCGACCACGTGGCACGAGCCAGCTTCGTGGGCGCGTAGGACATTAGTACCGGTTGGTAACACCAACCGGTACTAAATGTTTGGGTGTGTTTTGGTTTTATTTTTTATTTTTACTTTAATGTTGTGTTTTCAATTTAATTTAGTGATTGTTTCACATTATAATGAGTTGTTAAATTATTTGGTGAATGTACCGCAGATTAGTTTGACTGGATGCGTGGATCCTAGATAAGTCATCAAGTATATGTCATATTCATATTATATATACTTTATCACATAATTAAGTGATCGAGGTAATATGGATATGGCATATACTTGATCACTTAGCTAGAATCCATCCAGTTGAAACTAATATGCAGTTTCTTTCATAAATGATATAATAACTCATCATCATCATCATCATATTAATATAAAAACTCTTGCATCATATATATCATCACCAACGATTTTCATAGCAAAGATATCATCGAGTTCAACATGGTAATGATATTATAAGCATTCATAACACCACAAAAGCAAATTACTCTGTGATCGTTCACAATTTTGCTCCAGTCTTTTACTATTAAGCATTTCTCGCTATTAGAAATCCTGAATGCACTAAAGTGCATTGTAGGATATCTTGGCCGTAAGCTAATAATATTCATGGTACCTTTAGTCTCCATCCAATCAGGCACAACATTCATCAGGAGTCCCTGTTGAAAAACATCGTATAGTAACATACTTAGCAATGAAGTTTAGCTTAAAAAAATAATGTATGCAAAAGATGCACTGAGGAGAAATAGTAGAAATCTTACCATCTTTCCTAAATAGATGTGACCGTAGTTCACTACGAACACTATTGGTCGCACGTTTTGAGTACTAACATTTCTAAGTGCAGGAAAGAAATTTGTCTTGACAGCATCAAGATCCTCAAGCCATGAAACATAATGACTTGTCTCCTCGCAGTTTAGTTCAGCTCCGGGACAGTGGACGGTCCTGTCTACCAAGCGCCGGACATGTTTGCTTGATTGGAAATAAGCTGTCAATATAAATTGAGATCTATTAATTATTCAACTGGTTCAAATAATCTCATATCGAAGACATAAATATGGTTGAGAAACTCACATAATGATAGAACTGGAGGCGTCTGCACATCGACCCAGATGTCTCTATTACCTTCAATATCATCTTCCGGACGAATATCAAAGGTGATAACCATATCAGGCTCAAATGCATAAGCCTTGCATAGTGCTTGCCAAGTTTTGTATTCAAAATAGGTGTATGTGTCTACATTGTATAATTTGACGTTGAAGATATAACCATGCTCGGTCTTCAAGTAAACTCTTTTTACCTCCATAGTTTCGTTAGGACTGAAACCTATCTTATCCAAGACAAAAATTCTTGCATGGCAGGGGATACGCTAGTAGAATAGTGAAAAATTAAAATTAAAAGTTGAAGCAAATTAAGCATAAGTCATGCTTAATTACGAAAAAAGACTTGTCGTTGTGACTTACTGTATCCACTTCGAAGTTCTCATCCAGCTTGATGCTGAAGCGTCTATCATTAACTAGAAAATTTCTGCCGCACAGGCCGCGCTGGTCTTCGCAGTATTCGCACATAATGAAATCGTTTTCGTCGTCAGACAATATTCCTATGTTCATAGGTGAAACATTAAACACTTATTAGTTCTATTAATTCAACTAATTCTGTTAATTCAACTAGTTCAACTAATTATTTGAACTAATTCAACTAAGCACTTACGAAAAATATACCTAATTAATTGAACTAATTCAACTAACTAGTTCAACTAATTAATTCAACTAATTCAACTAAACTAGCTCTATTAATTTTTTTACTAAAAATAAGGTAGCTAGTTCTATATAATAAAATGTTAATTAGATAATGAAATCTCATATAACTAAATTAAATATATATCTAACATATAATTTATATTTAATTCATCTAACATTTGACATTAATATCTAACATATGTTCATATATAGGTGAAACATTAAACACTTACTAGTTTATTAATTCAACTAAATAAACTAGTTCTATTAATTCAACTAAGCATTTACTAAAAATGAACTAGTTCTATTAATTTCTTACTAAAATAAAGTAGGTAGTTCTATATAGTAATATTTTGATTAGATCATCAAATCTCATATACCTAAATTTTCTTACTAAAAATATACTTATTTCTATTAATTTTCATACTAAAAATAAACTAGTTATATTAATTCAACTAGTTCAAATCTCATATATATACCTAATTAATATCTAGCTAATTCGTCTAAAATTGACATTAATATTTAACATATTTTCCATGTAATTCATCTAACATTAACATTGTAACATTATTATCTATGTAATTTATGTAAATTAATCTAAACAACAGAAAATAGAAAATAAGTAAAAACAATGTGTGTGTGTGTGTGTCTGTGTGTGTATGTGTGTGTGTATGTGTGTGTGTGTGTGTGTGTCTGTCTGTCTGTGTGTGTATGTGTGTGTGTGTACGAGCGGGGGGCGGCGGCGTACGGGCGGCAGCGGGCGATGCGACGGGGACGGGCGGCGGGGGCGACGGCGGTGACGGCGACGACGGGTGGCGGGGGCGACAGCGGTGACGGCGACGACGGGCGGCGGGGGCGGCGAGCGATGAGCGACGGGCGCGGTGAAGAAGTTGGATCGAGAAGAAATGGTGGTCAATGAAACTGAATTTCTCGTAAGTGCTATATATACAGGAGGGGTCTTTAGTACCAGTTGGAGCCACCAACCGGTACTAAAGGGGTCGTTTCCCGCCCCTTGGCCTGGCAAAAATTGCCCTTTAGTACCGGTTTGTGTCACGAATCGGTACTAAAGGCCCAATCATTAGTATCAGTTGCAGTCACCAACCGATACTAATGGTTGTGCGCTGCCACCGGCAGTGCACAATGTTTAGTCCCACCTCGCCGAGCGAAGGGCAGCCGCACTTGTTTATAAACCCAGCAGCGGCTGCTCCTTCGAACTTCTCTATATAGCAGGCTTCTGTGCCTAACTAGGGCGCGCTGCCCTGTGAGTCTGCGGGCCCTTCTGGGCCTGCATTTGCACACCCTAGGTCTGGCAGGCCCACTGGGCAACGCCCCAACAAATTTTTTATATAGTTTTTTCTTTTCTGCATTATTTATTTTCTTCTATTTATTTTTGAGTAATTTTTTATATAGTTTTTTTTTCTTTTCTGCATTATTTATTTTCTTTTATTTATTTTTGAGTAATTTTTTATATAGTTTTTTTCTTTTCTGCTTTATTTATTTTCTTCTATTTATTTCTGAGTAGTTTTTTTGTGACCCTCTCTACTCTTTTGCACATGCTATGCGGGTGAAATGATAATTCCATTAGAAATTTCAATATTTTCAGAATTCATTTTGTAATGATTTTCAATTTCAGGGTCATTTAGCTCTCTAAACAATTAGGTAAATGACTGAAAAACAACAAGTGATGTCAGAACATGTTGGAAATTGATGACGTTGCTTTGAATGCTGCATACGGAACAGAAGAAGTCCGGAGTTCAAATAAGTTATTAAAAATAAAAAAGAGGTGCAATGCTGGTTAATTTGCTTCAAGCCTTTCGGAATAGTGCAGACTGCACTGCACATAACTCAGTGCAATCTATGCTATTCCGAAAGGCTTGAAGCTAATCAACGTGCAGGTGAGCATTGCGCCTCTTCGTCATTGTCTCTGCACTCACGGCCTATAAACCGCTCATACTGTCTCTCTCTTGGCGAGGTGGGACTAAAAATCAGCTTACTAAGAAACTCTAGTACCGGTTCATGCCATGAACCGGTACTAAAGGTTTTCGTGGGGCCCCAGCCTGATCACAGCCGCACTGGCCTCATTAGTACCCGTTCGTGGCATGAACCGGTTCTAAAGGTTGCCCACGAACCGGTACTAATGATGCCCGCCGCCTAGCCGTTGGAACCGGCACTAATGGTCACATTAGTGCCGACTCAAATTCAAACCGGCACTAATGTGCTTCACATTTAACCCTTTTGCTACTAGTGTAATGGCAATTCAAGTTGAAATCCAAATTTGGTTGCCCTACTTCGGAGTTTCTTCAATCCGAATGGCTTGAGACTTGAGAGACACAAAAGTTTTTCAATTAGCTGGAAGATTGGACAGTGAGCAGACATCATTGCAATCTTGTATCTTTATCTTTAAATCCTGCGCGCAGCTAGCCAGCTGCAAGCAAAGAACTGTTTTTTATATTTAGCTAAAGCAAAAGGTAATCCTGGCATGGATTGGGAATATGGAAAAGGGAAAGGTAAGGAATAGAACCGCTTGCTTCTAGTCTGTGCAAGGCATTTGTGTGTAAGCACAAGAAATAAGCACCTCACAAGTTTATCCCGCCGTACCATGTAGCACGGCTGTTTTTTCTTGTTTTTGCTCTCCAATCCAGCCAGTTTATAGTGGCACCTGAACGATCTACTTGGCTTCTATCGACCTACAGATTCTCTACATAGTGCCATTTCTTCACTTAACCAAGGTATATATGTAACTAGCTCATCTTACACCTGTACTAAATCTGCTTGTTGAGCTGTAGATTTATCTAAGCTAGCTTTGTTTATCGCTTCTACTTGTATCTCAATGTAGTTAGGAAGTCCGGAACTGATCAACTACTGGTCAACATATTAGTATATATGGAGATTGCTGAAGAGCTGAGTGGTCGATCTTGAGCCCGAAAATGACTTCATCTAGAGGCTAGAGACCGGCAGACCCGATCAATTCATCATGCGTACAGAGGTACTTTTGCACTTACAAATCACCTTTCATTCCAGTCTGCGTGTTATATATATTTTCTATCCATTCAAGCGCAGTTTGCAATATAGATAATTACGGTAGATTTTGGGGTAAAGTTTTGTCTATGCCTGCCAGCATGGTCGTTAGTTAATTTGGATCATGCATGTGTTTATTTTGCAGCTCAGTTAATGGAGCTTAAAAAACAGTTAGTCATGCATCAGAATATTGCCAATAGCCCAATACATGGGTCACCTTATAGCTTGTTTTTTTGTTAGTACTGAATTCCAAGTTTGAAGTTTGGACCGATTCTCACCTCACCTCCCTGTACACATATGCAGGTTATCAAGGCGGACACCATTGATGTGGCCGTCGAAAGGATTCTCGTTGAACTTGGGAAACACACTACAAGCAGCAGAGAGAATGCCATCTATTTTGATGGCTGGGATGGTCTTGGGGCATCTTCCGTCCTGCAAGCCGTAGCCAAACGCCTTGAAGTATCAAATGAGCTGTCAAAGAGGCCTGCAGGGCTAGAGTTTGAGAAAATCATCCACATTGACTGCTCAAAGTGGAAGAGCAGAAGAGCAATGCAGAGGGAAATAGCAGAGCAGCTGAACCTTCCCAACTGGGTGATGGAGATATTTGACAAGCAAGATGAGGAGGATGATTTCAATGGATTAGATGAAGGCTCTCGAACTGAGATAGCACAAGTTGTCAGAGAGATCTATCAAAGAACACAGAATCAGAGATTCTTGGTGATCCTGCACAATGGAAGCAGTGAGGAGATTGATATATTCGACTTCGGTCTTTCTTTAGATCGATATTCTAGTAGCAAGATGTTGTGGACTTTCCAAGGGAGGTTTCGGCTTGATCCCAAGATGATAGACAGTGTGAAGAAGAGCACAACAACAGGTGTTCTTCTTTCAGCTTCAGGAGATAGGCAAGATCCACGGGAGCTTTGGTCATATCTAGTGAGCCACGAGGCTGCACAAGTTTCCAGCAATAAGTATGGCCATGTCATCATCGATCCAGCTATTGCTGCTCAGTGCGTCTTGTATATGTTGAAGCAATCTTGGATTGGCTCTCGCATCATTGACTATGACAGGGCTATCCACACCAGTAACTATTGGATATGCGATGGCATCATTGCACTGACAGACATTGACAGAGCATGGAGAGTTGGTGATGTTTTGCAGCATGAGATGCCATTCTTGAACATTGACACCCATCTCAAGAATGATGAATCAGCAGGAATGGCTTCCTATCACCTGGCAAAGTCTGCTGAGCACATGCCGTACTGGATATCGACAACAACTTCAACTTCCGGATTTGTAGTGAGCCCCTCCGGTGTAATTCCTGAGAATATGTTTTCGCACTCGCACATGCTCGGCGTGCTCAAGCTCTCAAGGTGTGCCTTCAGTTTCTCATCGCCTCCATTCCTCTGTTGCCACAGCCTGAGATTCCTGTGGCTTGAACATTGCCGAGACCTCGTAACAGGGAGAAGTACAACAGATCATCACCATACAGAGGCAAACAAGGAGTTGGGCAACCGGACCACGACATCGTGGGAATGCTTCCAGAGCTTGTGGGTGCTTGACCTGCGCTACACAGGTTGGGATCAGATCTGGTCCACAAGGGTGATGGATCTAATGACCCAGCTCAGGGAGCTAAACGTGATGGGAGCTGAAAACTGGGACATGAGCCATTTGCGAGGACGGCTGCGTAACATTCGCAAGTTCCGGGTAACAAAGTCCACGTGCTTCTTCAGTGACAACATGCTCTCGGAGATGGAAAATATGGAGCTTCTTGATTTTCCGGGAAACATCATCAGACAAGGCATGGCAAGCAACAGTAGCCTCAAGACCGTGATTATTGATGAATTTGATGGTTTAAAAAAATCTTTTAAGGGCAATATGGAATTGAAGAACTTGTACATGAAAAGAATTTCGAGGGGTCTCGAGGAGCTGGACCTGTCGGATACAAGTGTGAAAACTCTTGACCTCAGAGGAGTGGAAGCCAAATCACTCCCTAAGCGGATTATCCTGCTAGGCTGCGAGAAGCTTGGCACAATTGTATGGGCACTGCGTGTGACAGATGGATGGTGGCCGGAAGTGCTGCACATTGACACCACCTCAACATTAACATCAGCTTTTTTTTCTTTGCGAACAACATTAACATCAGCTTACGCAGGGGAGGCACCACTTGCACTTCCACATGCTGATCGATCCCTCCAACAGTATAAAGAAGAAACGTTTAAGGGTGGATGGCGGATTACTCTTACAGAAACAAGGCTTCTTAGGTCGCTTGCTTCTGTAAGAAATTTTTTAAAACATGCATCCGTACACATTGATATTTGTCCTGCAGCTACTGTTGGTGGTAGCTACGCCCAAGGAATGAATGGCAACAAACTAGTGCAGGCCCAACCACAAACAAGTACCATCGTGAGCTCTGAGTACGTCTTGAAGACTGGCCCAGTTGAAGTGATGATTATATGAGAGTGCCCCAAGATAGTTACAAAGTGGAACCGACCGACATGTATCATAAAGGTGATCATGCACAGGTAGGGCAACAAACTTTTGGAGAATGCTTTAAGTGCTAGTACTAGCGCTTTATCATTGCCTGACATTATATATCAGACTGCTACATCGCTGCACGTGTATGATAACTCGTCCATCACCAGTATATCTGCACCTCCCCAAGGACCAGGATGGTATGATCTAGGATGGTGCCCGGTTGAGAGGTGCCCCAAGTTGCGCACAGTCTTCGCCGTTCCCCAGCGCGGTGCTGTGTGTCGGTTTGGTTATCCGCACACATTCTGGGCATCCCAGCTCCTTTCTGCACGCCACATCTATAGCATGCCAATAGAAGGTTATTGTGAATACGTGGATTTCTTGCACCTGGACTACTGCCCCAGGCTCGTACATGTGCTCTCGGTGTCCATACGTCCAGGTGGATTCATGACCCATTTGATTACCCTAGAGATATTGTGGTGCGGAGATCTTAGGCAGGTGTTCCCTTTGAGCCTTGAGCTTCAAGAGCAGGATAATATTCTAGAATGTCCCATGCTGAGGCGCATCCACCTGCACGAGCTCCCCATGCTGCATTACATCTGTGGTCGTAGGATATTTGCGCCTAAACTCAAGATCATCAAGATCAGGGGCTGCTGGAGCCTCGAGCGTCTGCCTGCTATCGGACGCAACACCAAGCCGCCCATGGTGGATTGCGAGAAGGAATGGTGGGACAACCTAGAGTGGGACGGGTTGGAGAAGTACCATCACCCTTCCCTCTACAAGCCGAGCCACTCGGTGTACTACAAACCCCAGCTGCCCAGAGGCACCATACTCAGGTGAGCTTTACATCTAGTACATACATACACTGTGCTAGTAAGCTCTTGTGCTGAACCAAATTATTACTCTCTTTTGTCTACATACAAAAAATCAGACTAGTATTGTAGTAGTATGTGTGATTGATCATTCATACCATTGCTGGTTTGTATGCTGCAGGTAATCGATCTCTTCCGTGGATTGATATTGAGCTTATTGCAACGCAATATGCATGATCGCCGTGCATGCAGTGCTGCCTCCTACATAACTGAAGCTTTCCTGCCGTGTGATTATGTGTTGCTTGCCCTGCTTCCCGCTTGATTAGTTTGTGTTGTTCTCTCTACATCTGTGTTGCCTTGCTGTGGCTTCCAGTTTGGTTTGGTTTGATTATCTTTGCTCAGAGCTTTCGAGCAAATGTGAAATAAATCAGAGTGGGCATTCAGCTTATGAGCGCACATGAGCTCATGAGCGCTCGTGTCGCTGCTTGCTCATTCTGCATGTGTGGTTCCTTATTACAGTATATGAACTGTTGGGTATGTGGTGATTGTAATTTGTAAGCATGAACGATGATGGTGGTGATATGCGTGTGTGTGCGTGGTGTTGTTTGTTGTGGTACAACTATGAACATTGTCACTTGTTATGTGTTGATTGCAAGTAAGCTGGATGGTGTTAATTCCCAGGCAGTTTTATATATGCTCATTGTTCCATCGTGTACTTGGACCTGATGTGCTGGCTCTTTTGCCTATTAGGCTGGCTCGCATGTGCTTCCTGGCCTGTATTTCCTTTGCCAAGATAGATGTATATTATATACATGGTCTGGCATATATATGTAGTAAAGCTTGTTCACCATCCTTCGGAGATAGTGTGCTGCGGAAAAGAGTTCATCCTGCCACTTGTTAATATTTGTGTTGGGGCACCGACCCTTATACAGACTGCCCTTTGCTTAGAATTAACTGCATACAATTTCATATCTTTGTTTTTTTTGGTACAGCTTTGTGCAACTCGCATCTGTATGCTGCATTCGATAGTTTCCTCGATTCGACTGGCTCGGAAGATTCAAAACATTGCTCAATTGGCATCATGATCCTGCTGCTTTGCGATATTTTGTCTCCATCTTTAATTCCTGTAGCTATCCCAGCTACAAGCATAAGGCCGATTTCTTCTTTTGGAACTTGAGCAATCGATTGAGTGATCTATATTCTTTGCTCTCGAATCCACCCATCTTCTAGTGACTTCTGAATGATCTATTTGGTTTCTGCTCAGCTAAAGACTTATCTACATTATGCTGACTGTCTCGCCTCACACCTGCACTCGATCTACCTTTCTGCTCTTCTGCTAGCTTTATGCATCTCCCCTTCTTGTACTTCAGTGCATACAGGAAGTCGGGAACAAAGGCGGATGCCCGTGAGTTTATCTGAAGATTGTTGAAGAACTGACACTACTAGGAAAAACCTTATACACAGAATCTTAGCAGCAGCGCGGTCTAAAAACAGACGCTACTGCTAATTAGCAGCAACGAGCTTTAGAAAAGAGCGCTGCTAATGACTGAGTAGCAGTAGCGCTCTAGGTGAAAAGAGCGCTACTACTATAATTGTCACGGTGTTGCCTCCAGGCTAGATATAGTAGTTGCGCCCTTCCCGTGGACGCGCTACTGCTAAAGAACTTAGTAGCAGCGGTTTTGCTCAAAACTCGCTGCTGATAAGTATGACCGCAACTAATTAAGTTTAGTCCCATACTGCTAAGCGAACAAGGTGTTTACCACCTTAAATATGTTGCTTCTCAACCTATCTCGAGCACTTGGTCTTCATTGAACTATATGTGTATGATTTGTGGTTGCAATATGAATCCTCGCCTGTACCTATACAGGTACAGTGAGGATTCATGTTGACTATTTAGATTATACACAAAAAGGTCAATGATGACCAATGTATATTTTTGATGTTTTTACTAAACAAAAGAAATAATTGCTTCCATTAGCAGTAGCGGTTTTTCCCAAAACGCGCTGTAGATAAGTTAGCTATAGCGCATTTTCTGTACGTGCGCTACTGCTAGTTCGAGTTAACCATCCCCCGCATCAAAATTTCGCTAAGTCCTCCTTTCCCCCCCCACCGGCCTGTTCCCCTACTCCCTGTTGCCGCCGTCCGAGCCCGAGCACGCCTGCGCCCTCACCGCCGCCGCCGCCGCCCGCCCTCAACCTCACCGTCGCCGCTCTCGACCACACTGTCGCCGCCGTCGACCTCACCGCCGCCGCCCTCGACCGAGCCCGCCGAGCCCGCCGCCCAGGACCGCCGCCCTCCCGATCCCGAGCCCGCCCTCGCCGCCCCTCCGTCGCCGAGCACCTCCCCGCCACCGTCTCTCCCTCTGTAAGCCCCCCACCCCTCCCCAACCCCCTCTCTCTTTGCTTAGTTAGTAGATGATTTTAGTAGTAGTAGATGTTAATTTAGGGTTCATAGATAATGATTTTTAGAAGTAGTGGATATTAATTACTAGTAGTGATGGTAAACTAGTTGTATAATTAGCAGTAGTACATGTTAATTAGTAGTAGATGTAGTAGTTAGATGTTAATTAGTAGTAGTAGATGTGCTAGTTTCTTTCTATTTATAGTAAGTTTATATTTAGTAAGAACTAGTTGAATTAATAGAACTAGTTTAGTTTTAGTTGAACTAGTTAAGTTTTAGTTGAACTAGTATAGTAAGTAAATTAATAACTAGTTGAACTACTTCATTTTTAGAAAGAACTAGTTTTTTTCTTTTTATACTAAGTTTATATTTAGTAAGAACTAGTTGAATTAATAGAACTAGTTGAACATGCCATATTTGGTGTTATTTTTTAGTTTAAGCAATTATTTCATGTTTTGGTTACACCTCCGAGTGGCCTATGTTTTGCCGGAGTGTTGATTAATTTCCGTTCCGGCAAATTTCAGGCGCTCGATATGTCCTTTTTTAGCAAAGGTCATGCCGGATTTTTCCGTGAATTCTGGCATGACTTGTGCTAGAATATGTGGGAAATATCGAGTGGCCTGGATTTTCTTTGAAAAATAATGATCTAATTTAGGTTTTTTAGTACATATATTTAATTGTACAAGTTTAATCTTTGAATTATGAACGTAGGAAATGTCGTACTCGGACGACGACAGTCTCCCGGGGGAGTGCAGCTGGTGCCACGACGATCGAGGTATGTGCGACAGGTTCGTTGAGCTGGACGAAGATCGGCGCTTCAGCATTAAGCTCGAGGAGACCTTCGATGTTGAAACGGTACGCAACAACGACAAGTGTTTTTTTCGTAATTAAGCATGACTTCAACTATTTCAACGTCTAATTTTCATCTTTTACAATTCGACTAGCTTATCCCATGCCATGCAAGACGCTATGTCTTGGAGAGGATGGGTTTTGAAGACCATGAAAATTTTCAAACAAAGAAAATACACCTAAGGACCCATCATGATATCGATTTTGAAGTAAATCTGTATAATTCTCAGAGCGTAACCCATTTTGGTTGTCAAAATTGGGAAGCACTTTGCAAAATGTATGGTTTTTATGAGGGTATGATTGTCACCATGGATCTTGGTCATCCTGACATCGAGCAAGACAATATGGACATTTGGGTCCTTGTTGATACGCTTCCGATTCTACCGCAATGTGAGTTTCTCAAACATAGTTATTAACTAATTTATATTGTTTATTTCAAAATAGTTGACAGCTTATTTCCATTGACAGCTTATTTTGAATCTTCAAAGAATGTGCAGAAGATGGTAGACAAAACCCACTACACTGATGGCTCCGAATTAACTTATAAGGAGAAAAATCATCTGATTGCTTATTGTACTTTTTTTGAGAATTACAATACCTATTATCGAACTCCTCCAAATTATGGTGAATACGTGCCACTAGTGCACGTGTTGAACCACGATAACTTCTATGGAGATACCCTGGTAAGATATTTTACTATTACGACATCCGTGCATCTTTTGCATACTTCTAAAACTAGTACATCATTGCTAACTACGAAGTTATTACTATGTTTTTCAACAGAAAATCCCGATGGATTGTGTGCCTCATCTGATGTATTACAATGGTCGCCTTGAAGTTCTGAACCTACAGCCAGGTCATCCTACGGATCTCACCTGTGCATATCGAATTTCTGAAACCGGTGAACACATGCTAATCAAAGAGTGGAAAAAATGTTTGGACATTCGTAAGGAGGTTCTTGGAAGCAACATTAAGCGAAAGGCAAGAATTGGAGACAGGATAATCTGCATTCTCCATAATGGAGAGCGAGGGGCTATCTTGTTTTTTGCTATTTTACCTTAGAGAATATAGTAGGTCCTAAGAGAATGTAGTAGGTCCTATGAGGTACAATATGTTTATTATGTGATACAATGTGTTAGAGTTGAAGATGTCAGGAGTACTTGTGATTACGACTAGTGACCAATGATATGATGATGATGATGATAAGTTGTTAATGATATGATGATGATGATATTTATTATATCATTGGGTGAAAGAACCGCGGATTAGTTTCAAGTGGATGTCCGTCCACTTGAAACTAGTCCACACGGTTCTTTCACCCCGTGATGTAATAACTCATTATGATGTAAAAACAATTTGTAAATTCCTGTTGTATGAAAATTTGTGTAAAGGTGTACGAATACAACATGAAATAAAAAAGAAATAAAATACGAAATAATAGTAGCAGCGCGGGCAGAGAGAAGCGCTACTACTAATTACCAGCAGCGCTCCTCCTGGACTCGCTGCTACTAAGTCGATTTAGCCGTAGCGTGGGTGGAGGCATGCTACTGCTATTCGTTAGCTGTAGCGCCTTATCAGTAGCGCACCACCCCGCGCTACTGATAGGTCTAAAACCCACGCTGCTGCTAGCCTTTTCCCTAGCAGTGTGACGGTAGATCTTAAGCCTAAAATCGAATTAATCCACAACCTTCTCTGAATATAACCCTTGCCCCGAGATTGTCCCACGCAGCTGAAGGCGATCTGCATAATATACGAGCTTTGCTTGCCACGTTTTCCTTGAATGAACAGGTACCTGATAAGAAAATCAGCAGGATCGAGGGCAAGCCGCTAACCACGAGCCTAGCGTATGGTGCACTATGGGCAAATCATCCGATGGACCCGACTGCAGCAGCGATATGGAAGAACTATGCTCCGAACAAATGCAGGCTGTTCCTATGGCTGGCCCACAAAGACAGACTCTACACCAACGAGCGTCGCTTGAGAAGGGTATCGCGACCTCAGATAAATGCCCATTCTGCAACACCTCCGAGACTATCAATCACCTACTGTTCTCTTGCCGTCAGGTCAGCCTTGTATGGGCCGAACTCAACAGCATTTGTCATGAGCCGCCTGACTCCATCATCTCTTGCTGGGGCGGCCATTTGACTGACAAAACCAGATCCATGGTCATCATTGCGATCTTATGGAACATATGGAAGAGACGAAATGCTAAAGTCTTCAGAGCTGAACACCACGATCTACACAAAAGCGGACGACCTTTTGCTATGGTCCAATAGATGTACCATCGAGCAAAAGCAAACCATGCTCCGCGACTGGAGTACTATGTTGTTCCATCTTGCGGCGAGAATGTAGCCTATGGAACAAGTTCTTCTTCCTCTCTCACCCCTCTACTCATGTACCTCTTCCATGCTTGGTTGTAATTGTTACCGCTCATTAATATATCGTTCAGGCCAGCGTAAGCCCGCCGTTGCAGCGTCAAAAAAGAAAAATGGAATTAATCCAGCGGCTAGAAAGCGGCGGATCTGACCAATTCATCATGCGAGCTGGGGTATCTATGATCTATAATATCTATAATACCTAAATAGTTGATCCTCACTATCTTATTTCTCTTGACATGCAGCCTATCCACCTCATCAAAGTGCCACGTCAGCATTTCGGTTCCAATTAGCAGACCGACCTCTCGTGTTTCGACCTCATCTTTTCCCTGCGACACCAGCGCCCTGGATGGACTCGATGCATTGCACTATTCAGATCTCTTACAACTGGGCTGCCCAAGCCAGTATTTGGTACGTGGGCTGTAGCCCATGATTATTCGACGCCGATGTAGCCCCCCCCCCCCACCATCACAAAAAGTCGCTGGCCATTCAACTAATAAAAAAAATCGCTGGCCATCGTCTTCCCTGCTGCGACTCCAATGGGCGCCAGTATCTCTTCCGTCCACCGCGACCGACTCTCTCCCAAAATCCCAGACAAAAATGCAACCATGAAGGCACATCGAAACAGCAGCATTTATCGCCCGCTCATCTCCTTGCCTTCCATTACCTTCCAAATACGGTAGAAACTGCTGGATTTAACTGAGCGGCTGCCGCCTTCCACAAGCACATTCCTCAGTCCCTTCTCCTACAATTGGTACCATCCCTTCCGCTTCTCCTTCCCAACAATGTCAACACCTGTTGATATGCCTATGCCTAACTTTCAAAATGATCGTTTGCAAGATGCTCACAAAACACCAAAGTATATTGTTCCGGCATTACGTCAACAAAGTGAGACAAAATATTCACCAGAAAGTCCGGGTGAATCGAACAACTAATGTTCGTAGCGAGGTTAGTGCCAAATCTAATGAATTTGGAAGCCAGCGTACAAATTCTTTACTTCAGTGTGGGAGGATGGCGTTTGAGATTTTTCCACGCCATGAGGTGGAACCATGCTTCAGGACGCCATGTGCAATTCCAAGGAAAATCTCTACTACTAAAGGAGGATCGAACGTCGTGATGGTTCGACCACCTCCCCACCTCCCCTTTCGTACGACAACCATCGCGCGAGGGCCATGCCCGCGTTAGCCCAAAAATCCAACTCCAAATCAGCCCACACACAGAAAACCACGACCAAGAAAAAAACAGTTCGGCTCACCCACGACCGACTCACCCACGACGCACGCCCCAACTCTATCCAACCCCTCCTCTTCTTTCTTCGTTGGAGTCGCCCCAACTCCTCCAACCCCATCGATTCCAATCTCATCTCTTTCGAGAAACTTCAGTGGACACGGTCGTGGCGACGAGGGGTGACGGCTCGCCCTCTCTCCGTTGAGTCTTGCTCCGTCTCTGCCCTCCATCCTTGTCTTCCGCGGCCGGCAGCTTCGGCGATTTGGGTTTGTGGCAGCCGTGAACCATGCGAGGAGGGTGTGCGTCCTAGAATCCGACGGGTCGTCTTCATCGCAGGCGGCTACGGCGAGGACCGTGTGGCGGAGCGGATGGTGTACGAGGACGCGTAGAAGGCCAACAGCTCGAACTTGACGCCCTTTGCCTCCGTCAAGGCCAGTGTCACAGGTGCGTAGATCTTGATCCTTTCCTTCGACGCCGTTGTCTGATTGTCTCCGTTCCTATCAAACCAGTATTCCGCCTGACTGGTGCCTGGCTTGCCTTAAGGGGCTAAATCAGCTAACAATGTAGCTAGCTAGCAGGTGGATTATATTGATCGACTAGCAACACACGCATGTGACGTATTTATTGTTTATACTTCAACTCACGGTGATAAAACCTAGGAGCTACATGTATCACCTGTCTAAGTAGAGATTAGGATTTCTATATTACTTTGGACAAGCAATCGTTGGTGAACTCGCTATATGCATGTGAGATCTATACGTACATAGAGAACTAGCAAGCTGCTGATTTCACCATTTTATCTAGAGTTCTAGACTCATTGTGCTAATTTAAGTAGTGCTAAGCTATCATCTAACCTAACTATTAGTCTATTACTAGATTTATTGATATAGTTCATGTTTGGTGCTTTTCCATTTTTTGCGAATGGAGCGGATTCTGAAATCGCATGTTTCAATTAGGTTTTGATCGGTCAGCTTGAGTACTAATTGTTTTTATTGTCCCATTTGTTCTTTCATATAGGCTACCTTGCTATGTTGTACTATAAGATACTTCATATAGGAGGTCAAGCTTAAGGTACAATTCTTAACTTGTTGAGAATCATGTTAATCATGATATTTGCCTGCTTCAAAATGCTCCCTGAGGTGTTAGGGCATCTCCAGCCGTTGGCCCCCCAGGGGGCGTCAAAAAGCGCCGCCTGGGGGTGAGCCGGCGCAAAAAATGGCCCTGGGGGCGAGTCGGTCCCCAGCCGTCGGCCCCCAGGGCCGCCCCCAGGCGCGTATTAAAAAAAAGAAGGACCGTTCGGCGAAGTTATGATAAAAAATAGTTAAATTTTGGCCAAACATGGCAAATTTCGGCGAAATTCGCGCATTTTCATTACATTAACCTAATCTAAAAAAAGAAAGGGGCTGAAGTCGTCGCTGCCGTCGCCGCCATCGTCGTCGTCGGCCTTCTCCTCCTTGACGCGGGTGCCCCTGCTGGACCCCTGCCCGGCGTCGCCATGGCAGACTGGCGGCGGCGCATCGTCGTCGTCGTCGCTGTCGCATAAGACGACGACCCCGCCTTCATCGCGGCCGCGTCGGCGCTCCTCGAAGCGGCGTAGGGCGGCGCACTGGCGCTCCTTCTCCTTCTCAAGGCGCGCCTTCTCCATCGCAATGGAGTCCTGGCGCACCCATTCTAGGGCCGCGTCGTCGTCCTCGAACTCCGCCTTCACCGGCGCCAGCCCCGGCTCCGTCTTTGGCTTGACGAAGCGCGGAGGAGCCGACGAGGGGGAGGCGCGCCGGCCGCCCTCGTTCATGACGATGCTGGCGCTGCGAGTGCGCCGGCCGAGCGGCGTCTCCGCCGCGGGCTCGGCCTTGACGCCGAGCAGGGCCGGAGTGCCGGAGGAGTGCGACGAGGATCGGGAGGAAGAAGAGGAGGAGGAGGACCCGAACCTCCTTGGCGCCCACGGCCCGGCGAGTCGGTGCTGCGCCGGGGCGGCCACCCTCGCCGGGGGGTACGCCAACGGCGAGTCATTGCCACCCTCGAGGTACGTGAGCACGCCCTCGACTGTGCGGCCGGGGACGCCCCACCAAGGGTGGCGCCTCTCGCTGTTCTGCCGGCCGCCGACCACCGGCGCGCCGTTGGTGGACGCCAAGCGCTGCTGCTGGCGGCGCTTGAAATACGCAGCCCATGCCGCGTGGTTGTCGGTGGCGTACTGGGGGAGGGAGAGTTGCGCGTCGGTGAGGGAGGCGCGCACGACCTCGACTTCCTCGGTGAAGTACTTCGGTTTCGCCGCAGCGTCGGGCAACGGGGGAATGGGCACTCCCCCGGCGCTGAGTCTCCACCCCATCGGCCCGGCGCGCATGTCCGGCGGCGCCGGGATGTTCGCCTGGAATAGGAGCCAGGACTCCTGTTCGCGGAGCGAACGGCGGCTGAAGCCGTTGGCCGCCGCCTCGTCTCCGGGGAAGCATTCTGCCATGGCGACAGCGGGGCTGGGCGGGCTCGGGAGAGGTAGAGGGAGGGGCTGGGCGGCGGCGCTCGGAAGAGGTAGGGAGAGGGAGGGGCTGGACGGCGGCGAGGGGCGGGGCTGGTGTGGGCACAGGCGAGTGGAGGCCACCGAATTTTATAGCCGCAGCGCGCCCGTGTGTGCGCGTGCGAGGGAGGGGAGGCATCGGCGCGCCGTCCCGTGACGCGCCGCCCGTGAGGAATCAATGGCAAGGCTGACCGGCGGCAGCCTTGCCATTGATTCCCCGCGGGAACCGAGGCCGTTGGGGGAAGACGAGGCGCCGAGTCGCTGACACGGCTGGCCCGCGGCTTTTTCGCGCCAAAACAGCTTGCCCCGGCGCCCCCCGGTCGCCCCCCAGCGTGCCGGGTTCGGCCTGGGTCCGCCGGCGCTGTTTTCGGCCCAAGCCGGCGAAAATCGGGCTCCTGGGGGCGCGACTGGGCCGTTTTTTCGGCGCCGGCGCGAAAAAATCGCCTGGGGAGGCCTTCCTGGGGGCGCGGCTGGAGATGCCCTTAGTTGACAGTCCTCTGAATATTCTTTGTTTGTTGTTTTTTTAAACAGAATTTGACCATTTGTGCAGGCTTTCGTTCATCATGGATCGACCTTAGTCTTAACGATTACCCTATCCAACATGCAACCCCTAGGATGTGGTGCTCAATCCTGCTATTTCTTAGTCCATTAGTTTTTATGCGTTTTCACCTCAGAGATTTTATTAATTGTCAGTTGGTTTCTAACTAGAGATGCACATAAATAACTTTGTTCTGATTTTCATAAAAGAAATATGGCATGCACCTAGCTAGAGGTTATTGACTATATGTTGAAACCCATTTTATTATGTTGGTCTTTCTTTACACCATTTTCTATTGTTGGTTATTGAACATAAACAACAAGAGAATGAACAGAAGTGTGTTTGGGTGAGGCCCGGATACAACATCTCACTTCTTTATTTGGAAATCATATATACTTAACTCCAAGAGGTCACCAGCTAAAGGGATGGTACATTATGATTTTTTTTGGTTTTTTTCAGTAAGCTTGACAATATCTCACCAACTGTAGCAGTAATGTGATTCGATGTATAGGTTGTGGTTGGCAATGAAATAGAAATTTTGCTACTGAGGTATCGAGGTAAGGACAAAAATATTGATTGTTTTCGTTTGTATGGTTGTGGTCGTAGTCTATTTTATGCCAGTATAATTTTCTGTGGTTGTGAACTGTATTCAGCTCCACGTAGAAATAGACGATTAATCTTGTTTAATCCTTTGAGTGTATACTAAAGTTCCTATTACTTGAACATTTTTATCACATCATGCAATGATACAAACCCAGAAAAATTCAGATAATATGCATATACAGATTTCTTGAACAGTGCTATTAATTACAAATAGAGCAATGTTGAAAATGAAACAAAAGGAATTAGAAAACCAGAAAGATAGGCATTCTGTTGTAAGTAAGCTAAGATAAAAAAAGTGTTTACTTTAAGTAATTATTTACAACAAGCATTGTGTAGGAAAATATCATGCAGGCTGTAACTTGAACTTGAAGAACTCCTTAGATAGTTTACAACTCCGGGTCGTCCTTTTACCGAGGGACACGACTATTCGAATAGATCAACTTCCCTGCAGGGGTGCACCACATTTCCCAGCACGCTCGATTCTCTTTGTCCGGACACACTTTTCTGGGTCATGCCCGGCCTCGGAAGATCAACACATCGCAGCCCTATCTAGGCACAACAGAGAGGTCAGCACGCCGGCCTAAATCCTATGGCGCAGGGGTCTGAGCCCATCGCCCATTGCACACCTGCACGTTGCGTACGCGACCGGTGAGCAGACCTAGCAACCTCCATTACAAAGGAAGTTGCGTTACGCGGTCCAACCCGGCGCGCGCCGCTCAATCGCTGACGTCACGAAGGCTTCGGCTGATACCACGATGTCGAGTGCCCATAACTGTCCCCGCGTAGATGGTTAGTGCATATAGGCCAGTAGCCAGACTCAGATCAAATACCTAGATCTCGTTAAGCGTGTTATTTTTAAGTAGTCATGAACGCCGACCAGGGCCAGGCCCACCTCTCTCCTAGGTGGTCTCAACCTGCCCTATCGCTCCGCCTCAAAGTAACAGTCGGGGGCCGTCGGGAACTCAGGCCCACCACTACCTGGATGGAGCCACCTGCCCCTTCAGCCCCCACCTCCAAACAGTATCACTGGTAATGTAACAGTGTAAAGTATATAGTATATGCCCGTGATCACCTCCCGAGTGATCACGGCCCGATAGTATAGCATGGCAGACGGACAAGAATGTAGGGCCACTGATGATAAACTAGCATCCTATACTAAGCATTAGGATTGCAGGTAAGGTATCAACAGCTGGAGCAACAATGATAGGCTATGCATCAGAATAGGATTAACGGAAAGCAGTAACATGCTACACTACTCTAATGCAAGCAGTAGAGAGAAGAATAGGCGATATCTGCTGATCAAAGGGGGGGCTTGCCTGGTTGCTCTGACAAGTAGGGGGGTCGTCAACAACGTAGTCGATCGGGGCACCAACAGCGGCGTCAGTCTTGTAGTCTACTGGAGAGAAGAGGGGGAAGAAATAATCAATACAATGCAAACAGATGCATATCGATGCATGACATGACAAGTAGCGGTGCTAGGGGTGCCCTAACACGGTATGAGGTGATACCGGTGAAGGGGGGAAACATCCGGGAAAATATCCCCGGTGATTCATGTTTTCGGACAGATGAATCGGAGGGGGAAAGTTGCGTGTTCACTATGCTAGGGATGCGTGGCAGACGAATGGGCTGCGTGTCCGGATTCGTCTCGTTGTTCTGAGCAACTTTCATGTACAAAGTTTTTTCATCTGAGTTACGGATTATTTTATATTAATTTTTAAAGATTTAATTCTTTTTTAAAATTAACAGAATTAATTTAATTAGAAAATGCAATTATGATGTCAGCATGATGTCATGGCGTTGTCAGCAGTCAAATAGTCAGTTGACCTAGTCAAACTGACATGTGGGTCCCACTGTCATTGTCAGTTAACTAATTAACCAAGTTAATTAGATTAATTAACGGATTAGTTAGGTTAGTTACTCAATTGGGTTTATTAAACACCATTAATGAAGTTAATTAATTTTAATTAATTAATTGATTGATTAATATATTTATTTATTTTCTAAATTCTCATTTCTCTCTCTTTTCTAAATCGTTCTGGGGCGTGGGGCCCCCAGGTCAGTGGCACAGGGGCCTTGCGGGTCGGGCGTAACAGGCGAAGGGCGTGCGGGTTACGGGCACGGGCGCCCAGCCCGATTGGGCATTCGCCCGGATCGAAAGGGGGGCGACCACGGGTACGGCGAGGCCGCCCGCCTGAGGCGGCAGTAGAGGCCAGCAGCAGTAGCAGCAGTAGAGCGAAGCAGCGGCGGCGACACCGGAGCAGTTAGCAGCGGCAACAGAGGCAGTTAGCAGCAACAGTAGAGAAGGGGAGCGGGACGCGGCAGAGGCGGCCGGCGCGTGTGCGGGCGCCGGTGAGCGAGGCCATGGCCGAAGTGGCCAAAGCAGGGGAGGGGGAGGAGATGCCGGGGCCTCACCACGGGGCCGTGGGGTCTAGGGAGCGGTGCTCGGGGAGGAAGACGGGGACGCAACACCGGCGAGGAGGAGATCTCGTGAGGGAGAGGAAGGCGACGGTGGCCGTGGCGTCGTGGGCGTCGAGGTCGATGGGCGACGAGCGGCACCGACGATGGGGCGTAGGGGACGACGGGTTGGTGTCGGCGACGTCGAGCGGTGGGGCGGTCAGTGAGGTGAGGACGTCGAGGACGACCGGCGAGGAGGGGAAGGTCCGGCGAGGCGGCTCGGGTGAGGTGGCCAGCGGGGCGCGGCCCCGATCCGATCGGGGGAAGGGGAGAGGGGCGTGGGGGGATTGCGGGGGAGTGGGTGGGATTGGGGCAGACCGGTTAGGGTTTCGGGAGGGAGTGGGGTTAAGGGGGGAGGGGGTGGGCCGGTCTGGCCAGTGGGCTGGATGGCTGGGCCGGTTGGCCCCGGGGGAGGGTTTGGTCTTTTTCTTCTTCTTTTTTTGTTTTAGTTTTACTTTTTGTTGTATATTTTTTTGTTTTATTTTAGTTACATATTAGGTCTAGTTTAGTAAAACATGACTATAGCCCCTAAAATAACGTTTCAGAACAATCCACTACTGTAAAAAGTGTTGGCCCGATATAAAATAGTTTAGTATTTTATAAAATACCAAAGGCGTTTAAATAGTTGTTTTTGCTACTGTTTGAATCATTTTAGCGTATTTAAACCTTTTACAAAAATGTGGTTCCTCCACCATAATGACTTAGGATTTATTTGTCGCATTTTGAACATTTTAGTTTTAACATTTGAAAACATTTGATGTTTGCCGTTATTTTAAATTTGAATTTGAACGGGATTTGAATTAACGCGAGATTAACAACAGTGACCTCGGTGACGTGGCATCATTAGTAGAGGTTACTCTAGCATGATTAGTCGGGCGTCACAATTCTCCTCCACTACAAGAAATCTCGTCCCGAGATTTAAAAGGTGTAAGGGGGGGCACTCTGGTTAAGAAATCCTAGCGAGGGTACTCGTTGCTAGTTGCTCTTCTCAAAGAGGTCGATTCATTACATTGATGTCTTCATTTCTGTGCTTCAGGTCATCATGATGAAGTCGGCATCCTTTCTTCGGGAACTCCATCGTACGTACAACAAGGGGTAACTTCGGAAAACGGACCGCTACAATGTTGCTTATCTGGTAGATCAAAGCAGGAAAGGTGGCGGAAGTAACTCTCGAATTGAAACTTAAGAAATCATTGAGAGCAAAGTAAGAAGGTGCAAAATGGAAGTTTCGAGCGGGCAGGCTATAGTTCGATGCCCGAACTAGGGCATGAAAGGGGTTCAAGGCAACAGGAACAGGTATCGTGTTTGATACCCGAATTGATGATCTCTTAGAAGTGGCTCATGAATTTACATACAATGCCACACGCAAGGAACAACCTTAGGATCAGGGGTGTACAGAATAATCAGGTTTCGATCCTGTGGAACTGTGGGTTATGGGCCCACCATGTGTTAAAAGTAGAAAGAGCGATGACATCTTACACGGTCGTGATAGCGAAGTAGGTTAGAGATTAGCCTGTCAGTTATGTTGGCAACAAGGTTGGTACCAAGGGCGAGGGACGAAGAGAACCATTTTCCTGCTCGTTGAACGAGGCGGACCAATAGGCAAAGTTCTCGTCCATCGGCGGTTACCGAAATGTCATCAACAGTAGAAACAAGGTCTCACTGACAAAGTTGTACACGAGGTGTTTACATAAGCAGTGAATTAGTACCGCTTAGATTATATAGATCACAAGAAAGGTCAATCGAACCAATGGAAAGGAAAATGTGATCATCCGATTAAACAGAACAATGGAAAGGAAAATTGTGTTTAAACACATATTTCAAGGGTATATTCTTCCCAAGGACAAGCAAAGCATGATTTCCTTGACAGGATATAATGTAGAAAACCCTTTAGGTAAGGGGGCGGGGGTATTTCATGACATTACCCATACAACGGTGTTTGGATAATTGAGCAGGAAACATTTAGCATTGGGCTTCAAATGTTCCTGTTGAAAGTCGGAGTACCATAGACATGCTTCAAGATAGCATTGACATGGTCTTCAATCAAAGATCGAACTTGGATACACAAAGGATTCATTAGGGACAACATATAGAATAAGTCTTACGATTTCCTCATGGAAGAATGGTTAACCTTGCTAAATAGGAAACTGACAACAATAGGTCCTCCGGCCAGGTGTGCTAGGCATGACATCATCTTACTGGGTCATATAAATACCAGTGTTATAACTCTTGGTAATATGTTCCAACCATCATATTTGACCGAGTTTTTAGATCTGATTGGGATCAGGATACCTCAGACTCAGGATGCCTGAGAAGAAAGGTGCAACGCAATTTGACGAGAAGACATTATAAGATTCTCGGGAAACGAACTATGGAAGCAAGTTCCGATACAAAAGTTCATCATTAAACCAAGGAGAGAATGAGGAGGTGGCTGATGAACTCAGCGACAATTCATCGAGATTTGCAAAAGATCGATTTCCACAATTATGTGAACAAGGAGATAATATTTGTCAGATTGAATGATATAATGATGTATGTCCGAGGAAAACATCCAAGATTAAACATTGGTTGATAGGTGCACCCGGAATATGGTTTGTGTTGCATGATCAATGTTACAATGGTGATTCAGTGATCAATAGTCTAAGAATGAACGTTCGACCATTAACTTCAAAGCAATAGGGTTGCTAGAAGGGCAGAATCCAAACAGCACCGTGCACCTGTTGGTATCCCGGTTAGATCCAACACGGGGACCAAGAAAGAAAGGTGATGGTGATAAGTATTACCTGTATCAAGAATTCTCGGGAGGTGGTGAAATTCTCACGACATTCTTGACATAAAAGATGCTAATACTCCAAGGTAACGAAGAATAATTGCTAGATAACACGGGTCTCCAGGTATAACACAAAACACGAACAAGTTTGTGTTGGAGGGAAAGCAATAATGTTGTCGGTGATAACACAAATCATCGAGGGTCAAGGATGGTTACTTGTCATCATCCATTTGGTTGATATTCTGGAAGGAATCAAAATGTTGTTTGACGACCACGACATATTTTGTCGAGAGGCTCCACGAAGATTTAATCGATCGGCGATGACATCAAGTCAAAGGAATGATGAAGCGAAAGGTTATTGGAACCATGGGTACGACACAACTCGAAATCAAGCTTGTTGTTCAAGGTGAAATGATAAGACAAGGAAGATCGACGTAAGCTTAGCTCATCGCCGAAAGTGGTGCTCCAGGAATAAGGATCAGGTAGCACAGTTAAAATTGGCACGATACTGATATAGCCAAATAGGCTAGGAATGACATGATCGGGTACAAACTCATAAGTAAGGAAGATTACTTATAGTTGTTGAATCGTAATACAGGCTCGTTTCAGTTCTCGGTGTCCTTGAATGTTTAAAATCTCGGAGCCCGTGAAAATTGGGATCAATGAGGATGTAGTACTTGATGAAGAACTCATAAGATGTTATGCAGTTCCGTGATAATCTCGAGATACCAGGGGGTAATACTCGACAACCGATCAAATAGAGGTTGGGCTGGGGTATTGCTCTGCAGAAGACAAGTGCTTAAACTTGTATAGGAAATGGTATTTAAAGGAGAACATGGTCGGAACCATGATTGCAAAAGGCCAGATCCCAGATATAAAATGAACTTATACTGAGGGAATAATTAATTTAACAGAAGCTTTAATGATAAGATCTACATCGTGTCCATGGGCATGAACACAAAGTTCAAGGTCGACTCCCACTTCTACAATGCATAACCTTTCATTCACTTCTCGTTTACGAAGAATTTTGTATGGTAGAAAAATATCTAATAAAACACCAGAAGCGTATGACTTGTGTAAACCTTCGGTTCACACGGATTAGGGGAAGGCATAGGTTCAACCCATAGGGGCATCTTTGGAACAGATATCACAAACTTCAGGAGTAAATAACACAAGCTCGAAAGTAGAGCATGGTTGACAAGGCAGAGGATACCATTTTCCAAAGGCATTATATACCTGTGGAAAGGCTCATAAGGTTATTGAATATTAAGGACGATGTCAGATGAAATCCAACAATGGATCTGACGATCCACAACGGAGCTGATGTGAGTATCGGTACTCTACCAAAAGAAGAAAGAATGCAAAGGGGTCATATGATAGAAACAACTGAGTAACTCAAAGCTCAATTGCACAGGAATTACGAATTCCAAGACAAGGGATGAGAAGCAATGCTCTGATTAGGGATGGATAAGTTGTATACCTTTGCGGTACAATCGATGGCAAATTGATTGGTTGAGATCCAGCTCATGTTTAAAATGGTGTCTGAGTCGGAAGGATAAATAGCATCTGGTTGAGGATTGCGAGCATTCGCACTTATTGAATCAATGGGCTCAAAATGATAGTGGCAAAGGATGCCAATAAGATTACTATACTTATGGGATTAACCATAATGCAAGCAAGCAAGAATTTCAAGAGCAATAAGCTGCTGAGGGTTTTCGGAAGATCAAATAGTATTTGGAAGACTTTGGTGAAACATATGAACAATTGGGGATGAATGGATACTCAGTAAGTGCAAGAATTATCCGTAGGGGTATTCAGGTGGCTTAGAACTGCAAGGCAGTAGGCACAAGTTTTTTTTCCAGAGCAATACAGAGAATATGGGGGTATCTTGTAATAACAAGATCAATTCGGAGTAATTGCATGAACAACAAGTGTATGTCGTTATCCATATGGATATATCGGTATTAGGGAATTGAAAAATCAGAGGGCACAAGGGTCTCGGGAATGATCGAAGAGTATCTTCAATATCTTCTAGGGAAGCAGTCGATCATCTGGAATGAAGGGGATCTTTGGGTGGATGTGATCGCGAGATCCTAAAGTTAGATTTTAGCAAAATCATTTAACCCGAATAGTAGAGAGATCAGATTCCCAGAGCATAGATCGAGGAGTAAAAGATCCTAATACCACCCAAATGGCGACGTGGGCCTATGGGCCACACAGCCATGTTAGTAAAACAGTTTTCATCGACTAGACTCAACTTCGGCCAAGGAGTGTGGAAGGGGGATTCCTACAGGCAGTCGACTCTGATACCAACTTGCGACGCCCCCGATTTGACAGTACACTAATCATACACGCAAACGGGTACGATCAAGATCAGGGACTCACAGGAAGATATCACAACACAACTCTACAAATAAAATAAGTCATACAAGCATCATATTACAAGCAAGGGGCCTCGAAGGCTCGAATACAAGAGCTCGATCATAGATGAGTCAGCGGAAGCAACAATATCTGAGTACAGACATAAGTTAAACAAGTTTTCCTTAAGAAGGCAAGCACAAACTGGGGTACAGATCGAAAGAGGCGCAGGCCTCCTGCCTGGGATCCTCCTAAACTACTCCTGGTCGCCGTCAGCGGGCTGCACGTAGTAGTAGGCACCTCCCGAGTAGTAGTAGTCGTCATCGACAGTGGCGTTTGGCTCCTGGGCTCCATTGTCTGGTCGCAACAAACGGGTATAGAAAGGGGGAAAAGGGGGAGCAAGCAACCGTGAGTACTCATCCAAAATACTCGCAAGCAAGGAGCTACACTACATATGTATGCATTGGTATCAAATGGAATGAGGGTATCATATGTGGACTGAACTGCAGAATGTTGGAATAAGAGGGGGATAGCTAGTCCTTATCGAAGGCTACGCTTCTGGCCACCTCCATCTTGCAACATGTAGGAGAGAGTAGATGGTAAGTTCACCAAGTAGCCTCAAGTAGCATCGTATAGCATAATCCTAACCGATGATCCTCCCTTCGTCGCCCTGTGAGAGAGCGACCACCGGTTGTATCTGGAACTTGGAAGGGTGTGTTTTATTAAGTATCCGGTTCTAGTTGTCATAAGGTCAAGGTACAACTCCGGGTCATCCTTTTACCGAGGGACGCGGCTATTCGAATAGATCAACTTCCCTGCAGGGGTGCACCACATTTCCCAACACGCTCAATCCCCTTTGTCTGGACACACTTTTCTGGGTCATGCCCAGCCTCGGAAGATCAACACGTCGCAGCCCTACCTAGGCACAACAGATAGGTCAGCACGCCGGTCTAAATCCTATGGCGCAGGGGTCTGGGCCCATCGCCCATTGCACACTTGCATGTTGAGTACGCGGCCGGTGAGCAGACCTAGCAACCTCCACTACGAAGGAACTTGCGTTACGCGGTCCAACCCGGCGCGCGTCGCTCAGTCGCTGACGTCACGAAGGCTTCGGCTGATACCACGACGTCGAGTGCCCATAACTGTCCCCGCGTAGATGGTTAGTGCATATAGGCCAGTAGCCAGACTCAGATCAAATACCCAGATCTCGTTAAGCGTGTTATTTTGAAGTAACTGCGAACGCCGACCAGGGCCAGGCCCACCTCTCTCCTAGGTGGTCTCAACCTGCCCTGTCGCTCCGCCTCAAAGTAACAGTCGGGGGCCGTCGGGAACTCAGGCCCACCACTACCTGGATGGAGCCACCTGCCCCTTCAGCCCCCATCTCCAAACAGTATCACTGGTAATGTAACAGTGTAAAGTATATAGTATATGCCCGTGATCACCTCCCGAGTGATCACGGCCTGATAGTATAGCATGGCAGACAGACAAGAATATAGAGCCACTGATGATAAACTAGCATCCTATACTAAGCATTAGGATTGCAGGTAAGGTATCAACAGCTGGAGCAACAATGACAGGCTATGCATCAGAATAGGATTAACGGAAAGCAGTAACATGTTACACTACTCTAATGTAAGCAGTAGAGAGAAGAATAGGCGATATCTGGTGATCAAAGGGGGGGCTTGCCTGGTTGCTCTGACAAGTAGGGTGGTCGTCAACAACGTAGTCGATCGGGGCACCACCAGCGGCGTCAGTCTCGTAGTCTACCGGAGAGAAGAGGGGGAAGAAACAATGAATACAATGCAAACAGATGCATATCGATGCATGACATGACAAGTAGCAGTGCTAGGGGTGCCCTAACGCGGTATGAGGTAATACCGGTGAAGGGGGAAACATCTGGGAAAATATCCCTGGTGATTCGTGTTTTCGAACAGATGAATCGGAGGGGGAAAGTTGCGTGTTCTCTATGCTAGGGATGTGTGGCGGACGAACGGGCTACGTGTCCGGATTCGTCTTCTCGTTCTGAGCAACTTTCATATACAAAGTTTTTTCATTTGAGTTACGGATTATTTTATATTAATTTTTAAAGATTTAATTCATTTTTAGAATTAACAGAATTAATTTAATAAGAAAATGTAATTATGACATCAGCATGATGTCAGGGTGATGTCAGCAGTCAAATAGTGAGTTGACCTAGTCAAACTGACATGTGGGTCCCACTGTCATTGTCTGTTAACTAATTAACCAAGTTAATTAGATTAATTAACGGATTAGTTAGGTTAGTTACTCAATTGGGTTTATTAAACACCATTAATGAAGTTAATTAATTTTAATTAATTGATTGATTAATTAATATATTTATTTATTTTCTAAATTCTCTTTTCTCTCTCTTTTCTAAATCGTTCTGGGCGTGGGGCCCCCAGGTCAGTGGCACAGGGGCCTTGCGGGTCGTGCGTAACGGGCGAAGGGCGTGCGGGTTACGGGCACGGGCGCCCAGCCCGATTGGGCATTCGCCCGGATCGAAAGGGGGGCGACCACGGCCACGGCGAGGCCGCCCGCCTGAGGCGGCAGTGGCGAGGCCACCACAGGGCGGCGCTCGTTGCAGGCGGTTGAGGCCAGCAGGACTCGCAGCGGTGGCGAGCGGGGTCGAGCAGGGCGGCAGCAAGCAACGGCACCAGCAGCAGTAGAGCGAAGCGGCGGCGGCGATACCGGAGCAGTTAGCAGCAGCAACAGAGGCAGTTAGCAGCAGCAGTAGAGCAGGGCAGCGGGACGCGGTAGAGGTGGCCGGCGCGCGTGCGGGCGCCAGTGAGCGAGGCCATGGCCGAAGTGGCCGGAGCAGGGGAGAGGGAGGAGATGCCGGGGCCTCACCACGGGGTTGTGGGGTCTAGGGAGCGGTGCTCAGGGAGGAAGACGGGGACACGCCGCCGGCGAGGAGGAGATCCCGCGAGGGAGAGGAAGGCGACGGTGGCCGCGGCGTCGTGGGCGTCGAGGTCGATGGGCGACGAGCGGCGCCGGCGATGGGGCGCAGGGGACGACGGGTTGGTGCCGGCGATGTCGAGCAGCGGGGCGGTCAGTGAGGTGAGGACGTCGAGGACGGCCGGCGAGGAGGGGAAGGTCCGGCGAGGCGGCTCGGGTGAGGTGGCCAGCGGGGCGCGGCCCCGATCCGATCGGGGAAGGGGAGAGGGGCGTGGGGGGATCGCGGGGGAGTGGGTGGGATTGGGGCGGACCGGTTAGGGTTTCGGGAGGGAGTGGGGTTAAGGGGGGAGGGGTTGGGCCGGTCTGGCCAGTGGGCTGGCCGGCTGGGCCGGTTGGCCCCGGGGGAGGGTTTGGTCTTTTTCTTCTTCTTTTTTTTGTTTGTTTTAGTTTTACTTTTTGTTATATATATTTTTTGTTTAATTTTAGTTACATATTAAGTCTAGTTTAGTAAAACATGACTATAGCCCCTAAAATAACGTTTCAGAACAATCCACTGGTGTAAAAAGTGTTGGCCCGATATAAAATAGTTTAGTATTTTATAAAATACCAAAGGCGTTTAAATAGTTGTTTTTGCTACTGTTTGAATCATTTTAGCGTATTTAAACCTTTTACAAAAATGTGGTTCCTCCACCATAATGACTTAGGATTTATTTGTCGCATTTTGAACATTTTAGTTTTAACATTTGAAAACTTTTGATGTTTGCCTTTATTTTAAATTTGAATTTGAACGGGATCTGAATTAACGCGAGATTAACAACAGTGACCTTGGTGACGTGGCATCATTAGTTGAGGTTACTGTAGCATGATTACCCGGGCGTCACAGCATGGCCGGCGATTCTCCCAGCTCACCATCTCCAGTTCCTCTCCGCACGGCCACCGATTCTCCCACCTCACCATCTCCAGTTGCATAACTGTGATGGCGAGGTACACCCAAGGCACGAGAAGCTGCGACGATGGGGTGCACCTGACATGGAAATGGGATGGGTGAGGACATCATCGGAGCTGCGAGCTACAACCGGCGTCCTTGTTTGCTACATGCCACCATGAAGATGCATCCCGCGGAAGAAAAATCTCAACTGGCAAAAGAAAATCTACAACTCGTTGACCATTTTGCTGCAAGCGGCGAAGTGAAGATGCGGACAACGAACGTGAGCATCGGAGCTGCAACGATGGGCTGTGGCCTGTGGAAGCTGCAACCTCAGGCGCTAGAGATGCAACCGCCCTAGAAAAAGCTACAACCAGCGGCCAATTTTTGTTGCATGGCCTGTGAGGTAGACGACTGCTACTGGCGACCAAGGAAGATGCATCCCATGGGAGAAAATGCATCCCATGGGAGAAAATGCTACAACCGGCAACAGAAAAAGCTACGACTCGCAGCCGTATATGCTGCAAGCGGCGATGCTGAAGTTGTCGCCGCTGATGCTACGACCAGAAAAGCTGGAAACGTTGTTCGGGAAAGCTGGAACCGACGATTTCTTTTGCTACCATCGTTGGAGCAGAAAAACGTGACATCGGCGATCCAAGAGAGGTTGCGACAACGAGCAGCTCGGTGCTGCGACGAGCGGTAACAGTGAGGGAAAGGACACGGATGCTTTTACGTCTCGCCGGAGCACACTCGCGGTGGCTGGGGCAGGGACATGTCACAGGCGGATCTGAACCAAGACGCGTGCGCGGGGGAGAGGGGGAAGAAGACGATGACATGGGGGAAGGCGGAACAGATGGCTCCTGCCAGCTGGATCGGCTGGCTGGAGGCTGACTGACCCAAATTTGGGTCAGCGCGCCGGCGCGTATCACCGCTCAAACATATAGTTATGAAATTATATTTGATTTATTTTTAGCAATGTTTCATGTCTAAGTTTATTGTTCCGTGGCAACGCACGGGTATTCGACTAGTACTACTACAAGCAAAGACTCCAGGAGATACACGTATTTGTTAGGAGGTTAAAGGCCTACGTGCCTGATTGCCGTGCCTAGTGGTCGGTTGTTAATCATTAATTAAATAAGTGTAGGGATTTGGTTAGGATATTCTATTTAGAGCAAGGTTTTGGATCCCAAGTGGATATTTTTTCTCGAGGGGCATTGGAATTTGCGGTTACCATGGTAACCATGAAATTCCGGAAAAATTTCGGACGGAATTTATAATCAAATTTTGAATTCAAATTTTTTTGAAATCGATATAGAAAGTTATTTAACTCCTTATTATCAGCTACGTTGCCCTGGCTTGTGGCTACTCGACAGCAGCTGCACTTGCTCGCTCGTCGTGAGTTCGAGCCCTGGTCGCTCCAACAAATTGGCAATATTTTTTCAGTTTTGCAAACTCGAAAAAGTAAAAAGGTGATCTGCCAGCAGATGGATGGTTCGCTTCACCACCAGGCCACCACAACCTGTTGTGTTGGCACTTGGCAGGAAAGAGATGGCCTGTATTTAACTATACTTTCAGAGTTTGAATTCAAAATTTTCAAATTATTCAAGATCTTTTGCTCGATATGAGTGTTTCTCGAGGGGGGTCGGTAAACACGGTAACCGCGCGGAAGCTCGGAATTTCGCTCGGTTACCAAAACCATGATTTAGAGTACTAGTCTGGTACGGTTTGGCCGCTGGCTTGCCGGTGTCTTATATACCTTTTGGATCGATCGTTAGGAGATGAGGATTTAGCTTATTTTTTGGTTGACGAACAGAGACTACAAGCCGGGGTATCTTCCTTTGGCAAGTTATTTCGTGCGTACTGGTTGAGAAGCTTCTATTATTGCTTTGTGTTTGGGCGAGAGATTGGAGACGCGGTCTCTAATTTGCTGCTGATTCTTGGAGGATCGTCCACGTACTTCTTCATCAAGGTGTGTGTGTTGTTTCTGTGGTGATTGCATCTAAAAGATCGCGAGCGCCACGTCGTTCCGGGTGACATTGTACCGTGAAAGATTGGGATAATTATTCGCGCCATTGTTTTTCTGTCAACGGTCGCATCACCTGTTTTCAATCCCCTCCTTTCCATGGTCCCTGTATATCTAGATCATCAGCGAGGTTGCGCCTAATCGCCAGATGCTTAGTGCTTTTATCCAACTTGGCATCGTACTGTGCATCTGCCATCCGCCGATTCTGCTGTTCATCTCCTGGTGGTCATGCAATCATGCGCCCATGCATGTCTTCTCATCAATCACTCAAGCTCATGTCTCTTTCCTCGCTTGGAAGTACAACTCTATCCTCCTCACAGGTATCATCTTCCTCTATCTAACCACTCCCTAATCTCTACCGCCTCCCAATATTTGTTGAATGTCCACGGCCTCCTGATGCTTTTGTTGGGTGAGGTTTTAGTATGTACTTCCATTAGAAGGTTAAATATATTCTTTTTTGTTTATGCAGCAGGTACTACAACCTGCCATGTTGCAGTCGTCAACCAACTTTAACCTTCTACCTTCCCATGTTTGGTTCTGCATGAATTTCTAATCCATGTCACCGTGGTATTATCTTATCAAAGTCCAAGCAGTTTGCAGCTCCATTTGTTTCTGCAGAATTTTCTTATCTACATCAACAAGATATCTTATCTCCTCAACCACTTATACAGGTTGCGCATCTGCCACTATCTGTCCAAGGAAATGAGCGACATAAATGTTGAATCTGGTGCCTGATATGCTTTGTTGGACTATCTGCCTCTCTTTTCTTATGATTATGAAGTGGTATGTTTTTGCATGACAAATTGAGATAATATGTATGCTGATTTTCGAGTTATATGTCTGCCTATGTTGATGCAGTTTTGGATCAAATCGTATATTTATCCCACATCTATATATTCATACCAATTGATATTTTTCTTTGCAACCATCAATTCTTTCTGATGCTTATCATTGCGTTTGCAGCTCGGATATTTTTTGTGTTCTGAAGTTTCAACTTCAGGTGCTATCACCAAATTTAACCGATGTCAATGATAGTCACTGTTGACGTCCAAATAGAAGGTTTCTGCTCTTTTCTTAAACTCAATTTCTCTCTTCTTTAGGTCTGAGAAACATCAAAACATCACACTAAATATACTATATTTATTTGCTATCAGCCCGTCAAGCATGGATTTTATAAATAGACCATGATATAGTTGTTGTTGTTGTGACAGTAAATTTCATCTTGATCGCCATCAAGTTTCATCAGGTGATTTATATTTGCTATATTTAACTTAGATTTTACTATACAGAGATGAACTGATATGAGTAAGACGAAAGAGAAACACAACATCATAATTGCATATATATGGGACATTTCATTTTACTAATTGTACATCCTTCTTAATTTTTTCCCTGGCAGTTATATCAAGGAAAAGGCCCATCTACAAATGCTTGACATGACACAAGGATGACACGGCATATCCTGGATCATTTTCTTAGTGTCTTCATAAACATTCATATTATGTCATTGCATAGAGTTTTTTTATCCGTCGGTATATGTGATAAATTTTCTAACTAATACCTTGGTGTTGTCGGTTATCATCACAAGTGTACTCCATCAATTTGTCTATCAATTTATCTGTTTCCAATATATGACCACATATATTTCTTCACTATAGTTTTAGGGTGTCTGCAAATGAGTCTCGCAGCAATGCGCCGGTTGTCATCTAGTTTTTACATGTACCAATAACCATTAATTCCATTTTCTACACATCAATTGTAGTAAACTTTTGCAGTTTCATTATCATTATTTAATGTAAATTGCATCATGTATGTGTATTCTTTTTACATACTATACTTTGCATGATCAACTAGCAAACGAAGTAAGAGCGGAATTGATAGTTGGCATGTTAACAATTAAACAGTACATCTTAACCAGCCTCCAGATTTACAAAATATGAAAGGCACGAAAAAAACTATACAAGTTTCAAAACAAAGATGTTCAAAGCATTAAGCATGAGGCAAGACCGAGTATATATAGAGGTAATCACAAGTAGTAGCATCTCCCATACAGAAAACATCAATTGGAATATTACACGTTCGAAATATTAAACATGACCGAGACTTGGTATACAACGAGACCCCCTCACGGAAAAGATTAGCGCTGCATTTAGGTCCGTTTCATTTTTGGAAGCAAAGAAAGCTCATGTAATTTTAATCATGCCCGTAACCACTCTGTCATGACATCCCTTGCATCCAGGAGCACTGTAACTGTGTGCACGTATGCTAAACCAGTCCACCATGGTCCCCTCCTTTGAAGTTGTTGATTTTCACTTCTTCAAGATGAGTCAAGGAGATACTTTGGCTCCTCCAGTTCTTGGGCTCGTCACAAGGACAATTTTCAAGACATTTTGCCTGAAACATGTAAAACATTACATTGTATTTTGAACAAATTACTTATGAGTAAAATATATAAGCAGCATGGAGAATTACCCAACACCTGTCCCATAGGAAAACCTTAAGCCTTTGTGTATTAGTCTGGATGTGATGTATCATAAGGAGATGCCGCACAATTTCTCCTAAAACATGTCCCCTTGCGTTGAGATATAGCTCCAACACAGTAAAATTCGTAACCAGAAGTTTCTCCATCTCCAGTGCAAAGTCCACCGCTGCACCCAAACGATTCTACAAAACAACATAATTATTTAGCCTGATGTGTAGCATGGAGTCTTTAGAGTTAGTTTAGCAAGCAAATCTTTTAAAAAGTTGGTAGACAAGAAACATACATAGGGATAGGCAGATATGTGCAAAGAGAGGACATTGCAGCGTGGGGGCGCAAACATGCATCTTCCTCTTGGTTGCTGCTCACCCCATCATTGTATTTATAGCTCTCTATCGTCTCTAATTTCATGCTCTGAAGCGACCAAAACCCAAAAATAAGCGACGACTAAGTATTATATGTAAGCAACCATGAGACCTTCTCCACCATTGGGGTTGAGATGGACACCCTAAGGTCTGGGTTGGAACAAACTTTGAGATTCAGTTGCTTAAGTAGCCGCGTCCATGATTTGGAGGCCTTGACATTTGACTACTCCGTAGACACTAAGATCAAGCTCCTGCAGTGACTCCGAGTTGATTTTAACATCACGCGCAGACCTATCTGCCATCACCTTGAGCACGCGCAGGCGCGGACAGAGGGCGAGCATTGTGACAAGGTTTACGATGGTGCATCCCCTGAGGCACAACCTCTCGAGAGCTGAGAATTCTTTGGCCGGTAGTTGTGTGAAACGGAAGGTGCGCAACTCCATCTCTGCCGACATGGCACAGTGGAATGAGGGAAGGTTCGCAAAAATGTGTTCGAAGGAGTTGTTAGTGAAGATGAGTTCCTGCGGAGAGAGCCTCGCTGCGGCGCAGAGAAGGGAGGCAACGCTAACGCCATTAACACTGTGCCTCCAATTATTAATTTGGTTGCATCCGAGGCCAAGAAGGGACACCGTGAGGCCGAGCGCCATAGCAGACTCGAGTATGGCAAGCGCGGCTTGGAGCGATCTGGCCTCGACCGCACGGAAGGTGACGCTGAGCAGGTGCAACCGCGGGCAGCGGTCGAGGAAGGCGCCAATGTCGACAATGTTGCCGGAGAGAGACAGCCTCTCGAGCGCAGGGAGCTTGCCGCCCGACTGCGGCGGCTTGACACAAAGGAAACCCGTGTCCAACTCAATGGAGGTGGCTCGGCGAAAGCAAGGCATGACGATGCTGGCGGGAGGGCCTGGCTTGAACACGATTTCCCGCGGAAGGATGAAGACCAGCTCCTCGGGTGAGAGCCGCTCGGCAGCGCGCAGCAGCATCTTGGCGTGGGCGTCGTCGAGCTTGCGCGATGCCTTGGACACACTCCTCGTGAGACGGACGTCGAGAAGGGACATGGATGTACGGCGAGGGACGCAGCCGAGCGCCGCTTTGACCACGCCGGTCGGGACGTCGCGGAAGGTGAGACCGGGGAGGCGGGCCCAGAGGCCGCGCCACCGGCGCGAGAGGACGCCGGTGCGCGCGGCGGCGCGGGTGCAGCACAGGCACAAGAGGATCTGGAGCAGCATGTCATCGGGAAGCGGGCTGATGAAGTCATCTCCGCCCGGACCACGCGGCGGCGGCGGCGAGCGCCTGAGGCGACGCCTCGATCGGAAATCCATCTGAAAACCCTCCGCAGGCAGGCAACTCACTCCGTCGCGTCAAGAGAATCGCAACTCATCTGTCGTGCGTGCGGCCCAGCCCAATTTCCAAAGCCCGGACAATGAACATCTCGGATATCCTCCTTTTGTTTTTCTTTCGTGTTTGCACGTTTCAACTTTTTTTTGCGAGGATAATAGAGTTTTATTCTACGTGAATAGGGTTACAATCAAAGAGGCACAAGTTCCTTCACACACGGTGAACCTCTACCTAGCCATACAGTAGTACTCACTAACAGAAAAAACTTGCATTGCCGACGGCCAAATCTATGCCGCCGGCCCCCGTCTAACACCGCTTTTCTTTTTTTTAGTGATTTCGTTTAGGAGGAATGGACGGGAATGAATCCTCCTACTGAGGCGGAGGCACTTACTCTTCTCCGTCATGGAAACCCTGAACGTAAAAATTTTGTTGCTTGGTTCATAAAGAAAGTAATTTTTCACACTCCCCTATTAAATACCTAATTCAACATTTATTAGTTAACCAAACTAATGCACGCAACAATTTCAATTATACTTGTAGGAAAAAAAATCCGAACATATCTATGGATGACGAATTGAGATGGGTTTCCATGGGTTTTGACCCTGTTGTCATGACATGTAAAAAGTATGACGTGAATGGGTATCGCTTCCATACAGAGGAGCACCAGAACAGCCGGCCCGATCCCAAAACTATAAATACCGGAGTGTACACCCCTGGTCAAAATTCAGTAGACTACTACAGAAGGGTTCAAAATATATACGAGATTAAATTCCACAAGGGGCGCGAGACCCTAAGTCTGCCTGTGTTCAAATGCCGTTGGTTCGATCCGCGGGAGGGGGTTAAATATACGCCTTCCATTGGTTTGGTCGAAGTTAAACCATCAACCGTCTATGCCGGAGCCAATGTCTTCATTGCGGCTACACAAGCTACACAAGTATATTATCTGCCTTACCCATGCAAGAAAGAGTACCTAAAGGTTTGGGAAGTTGTGTTCAAGATGTCGCCACATGGTAAGCTACCGGACCCGAATGAAGACGATTACTACAACATTAACCCCATGACATGTGAGGGAGTGTTCTATCAAGAGCAACCTGATGATGATGATGTGGTTAGAAACGATGACGCTAGACCATTGGGTGATGATGATGTGGATCCAAACGACGATGATGCACAGAATGATGGTGAGATCATTGTCAATGAAAATGACATACTTATGCTAGAAAAGTTAAACGAAGACGCTGACGACGAGGAAGAGCTGAAGGAAATATGCCCTAGAGGCAATAATAAAGTTATTATTTATTTCCTTATATCATGATAAATGTTTATTATTCATGCTAGAATTGTATTAACCGAAAACATAATACATGTGTGAATACATAGACAAACTAAACGTCACTAGTATGCCTCTACTTGACTAGCTCGTTGATCGAAGATGGTTATGTTTCCTAACCATAGACATGTGTTGTCATTTGATTAACAGGATCACATCATTAGGAGAATGATGTGATTGACATGACCCATTCCATTAGCTTAGCACCCGATCGTTTAGTATGTTGCTATTGCTTTCTTCATGACTTATACATGTTCCTATGACTATGAGATTATGCAACTCCCGTTTGCCGGAGGAACACTTTGTGTGCTACCAAACGTCACAACATAACTGGGTGACTATAAAGGAGCTCTAAGGTGTCTCCAAAGGTACATGTTGGGTTGGCGTATTTCGAGATTAGGATTTGTCACTCCGATTGTCGGAGAGGTATCTTTGGGCCCTCTCGGTAATGCACATCACATAAGCCTTGCAAGCATTGCAACTAATGAGTTAGTTGCGAGATGATGTATTACGAAACAAGTAAAGAGACTTGCCGGTAACGAGATTGAACTAGGTATTGAGATACCGACGATCGAATCTCGGGCAAATAACATACCGATGACAAAGGGAACAACGTATGTTGTTATGCGGTCTGACCGATAAAGATCTTCGTAGAATATGTAGGAGCCAATATGAGCATCCAGGTTCCGCTATTGGTTATTGAACGGAGACGTGTCTCGGTCATGTCTACATTGTTCTTGAACCCGTAGGGTCCGCACGCTTAAGGTTTCGATGACAGTTATATTATGAGTTTATGAGTTTTGATGTACCGAAGGAGTTCGGAGTCCCGGATAAGATCGGGGACATGACGAGGAGTCTCGAAATGGTCGAGACGTAAAGATCGATATATTGGACGACTATATTCGGACATCGAAAAGGTTCCGAGTGGTTCGGGTATTTTTCGGAGTACCGGGGAGTTACGGGAATACGGGGGAAGAAGTATATGGGCCTTATTGAGCTTTAGGGGAGAGGGAGAGATAGGCCGCGCGCCCCCCAAGGCCTAGTCCGAATTGCACTAGGGGGAGGGGCTGAGCCCCCTCCTTCCTTCTCTTCCCTCTTCCCCTTCCTTGTCTCCTACTCCTACTACTTGGAAGGACTCCTAGTTGGACTAGGAAAGGGGGAATCCTACTCCCGATTGGAGTAGGACTCCCCTAGGGCGCGCCATAGAGAGGGTCGGCCCTCCCCTCCTCCACTCCTTTATATACGGGGGCAGGGGGCACCCCATAGACACACAAGTTGATCTTCGTTATCGTTCTCTTAGCCGTGTGCGGTGCCCCCCTCCACCATACTCCTCGATAATATTGTAGCGGTGCTTAGGCGAAGCCCTGCGACGGTAGAACATCAAGATTGTCACCACGCGGTCGTGCCGACAGAACTCTTCCCCGACACTTTGCTGGATTGGAGTCCGGGGATCGTCGTCGAGCTGAACATGTGCTAGAACTCAGAGGTGCGGTAGTTTCGGTGCTTGATCGGTCGGGCCGTGAAGACATACGACTACATTAACCGCATTGTGCTAACGCTTCCGCTTCCGGTCTACGAGGGTACGTAGACAACACTCTTCCCTCTCGGTGCTATGCATCACCATGATCTTGCGTGTGCGTAGGAAATTTTTGAAATTACTATCTTCCCCAACAGTAGTATCAGAGCCTAGGTTTTATGCGTTGATGTTATATGCATGAGTAGAACACAAGTGAGTTGTGGGCGATATAAGTCATACTGCTTACCAGCATGTCATACTTTGGTTCGGCGGTATTGTTGGATGAAGCGGCCCGGACCGACATTACGCGTACGCTTACGCGAGACTGGTTCTACTGACGTGCTTTGCACACAGGTGGCTGGCGGGTGTCAGTTTCTCCAACTTTAGTTGAACCGAGTGTGGCTACGCCCGGTCCTTGCGCAGGTTAAAACAACACCAACTTGACAAACTATTGTTGTGGTTTTTGATGCATAGGTAAGATTGGTTCTTGCTTAAGCCCGTAGCAGCCACGTAAAACTTGTAACAAACAAAGTAGAGGACGTCTAACTTGTTTTTGCAGGGCATGTTGTGATGTGATATGGTCAAGACGTGATGAGATATAAGTTGTTGTATGAGATGATCATGTTGTTTAAAGTTATCGGCAACTGGCAAAATCCTTATGGCTGTCCCTCTATTGCATAAGATGCAAGCGCCCAATAATTGCTTTACTTTATTGCTATGCGATAGCAATAGTTGCAAGAGAAATTGTTGGCGAGACGACCACGTGACGACACATTGATATAGATCAAGATGATGGAGATCATGGTGTCATGCCGGTGATGATAGAGATCATGATAGTACTTTGGAGATGGAGATCAAAGGTGCAAGATGATGATGGCCATATCATGTCACATATTTTGATTGCATATGATGTTTATCTTTTATACATCTTATTTTGCTTAGTTTGACGGTAGCATTTTAAGATGATCTCTCACTAATTATCAAGAAGTGTTCTCCCTGAGTATGCACCATTGTGAAAGTTCTTCGTGCCGAGATACCACGTGATGATCGGGTGTGATAGGCTCTATGTTCAAATACAACGGGTGCAAAACAGTTGCACATGCGGAATACTCAGGTTATACTTGACGAGCCAAGCATATACAGATATGGCCTCGGAACACGGAGACCAAAAGGTCGAGCGTGAATCATATAGTAGATATGATCAACATAGTGATGTTCACCAATGAAACTACTCCATCTCACGTGATGATCGGACATGGTTTAGTTGATTTGGATCACATGATCACTTAGGGGATTAGAGGGATGTCTATCTAAGTGGGAGTTCTTAAGTAATATGATTAATTGACCTTAAATTTATCATGAACTTAGTACTGATAGTATTTTGCAAATCATGTTGTAGATCAATATCTCGCGTTGTTGCTTCCCTGTGTTTATTTTGATATGTTCCTAGAGAAAATTGTGTTGAAAGATGTTAGTAGCAATGATACGGATTGGATCTGTGATCTGAGGTTTATCCTCATTGCTGCACAGAATAATTATGTCCTTGATACGCCGCTAGGTGACAGACCTATTGCAGGAGCAGATTCAGACATTATGAACGTTTGGCTAGCTAAATATGATGACTACATGATAGTTAGTGCACCATGCTTAACGTCTTAGAATCGGGACTTCAAAGACGTTTTGAACGTCATGGACCATATGAGATGTTCCAGGAGTTGAAGTTAATATTTCAAGCAAATACCCGAGTTGAGAGATATGAAGTCTCCAACAAGTTCTATAGCTAAAAGATGGAGGAGAATCGCTCAACTAGTGAGCATGTGCTCAGATTGTCTGGGTACTACAATCACTTGAATCAAGTGGGAGTTAATCTTCCAGATAAGATAGTGATTGACAGAATTCTCTAGTCACCATCACCAAGTTAGTAAAACTTCGTGATGAACTATAGTATGCAAGGGATGACGAAAACGACTCCCGAGCTTTTCATGATGATGAAATCGATGAAGGTAGAAATCAAGAAAGAGCATCAAGTGTTGATGGTTGACAAGATCACTAGTTTCAAGAAAAGGGCGAAGGGAAAAAGGGGAATTCCAAGAAAAACAGCAAGCAAGTTGCTGCTCTAGTGAAGAAGCCCAAGTCTAGTCCTAAGCCTGAGACTAAGTGCTTCTACTGCAAAGGGACTGGTCACTGGAAGCGGAACTACCCCAAGTGATTGGCGGATAAGAAGGATGGCAAAGTGAACATAAGTATATTTGATATACATGTTATTGATGTGTACTTTACTAGTGTTTATAGCAACCCCTCAGTATTAGATACTAGTTTAGTTGCTAAGATTAGTAACTCAAAACGGGAGTTGCGGAATAAACAGAGACTAGTTAAGGGTGAAGTAATGATGTGTGTTGGAAGTGGTTCCAAGATTGATATGATCATCATCGCACACTCCCTATACTTTCGGGATTAGTGTTGAACCTAAATAAGTGTTATTTGGTGTTTGCGTTGAGCATGAATATGATTTGATCATGTTTATTGTAATGCGGTTATTCATTTAAGTAAGAGAATAAATTGTTGTTCTGTTTACATGAATAAAACCTTATATGGTTACACACCCAATGAAAATGGTTCATTGGATCTCGATCGTAGTGATACACATATTCATAATATTGAAGCCAAAAGATGCAAAGTTAATAATGATAGTGCAACTTATTTGTAGCACTGCCGTTTAGGTCATATTGGTGTAAAGCGCATGAAGAAACTCCATGCTGATGGGATTTTGGAATCACTTGATTATGAATCACTTGGTGCTTGCGAACCATGCCTTATGGGCAAGATGACTAAAGACTCCGTTCTCCGGAACAATGGAGCGAGCAACAGGTTTGTTGGAAATCATACATACTGATGTATGTGGTCCGATGAATTTTAAAGCTCGCGACAAGTATCATTATTTTCTGACCTTCATAGATGATTTAAGCAGATATGAGTATATCTACTTGATGAAACAAAGTCTAAAAATTTCAAAGTATTTCAGAGTGAAGTGGAAAATCATCGTGACAAGAAAATAAAGTTTCTACGATCTGATCGCAGAGACGAATATTTGAGTTACGAGTTTGGTCTTCAATTAAAACAATGTGGAATAGTTTCACAATCTCATGCCACGTGGAACACCACAACATAATGGTGTGTCCGAACGTCATAACCGTACTTTATTGGATATAGTATGATCTATGATGTTTCTTACCGATTTACCAATATCGTTTTGGGATCATGCATTAGAGACATCTGCATTCACGTTAAAAAGGGGCACCATCTAAGTCCGTTGAGATGACAGAATCTGAACTATGGTTTGGCAAGAAACCGAAGTTGTCGTTTCTTAATGTTTGGGATTGTGATGCTTATGTGAAAAAGTTTCAACCTGATAAGCTCAAACCCAAATCGGAGAAGTGCATCTTCATAGGATACCCAAAAAGAAAAAGAAAAATGTTGGGTACACTTTCTATCACAGATCCGAAGGCAAGCTATTCGTTGCTGGGAATGGATCCTTTCTAGAGAAGGAGTTTCTCTCGAAAGAAGTGAGTGGGAGGAAAGTAGAACTTGATATGGTAATTGTACCTTCTCCCTTATTGGAAAGTAGTTCATCACAGAAATCTGTTCCTGTGACTACTACACCAATTAGTGAGGAAGCTAATGATGATGATCATGAAACTTCAGATCAAGTTATTACTGAACCTCGTAGATCAACCAGAGTAAGATCCGCACCAGAGTGGTACGGTAATCCTGTTCTGGAAATCATGCTACTAGATCATGATGAACCTACGAACTATGAAGAAGCGATGGTGAGCCCAGATTCCGCAAAATGGCTTGAAGCCATGAAATCTGAGATGGGATCCATGTATGTAAACAAAGTATGGACTTTGGTTGACTTGCCCGATGTTCGGCAAAGCCATTGAGATTAAATGGATCTTCAAGAGGAAGAAGGATGCTGATAGTAGTGTTACTATCTACAAAGCTAGAATTGTCGCAAAAGGTTTTCAACAAGTTCAAGGTGTTGACTACGATGAGAGTTTCTCACTTGTATCTATGCTTAAGTCTGTCTGAATCATGTTAGCAATTGCCGCATTTTATGAAATCTGGCAAATGGATAAACAAAACTGCATTCCTTAATGGATTTATTGTATATGATGCAACCAGAAGGTTTTGTCAATCCTAAAGGTGTTAACAAAATGTGCAAGCTCCAGCGATCCATCTATGGACTGGTGCAAGCATCTTAGAGTTGGAATATACGCTTTGATGAGTTGATCAAAGCATATAGTTTTATATAGACTTGCGGTGAAGCCTGTATTTACAAGAAAGTGAGTGGGAGCACTACAACATTTCTGATAAATATATGTGAATGACATATTGTTGATCGGGAATAATGTAGAATTATTCTGCAAAGTATAAAGGAGTGTTTGAAAGGAGTTTTTTTTAAAGAAAGACCTCGGTGAAGCTGCTTACATATTAAGCATCAAGATCTATAGAGATAGATCAAAACGCTTGATATGTTTTTTTCAATGAGTACATACCTTGACAAGATTTTGAATTAGTTCAAAATGGAACTGTCAAAGAAAGAATTCTTGCCTATGTTACAACGTGTGAAATTGAGTAAGACTCAAAGCCCGACCATGGCAGAAGATAGAAAGAGAATGAAAGTCATTCCCTATGCCTCAGCCATAGGTTCTATAAAGTATGCCATGCTGTGTACCAGATCTATTGTATACCCTACACTGTGTTAAGCAAGGGAGTACAATAGTGATCTAAGAGTAGATCACTGGACAGCGGTCAAAATTATCCTTAGTGGAATAAGGAAATATTTCTCGATTATGGAGGTGACAAAAGGTACGTCGTAAAAAGTTACGTCGATGCAAGTTTTGACACAGATCTGGATGACTCTAAGTCTCGATCTAGATACATATTGAAAGTGGGAACAATTAGCTAGAGTAGCTCCGTGCAGAGCATTGTAGACATAGAAATTCGCAAAATACTTACGGATCTGTATGTGATAGACCCGTTGGCTAAAATTATCTCACAAGCAAAACATGATCACACCTTAGTACTCATTAGGTGTTAATCACATAAGCGATGTGAACTAGATTACTGACTCTAGTAAACCCTTGGGTGTAGGTCACATGACGATGTGAACTATGGGTGTTAATCACATGGTGATGTGAACTATTAGTGCTGAATCACATGGCAATGTGAACTAGATTATTGACTCTAGTGCAAGTGGGAGACTGAAGGAAATATGCCCTAGAGGCAATAATAAAGTTATTATTTATTTCCTTATATCATGATAAATGTTTATTATTCATGCTAGAATTGTATTAACCGGAAACATAATACATGTGTGAATACATAGACAAACTAAACGTCACTAGTATGCCTCTACTTGACTAGCTCGTTGATCGAAGATGGTTATGTTTCCTAACCATAGACATGTGTTGTCATTTGATTAACGGGATCACATCATTAGGAGAATGATGTGATTGACATGACCCATTCCATTAGCTTAGCACCCGATCATTTAGTATGTTGCTATTGCTTTCTTCCTGACTTATACATGTTCCTATGACTATGAGATTATGCAACTCCCGTTTGTCGGAGCAACACTTTGTGTGCTACCAAACGTCACAACGTAACTGGGTGATTATAAAGGAGCTCTACAGGTGTCTCCAAAGGTACATGTTGGGTTGGCGTATTTCGATATTAGGATTTGTCACTCCGATTGTCGGAGAGGTATCTCTGGCCCTCTCGGTAATGCACATCACATAAGCCTTGCAAGCATTGCAACTAATGAGTTAGTTGCGAGATGATGTATTACGAAACGAGTAAAGAGACTTGCCGGTAACGATATTGAACTAGGTATTGAGATACCGACGATCGAATCTCGGGCAAGTAACATACCGATGACAAAGGGAACAATGTATGTTGTTACGCGGTCTGACCGATAAAGATCTTCGTAGAATATGTAGGAGCCAATATGAGCATCCAGGTTCCGCTATTGGTTATTGATCGGAGACGTGTCTCGGTCATGTCTACATTGTTCTCGAACCCGTAGGGTCCGCACGCTTAAGGTTTCGATGACAGTTATATTATGAGTTTATGAGTTTTGATGTACCGAAGGAGTTTGGAGTCCCGGATAAGATTGGGGACATGACGAGGAGTCTCGAAATGGTCGAGGCGTAAAGATCGATATATTGGATGACTATATTCGGACATCGGAAAGGTTCCGAGTGGTTCGGGTATTTTTCGGAGTACCGGGGAGTTACGGGAATACGGGGGAAGAAGTATATGGGCCTTATTGGGCTTTAGGGGAGAGGGAGAGGCAGGCCGCGCGCCCCCCAAGGCCTAGTCCGAATTGGACTAGGGGGAGGGGCTGCACCCCTCCTTCCTTCTCTTCCCTCTTCCCCTTCCTTGTCTCCTACTCCTACTACTTGGAAGGACTCCTAGTTGGACTAGGAAAGGGGGAATCCTACTCCCGGTGGGAGTAGGACTCCCCTAGGGCGCGCCATAGAGAGGGCCGGCCCTCCCCTCCTCCACTGCTTTATATACGGGGGCAGGGGGCACCCCATAGACACACAAGTTGGTCTTCGTGATCGTTCTCTTAGCCGTGTGCGGTGCCCCCCTCCACCATACTCCTCGATAATATTGTAGTGGTGCTTAGGCGAAGCCCTGCGACGGTAGAACATCAAGATCGTCACCACGCCGTCGTGCCGATGGAACTCTTCCCCGACACTTTGCTGGATCGGAGTCCAGGGATCGTCATCGAGCTGAACGTGTGCTAGAACTCAGAGGTGCCGTAGTTTCGGTGCTTGATCGGTCGGGCCGTGAAGACGTACGACTACATCAACCGCGTTGTGCTAACGCTTCCACTTCCAGTCTACGAGGGTACGTAGACAACACTCTCCCCTCTTGTTGCTATGCATCACCATGATCTTGCGTGTGCGTAGGAAATTTTTGAAATTACTACGTTCCCCGACAAGAGCCTCCACCTCCGTCAGACAATGAAGATGATATGATTGATAGTGATGATGAGACCGACCGAGAAAGAGGTTACAACAGTGATGATTCGTATGGGTTCTAGCAGATGTACGTTTCAAGTCTTTTTTTTTGCATGTGCATTTTTATTAATGTGTTTATTATTCCTTATTATTATGCCTTTTCCTTTATTTCATTAATTTACTAATTGCTTATTCTTTTTTTAATGCAGGTTCGTGGAACATGGGCAAGGGGAAGGCCGACGGCGTGGGTTTCCTACGCAAGGTCGTTGGCCTGCCTAGTCGGAGTGGTCGAGCATGTAATTCTCCCCCCGGCTACTTGACGACAACTCCTCACAGGGCGGTCGAGGGAGAGGTGCCCCTAGAGGAGGAGGGGGCGGGGGGAGAGCCCCTAGAGGGCGAGGTGGTGGGGGAGAGCCACTACAGGGGGTCGCGGCCAGAAAGAGCGCACTCCGACATAGGGGTGTTTTCTTCGAGGCCCTCCTCTAGTGAGGTACCCTCTGGCGAGGAGGAGGAGGAGGAGGAGGAGGAGGTGGAGGAGGAGGAGGGAGAGGAGGAGGAGGTTGGGGAAGGGGAGGCAGGCGAGGAGGAGGGTGGTGGCGGGGATGATTGTGGTGGCGGGGATGATGGTGGTGGCGGGGAGGGGGTTGGCAATATGGGGTGGCTGCGTGGTAATGCAAAGCTACCAAAGCAAATTCCTGCTACTGAGGAGCAGAAGTGGCTCATTGAGCCCACGGGGAAAGAGTAAGTGGCACTTTATAATAATTTCATTATTTTGCTTGTCACATGTTCATTCCGGTTGTTATTTATTTTGCTTGTCACATGCTAATTGTTCATTCTTTTGCAGCAACTGGATATATTCTAAAGGGGTCTGTATTCCCAATGGCCTCATCACCATCTTGATGAAATTACACTGGTCGGGGTTGTATTGCCCGGATCCAGTGAGGCACCCGGACCATCGGGTTTTGGCCACGAGCTGGGACCACTGGGAAGCGGCCCTCCATGCGGACCATGGGACCCATGCCAATGCCGTGATCACTACTTTCTGGGTGAGTTCTCTTCAGAAGCACAAGTCCATTCTAGTTTCATGAATGACTTAACTCATGGCTTCTTCCATTCTTGTTTCATGCATGATTGTAGAAATTCTGTCGAGTTCTTCTGGAGCACAGGCCCAGAGCCGACTAGATCGTGCTGCGCCAATGCAAGAAGAAGGCCCGCCAGATGTAGTACGAGGTGCGCTATGTGGCCATCTTGACATACTATCACGACGCTTTTGGTGTGAAGATGACCAAGGAAGAAGCGCAGGGGATGGGCATTACCTTGGAGAGGCCTGAGTACTTGGCGATAAGTATAAAAGATTTTTCATTCCGATGTTTGTGGTACATTTCACCGTTCTGTGTTGACATGCCATCATGCTTTCATTTTGTAGGTGTGTACAAATTGGTGTTATGGAAAAGAAGAGTCCTGGGCGGCATTGGTGGATCTTTGGTGTGATGAGGCTGGAGCCTGGGCAGCTACGAGAAACAGAAACAAGGCTAACCGAGGGAAGGAGGGAGTACATGCTCAGGGATACCGAAACCACTTTCTCCACAAGACACTTAATGTATGACTAACCCCATTAAACATTCTTCTTCTTCTATTTACCGTCACTTTCTTATGTATGACTAACCTCTGTTTGGTGGTGCAGGAGGAGAAACTGAAGCGGCCGCTCTCACACATGGAGGTGTGGGAGATCGCCCATATGCGGAAGGACTCCAAGCCTGGCGAGCCCAAGTAACACGGCAAGAAGACCGCACAGAGGAAGAAGGCCTACTCCGATGGGTATCTGAGGTTACATCTTGACACACCTGACCCCATTGCGGCGAATCTGGACGATAGGGTGGTAGTCGGCATGGGGCCCAAGGAGCACGGTCGGGAGGCGGTTCTTGATGTTGTGATCACTCCTACTATCTCCTACACACAGCTCCGTCGGATCGACCCGAGCCTGAGCCAGCGCATGAGCATACCAATGACCAATGACCAGTGCACAGTCACAGTCCCTCTTCCAGGAGCGACAATCTGTAAGTATTTTCCCTCTTATCTTCATTGCTCACTTTATTTTCCGCATTTAGTAGTTTTGTGAGTTCCATCATGTCATACCGTAGGCCTACCACTACTAGGAAAAGGGCTATAGATGATATGGCCACTAATGGCGCATCCACTACTATATAGTAATGGCGCACCATGAGTCGGTGGCGCCATTAGTAACAATTTTTTTATTTTTCCAAAAATTCTAATGGCGCACCAGGGACTAGTGCGCCATTACTAGTTTAACTAGTAATGGCGCACCTCCTACACAGTGCGCCATTACTATTTTTTTGCAGAACTACTAATGGTGCATCTCAAGCTGGTGCACCATTAGTAACAAGGGTTACTAATGGTGCGTTTGTCTCTGGTGCGCCATTAGTAACCTGGGACAGATAGCTAGCTAAGATCGATTGTATTTAAATCGTAGTCTTCATTTCTCGATTGTATTACATGGACACTTTTTGAACTCATGAATATTTTTAAATTTCATGGGCACTTTTTGAATTCATGAATATTTTTTCAAATTTGATCTCTATCCCCCTCCATCTCGATCACTATCCCCCTCCATCTCGATCTCGATCCCCCGCACCCTCCCCGCTAGCTCCACCGCCGACGACGACCCACCGCACCCTCCCCCGCTCCACCGCCGCCGCCGACCCACCGCACCCTCCCCGACCCGCTCCACCACCACCGAGCACCCCCCGCACCCTCCCCCGCTCCACCGCCACCGACGACCCGCCGCCGCCGAGAACCCCCTGCACCCTCCCTCACTCCACCGCCGCCGAGCACCCCCATTTGATGATATTTTCAAATAACAAATTTGATAATATTTTTTAATATTCATAAAAAATTATTACTGTTTTTGTAAAAAAAATATTACTGTTTTTATAAAAAAAATTATTAAAAAATAGAAACAAATAATAATAATAATAATAATAAACATACTAATGGCGCACCGCTCAGGGGTGCGCCATTGCTATCTAAAAAAACATTCTAATGGCGCACCGCTCGTGCAGTGCGCCATTGCTATCTAAAAAACATTCTAATGGCGCACCGCTAGGTGGTGCGCCATTGCAAAGCCTCCCCCACACTAAAATCCCCAATCTCTCACGTTTCCCTCTAATCCCTCCCTGCCTCATCTCACTCGTGCCCGACCACCACCGACCACCACCGCCCCCGTGCTCGCCGTCCCCGGCCGTGCTCGCTACCCCCGCCGCACCTGGCCACCACCGCCCCCAACGCCCCCTCCCCGAGCCGAGCGCTGCCTCCCTCGCCGTCCCCCCTCTGCCCGCGCCCGCGCCCTCGACGTCCTCCTGCCCAAGCGCCCCTCCCCCCGCGGCCCCGCCTGCGTCAACCTCGTGCTCGCCGTCCAACACCGCGCGGCCTTCCCAGGAGGACCGCCGCCGTCTTCCTCTTCGACTACGAGGACCCGGACGATCTCGGACGCCCTCGATCCATCCCTTCGATGCCCGCCGATTTCCTCCGCCTCAGCCACCATCGCCACCGCTCGACGCCTCGACTAGCTCCGGCTACCCCGAGTCACCCTCGACCTCCCCAGTGAGCACCCGAGCCGCTTCCCCCTCTTCCCCCTCTTGATTTCCTTCTGGTGTGTTCTAGGGCTGGGGGTTGGAGAATTTTGGACAAGGAAAGGGGGTTGGAGAATTAAGTAGCTAGGGTTGGGGGTTTGCAAGAGAAGAATCTGTAGCGTTTGTGCAGCCCACTAGGCAGTGTTCAATTTACTCTTTTTGTTATGGCTTCGGAGCACTGATGTATTTTGTCATAAAAATATATAGTGGACTGCCATGATAATGACATGCTGCTAGTAGTTACTTCCATGAGTTGTTTTATTGACATGGCACATTTGCAATGGAGTTTTATATATCTTTAGCCACTGGTCATTAACAACAAGTCAATTTTGTTTATAGTTGAAAGTAAGTGTGTGTTTTGAAATTTTGATCTGATTATGGCATCTAGAATTATGTTAGTTTTGTTTTGTAACTAGAAGACCAAAGTGTGTTACTCACCTGGGATCTTAATTGTTGGGGGTAGTATTGTAACTAGAAGACCATGTATTTTCAGAATTGAGCTAAAGATTTGGGGGGTAGTATTTCTGATTTTAGAGCACCTTTGCTGGATGTATTTCACAGCAGCTGTTGGAATCAAAACAATGCTTGTGGGTTGTCCTGTTAAGTTGAGTGAGTCCTTAGAGGGCAGATAGAGTCACCCACACCAATTAATGTTTATGAAGAAGAAGAATAAACCTGCTGCTGCTGCTGTTATGCCTGTGTTCACTGCTGCTGCTGCTGTACTTGTGATGATGTTGTACTTGTGATGATGCTACTTGTGATCTTCTGAAATGACCCATTGGCGACTTCATTACGCGGGGATAATGATTTTGCAGGTACCCCGAGAGGCCCTTGAGTTTGCCGGAATGTCGATTAACTTCCGTTCCGGCAAATTCGGGTACTCCATATGTCCTATTTTCAGCAAAGATCATGCTGAAATTTTCCGTGAATTTTAGCATGACTTTGCTAAAAATAGGACATATGGGGTACTTGCGACTAATGCATGGGCCGGGGTATCTTAGTACTTAATTAACTAGGATCAACTGCCTCTTGTGTTATACATATTCTATTTGGATGGCCCTGCTAACCCTTGACCATAAATACTTGAGATGGATGTAGCAGGCTTAAAGAAAGAAATGTTTTTAGGCCAACTCCACTGGGCCTGGCTGAAAATGCACAAGTGTGCATGACTAACAATATTCTACTGTAAAGCTAAACAGGAAAGAGGAACCACTCATCTTAGACCATCTCCATTCACCAATAGCTCAAACCAGTTCGAAGGGCGTGTTTTCACCACACTGTGGATTATCTTATTGGACCCAACGCAAGAGATGATGTAGTTTTGAATTATGAATGTAGGATATGTCGTCATCGGACGACGAAAGTCTCCCGGGGGAGTGCGACTAGTGCCACGACGATCGAGGTCTGTGCGACATGCCTCACCTGGACGATGATCGGCACTTCAGCATTAAGCACGAGGAGACCTTCGAAGTTGAAAAGGTACACAACGACGACAAGTGTTATTTTCATAATTAAGCATGACTTCAACTATTTCAATGTGTAATTTTCATCTTTTACAATTCGAGTATAGCTTATCCCATGCCATGCAAGACGCTATGTCTTGGAGAGGATGGATTTTGAAGACCATGAAATTTCTGAAACAAAGAAAATTCACCTAAGGACTCATCACGATGTGGATTTTGAAGTAAATCTGTATAATTCTGGGAGCATAACCCATTTTGGTTGCAAAAATTGGGAAGTATTTTGCAAGATGTATGGTTTTGATGAGGGTATGCTTGTCACCATGGATCTTGGTGATCCTGACATCGACCAAGACAATATGGACATTTGGGTCCTTGTTGATACGCCTCCAGTTCTACCGCTATGTGAGTTTCTCAAACATAGTTAATTATTAACTAATTTATATTGTTCATTTCAAAATAGTTGACAGCTTATTTCCATTGATAGCTTATTTTCATTCTTCAAAGAATGTGCGGGAGATGGTAGACAAAACCTACTACACCGATGGCTCCGAATTAACTTACAAGGAGAAAAACATCTGGTCGGATTTTGTACTAACATTGAGAATTACAATATCTATAATCAAACTCCTCAACATTATGGTCAATACGTGCCACTAGTGCATGTGTTCAACTACGGTAACTACCATGGAGATACCGTGGTAAGATTTTTTACTATTACGACATCCGTGCATCTTTTGCATACTTCTAAAACTAGTACATCATTGCTAACTATGAAGTTATTACTATGTTTTTCAACAGATAATCCCAGAGAATTGTGTGCCTCATTTGATGTATCAGAAAGGTGGCCTTAATGTTTTGAACATACAGCCAGGTCATCTTACGAATCTCAATTGTCCATACCAGATTTCTAAAAGAAGTGGAGACATGCAAATCAAAGGATGGAAAAAATGTATGGACAGTCGTAAGGAGGTTCTTGGAAGCAAAAGGAAGCGAAGCGCAAGAATTGGAGACAGCATGATCTCCATTCTCCATAATGGAGAGTCAGGGTCTATATTTTTTATGCTATTTTACCTTAAATAGGGTATTTAGGTCCTGCCTAATACTGATGATCATGTGCTAAGAACAATTAAGTAGGGTTGGTTTGATGACTATCAAGATGATGATCGTATGACTTGTTATTAATAACGAGTAGAAGTTGTATGATGATGATTAGTAGGACTTGTTAGGATTAGTATTACTTCCGACAAACTCGCTACTCGCGGTCTCGAGACTTGTAATGTTCTATCTTTGTTCGGTCTTTTGAATTCGGAGACTAATATGATGAATTGTATTCGGAGACTAATCTTCTATTGTATTCGATGAATCTGCTGTTGCTGTGTGGTGCTAGCTATATTCTGTCCAATAATATATTTTGTAACCTGTGAAAATATCACAAAAGAAAAAAATCCCTAATATTCATACTAGTGGCGCACCACCACATAGTGCGCCATTAGTAAGCCAGAGCACACTAATGGCGCATCATCCACCAGTGCGCCATTAGTATGCCTAAGCACATGGGTAAATATGCCCCCCTGGGAGGCATAATAATGGCATACCGTGGGCTATACTAATGGCGCACGGCATGGTGCGCCATTAGTATTTAATTCTAATGGCGTGGTGCTAGTGGCACACCAGTAGTGCGCCATTAGTAGGCAAAACTAGTGCGCCACTAGCATGCCTTTTCCTAGTAGTGTACCTGGAGTACACACGCCAGGAGACCATGGCGTGGCACGAGAGCCTTCATGCATACCATGAGCAGAGGGATCGCCAGATGCAGCATGCTTTTCAGGAAATGGCAGCCGGCAGGTGTCCTCAATTGCAACCAGCACAAGGTCCTCCAGCACAACCAAGGCTGCTAACCTTTGAGGAGTTTGTGGCACAGAACGCTGGCCCCTCGCCGGTTAGTTCATCCCCAATCTATTCACCCAAAGCATATCATGCCTTTCAACACAGTCATATATCCCGTTAATATGTCTTTTCAACATCCAGGGAACCGGTGGATCAACCGTTGGCGGCGGTCTTCGCAGCACTCCCGAGTCACGGAGCCCGACCACTCGGATCCACGGAGGCGGAGGCGGTGTTGGTGGTAGCGCTGCCGCTAGCAGTGACGACCTGGGCTTCGGCGGTCTTGGGGGTGACGACCTCCGCGGTGCTCGACGTCCTGGCGCTTAAGCCTTTCGGTTACTTGTGTGCTTATGCTTATGTTTCTTTAGATGACTTGTATGTGGTGATGATGATCCTTTAGATGACTTGTGTGTGGTGATGATGATCCTTTCGGTTACTTTTGATGGTCCTTTGTGATGATGCTTATGCATATATTGTTGTGACAGTGCCGGATGATACCTATGTGTTCTATATGTGCATTTCCATCATATATCTGTTGCATATTTGAATTGAATTGATCTGAAAAGAAACGGAAAAAAGAAAAAAAAATCAAATGCAAACTATGCCGACGGCTAGTCCGTCGGCATAGAGCTGGCACGAGTGCCCAGTTGCTGACACGTGGCAGCTATGCCGACGGCCTAGCCATCGGCGTAGTTTCAAGCTAGGCCGACAGCTAGGCCGTCGGCATAGCTACCACGTGTCAGCAAGTAGGCACTCCTAGGCAGGGCTATGCCGACGGCCTAGCCGTCGGCGTAGTTTCAAACTAAGCCGATGGCTAGGCCGTCGGCATAGCCCTGCTTCCAGGAGTAACGCCTGCTTGCCACATGGCGCATCTTTGCCGACAGTCTAGCCGTCGGCATAGTTTGAAACTAAGCCGACGGCCTGGCCGTCGACATAGATGCGCCATGTGGTGAGCAGCCGTTGATCAGCACTTGACGGCGGCCGCTGTTAGGCGGTAACGTTGCCGACGGCCAGGGCCGTCGGCATAGATGTACGGACACCGTCAGGATAGGGCCTATGCCGACGGCCTTTCTATGCCGACGGCCTCCCGGGCTACGCCGACGGATATGTTGCCGGCTGTCGGCATAGGCCTGTCCCGATGGCCAATCAGGGCTATGCCGACGGCTCAATACGACTATATAAAGCCAACCGACCTGCTACCATATTTTGCCCACGCTTAATTTTTGTGGGAATAAACTTTTGACCTACCGTAAGATGCTTCATATCAGCCACCAAATGCCCATATGTCAACCGGGTTAAATTGTCCCCGGTCATCGCCGTCAATGCCTCCCAAGAGTCTGAAGAGTCCGATTGGACTATAATAGGATCATTGCAGCGTTGGACCGCCAATGCCATACCTTACGTGATTGCATGCAATTCTGCTTCAAGTGCAAAGGTATGCAGCAAAAATGATGCTTTCATTGTGCCTCCTCAGAACCATGCCGGCCTCCATTGTTCCATCCGCCGTGGAGAATGCCCCATCCACGGATAAGGTGGCCCTGATCGCCGGTGGTGGTGGCCATGGCAAAGCCAAGGTTACCCCACTCTCATATATGACTAGACCTTCCTCCTTCATCGGCATCTTCCCCTTAATGATATCTTCTGTACTGTACCTCCTATAGATAAATCAAGTGACCTCAAATAACTTTGGAGATAATCTGTCGGGGCAGTGGGAGATGGAACATCCTTCCCATGTGCTAACGTTGACTGCAATGACCATATCCTCCAAATCAACATGATGACGCGATCCCGCATATCTTCTCGAAAGTTGGCCAGTACATTCAGCAGCCAGTCTGAACCCGTATCAAACTAGAGACTCCCGATCAGGTAGCAACCAGACCTGATGCATGCATCCCAAAGTAGGCACACATGATCGCATGTGACCAGTTTTCATTGCTCTCTCTCTCTCTCTCCACATAACGGTCATGTCTCTCTTTTTGAAATATATGTCTAAACTTTTTGCACATGTTTGTTGTGAACGCACCAGAGGCCACTTTCAAATCCAAAATACGCATCTTTAGAGGAACTTGCGATTCCCAAATACACGGTTATACCGGTCTGTTAGAATAAATCCGAGGTGCTTCGTCGATCTACCGAAGACCAAGCAATCACACGAGCGCAACACCGAGATTTGTTAACGAGGTTCACCATCATGACTACATCCCCGGGGCCTGACTACATGCGCTCCTCCCATGACACCGCTACAATACCGCACCCCGGCCGCTCGGGCGCCAGCACACGCTACAGTTTCCCTCGCGTGCATGTGCTATTATGTTGGCATAGGTTACATTGTGTGTCTACCCCCGATATATATGAGAGGTCTAGGATACAAGTGTCCTACTTGGACACGACTCCGTATCTTGTCTACACACCATATGACTCCAAGTCCAACTATAACCTAACTTTGTACAATAATATTCGACACAACTCTAACACAATCTTTCTCCGGTCGGGTGTGAGTTCGAAGAACCCCTAGCGACCGTCATGTTTTGTTCCATAGTTGCTAACCGATACGCACCGCTTACTGAGAATATCCCATTCTTTCCTGGGAACCATGCAACAAAATCATGTCCCCTTCTAGGAGAAGTTCAAACTTTTATAGTTTCATGAAAATCCAACTCCCAAAGTGCTCTCTCAGCCTCTGCACGTTCCAAGCTCCATGCTCATCCAAAAAAAATCCGCAACCCAGTTATATCTGCAATTCTGCTTCGGCATGGCAGGCCGGAGATTATGATCATACGGTATCCATGGATGCCGCCAAATTAAGGAGCCATCTCCGACCCGCCATATAATTCCTTGTTTTAGAAGATCATGCCCATGCACAATCCCTTTCCATATAGTGACCAGCTAGTTGGAAATACAGTGTACAACAAATTCCCGTTTGGGTAATACTTTGCTGTCAGTAGTCGGGCACAAAGGCTATCAAGGGTATCCAACATACGCCAGGCCTATTTAGCTAACAGGGCCTGGTGAAAAGCTCTCATGTCCCTAAACCCCATGTCGCCCATTGCTTTGGGTAACTACTTCTTTTCCCAATTGGGCCAAGCCATCTTTTTCTTCCCACTCTCCAGACCCCACCAATAATGTCTCATCATATGTGTTAAGTCATCACACAGAAGCTGGTAATATGTAAACACCCATGACATATGTGGGTATTGCCTGCACGACAGACTTTATCATAATTTCATTCTTACCTGAGTATAAATACAGATCACTCCAATCTAGAAGCCTTTTGCTGAGTCTTTGCTTGTAGTATTCTTGTTCGCTGGTTCCATGTACGTCCCCAGGCAATGCAGCATCGAGGTTCAGACATGGAATGTTATTAGTGGAATTTTGCATGCGCCTCCTTATAAAACCCTTCAATATACACGTGAAAGGATTATAAAATGGGAACCTCTTTTACATTTTCTTTTCTTCTTCTTTTTATTTCTGATTATCTATTTGAAAAATACACCAACGTTTTTTTAAATGAATGATCACTTCTCAAAAACATAAATATTTGATAAAAAGTATGTGATAACATTTTATAATTTACATGAACATATTTAAATGCATGAACACTTATTTTATTATGTAACCATTTTTAAAGTAGATGATAAATAGTTATGCAATGGACATTTTGAAATACACAACAAATATTTATTGAATATATAATGAACAATTCTTCAATAGGCGATGGATATTTAATGAATAGATAATGGCCTAATGGGCCTTTGCAGTAAACTTGGTGAACAGCTTTTAATAAGAAATGAACATTTTATAATACATGATGTACCTTTTCTATAACATGACGGGCCGCTTTTAATATGTGACGAACATTTATCAGTACACACTGTTAGTTTAAAATCACCAAGAACCTTGTAATACACACATTTTAGTACCTGATGAAACTTTTTTTAAACAATGATGAAGAACTTTTATATACGATGAACACTTTTTTAATACACGACTAACATTTCTTAAATATATGATGAACAATCTTTTAATGTACAGCGTACATTAATTTAATATAGATAGAACATTTTCGGAAAATGCGACAAACAAGTTTAAATGTGCGATGAACCTTTCTGAAAAACATGATGATCCTTTTAATGCAGGATGGAACTTTGTTATAAAACACTACAATTTTTTAATATGTGATGAATGTTGTTTTAATACATATGATGATTTATTTTCATGTTCATGCTTTTCAAAATGTTAAGGCCATACAGTTTTAACATGTTGAGATGCATGGATACTTTTTGAAAATACACGATGAATATGCCAATGTTGAGGCCGACTATATTAAGAACTCATATGTTTCACTCGTTAAAATGAGAATGAGTGACTCATTAAAATGAGTCTGATTATGAAAGTAGAAGAATTATACTTGGTTGGCAGAGGTTTTGTAATCAGGATGGAATAGTCTATTTTGGTGCCGGGTGGAGAGGTGTCCCAAGTTACATAGAGTCAGCAGTCTTCTCGAGAGCCGTGACGTGAACATCTTTTATTGCATGGACACATTCTGCCCATATCCTATTTGAATGCTACATTTGGGACAAACCAGTTGAAAACTTCCGTTTCTTGCACCTAGACCACTGTCCCCTGCTCGTACATGTGCTCCCCTTATCCATATGGGGGAGAGACTCACTGTGTGGACAGCAAACCCTCACGATAGTGTACTTTGGTGACCTCGGGGAGGTATTCTCTTTGGGCTCTGAGATTCAAGAGCAGGATAAAATTACAGATTTTTCAAAGCTAAGGCGCATCCACCTGTATTAGCTCCCCATGTTGTACTGTATTTGTGGGCACACGATATATGCCCCTAGACTCGATACCATCAAGATCACGGGCTGCTGGTGCCTGAGGCATCTTCCTGTCATCGGACGCAACACCAAGTCATCCAAGGTGGTTGCTAGAAGGAATGGTGGGACAACCTGGAGTGAAGCAGGTTGGAGGAGAACCACCATCTGTCCCTCTACAAGCCAAGCCACTCATTGTACTACAAGGCCCATCTGCCTAGAGGCACCGTACTAAGGTGAGGTTTACATCTAGTCCCATCTCATCTATGCATATGTTCCTCGGTATGTACATTGTGCTAATAAGCTCTTTGTGTTGAACTTTGTTACCACTCTATTTTTGGCATAAAAGATCAACATAGTATGCTGGTTACTCGTCTGCACCAGTGTTGGTTTATATGTTGCAGGTAATCCATCTCTTCAGTGGATTGATCTTGAGATTCTTTCAACACAATATGCATACACTACCAGAATTTACCCAATTGCCGACGGCCAAATCTATGCCGACGGCCCCTGTCGGCATCGACGGATCTATCCCGACAGCCCAGGCCAGGCCGTCGGCATAGGAAAGCCGTCGGCATACATCCACCTATGCCGACGGGGGCCGTCGGCACAGAACGGCCGTCGGCATCCCAATAAATATGCCTACGGCGGCCGTCGGCATAGAGGATGCCTTCGGCATATCTGTGGGCCCGACTGCCCGGGCAGCGACATCCTTTGACGGCGTGAAGCCTACGCCGACGAGGGCTAACGGTGGCCGTCGGCATATCTGCCACGTCATCGATCCGCGTGATCTGCCACGTCAATGATCCGAAACGCTCACCAGTCCGTGGGGTGGCATATCTATGCCGACAGCCTTGCCGTCGGCATAGGCTTGGCCCATGGACGGTGCCATGTCATCGATCCGTGCCATACGCCACGTCATCAATCCATGGCTCTACCCTTCTGTGGCTGTAGCTATGCCGACGGCATAGCCGTAGGCATATATTTCTAATATTTTTTTCATATTTTATTTGTTTTCTCTTTTTCCTTTTTATTTTTTTGCCAAAATAATTAGATTAACTTAAATGTGCCTTATGTACAGAAAACATATCTCGATTATATATATATATATATATATATATATATATATATATATATATATATATATATATATATATAGATTGCCCCCTCTCGGGCGTCGCTTCCGTCGTGTTACGGAGAGGGGAGACGGGACGGGGTACCTGGGGGGGGGGGGTAGCAATGCCGCCAGGTGTTGCAGTCGGCCCTCCTACAGTTGTGGAAGCATGGTCGCAGGCGCAGGCACCCGGCACGCGGCTCCGGGGTGTGCCCCTCCCCTCACGGGCGTCGCTGCCGCCGTGTCCCGGAGGGGGGAAATGGCAACGCCGGGCCGACAGGAAGGGAATCTTGGGGTGGGTTGGGTCGGGACTATGTTGGGGGTGTAGCTATGGGCTGGGCTATGACAACCAGGTGAAAAGGTCCACCGGTCAAACCCCGTGCGGTGAAAGTCAAAGGGCTAGACCCGGCGGTCGTCTGTGTCAGGGTTAGATGGGACGGTGTACCTGGGGGGTAGCAATGCCGCGAGGTGTCGCAGTGGGCCCTCCTACGGTTGTGGAAGCGTAGTGGCAGGCTCAGGCACCCGACACGCGGCTCCGGGGTGTGCCCCTCCCCTCACGGGCGTCGCTGCCGCCGTGTCCTGGAGGGGAGAAATGGCAATGTCGGGCCGACACGGAGGGAATCTTGGGGTGGGTTGGGCCGGGACTGTGTTGGGGGTGTAGCTATGGGTTGGGCTATAACAACCAGGTGAAAAGGCCCACCGGTCACTACAAGAAAACTGTTATTCCATGACGGATTTATGGTGACGTTCTAAGAAATCGTCATGATCTATGACAGATTTCTCTTATTCGTCATGAAATCCGTCACAGGTCAGTGAGATGAGAACAAGCCCAACAACAATGGCGCCCTTACGATGGACCGTCATGGATACCGTCACGTATCTACCAACTGCATACCCCACAGACCGTCATGGATGGCTCATGCTGACGTGTCATGCGTGTTTGATCCACACATATCAGGTTTTGTTTTCTTTTTTCAAGTTGTTGAATCGTTATGGACAGCTTTTTGTTGTTTTTTTTAAGGAAAATCATACATACGGACGACAGCAATTTGCTCTCCCGGGCCGGCCGTATGCATATGTCCATCGATGTGTACACCTATATGTATCCAGGTATCTGTACATCTTTCATGTACTAATGTACCTCGCACGTAAAAAGGTACACGTACGTGTACACGATGATGATATCCGTACGTATTTGCTCAAATCAACTAAGAGCATGATGTCCGTCAAAAGAAAAACTAAGAGCATGATGCTGCTGCTGCTGCGTCGTATCGTTTGTTGTAAACATATGTAAAAAAAAGAAAACAAGTGATGTGGTGCAAGCGGATCATAACAGGGACCTCACGCTCATGTGATTGGGTCGTTGCCGCTTGGCAGAGTCCATGTTTCAGATATAGGGGTTTCTAAGTGCTTAATATAACAAGCGGAGTTTTTTAGTTTTAAAAAAATTGAACGGGGATTCAAACCACATAGCACTAACCTCTACGTTCGTTGCCAGGTAGGCTACAGTGGGCAGACCAAACATACTTGAGCCTAATTATTTTTGTAATTTTCGTGCGTAGGCAATAATGTGTCTTTTTATGAAAAGACAACAATAGTTTTGAGAGCGGCGAAAGGTCAGATGAGCTCGCCTACTCCTGCTAAGTGGACGGATGGAACAACGCGATAATGAAGGTGGAATTTACTGGTCAGATGAATTTGCACAGCGGAAGAGGCATACATACAGGTGTGGGCCTGTATTAGGAAACAACGGCGTGAGCGGGTGTGTTAACAAAGGAGACCTCCTCCTTGGCGCCGTCAGCGCCCGTTAGCAAACCCAGCGCCCGCATCGCTTGCATGGGCCTGGCCAGGGCAACGCTCGCAGGCTACAGCCGCTCGCAAGTTAGTTGTCGTTCAATCACTCGATCACTTTTTTTTTGTTTGCTAAAATTTTTGTTATAGTATGTGCCGTTTTTCTTGGAAGAAAAAGACAAACCAGTTTGCTACATAAGTACTCTTGTTCGTGGCAAAAAAATTATCGATTTTGAAAAAAAGTTTATGTAATTTGAAAAAAAAATCATCGAATTTGAAAAAAGTTAATTGAATTTAAAATAAAACATCAAATTTGAAAAAAATCATCGAGTTTGAAAAAAAAGTTCATTGAATTTTAAAAAAGTTCATCGAAAGTTAAAAAGGTTAATCGAATTTGAAAAATAGTTCTTAAAATTTTAACAGGTTCATTAAATTCAAGAAAAAGTACATTGATTTTGCAGAACAAAAGTCATTAAGAAAGAAAGTTTCACGAATTTGAAAAAGGAAAGACAAAAGAAAAGAAGCAGAAGAAGAAGAAGAAGAAGAAGAAGAAGAAGAAGAAGAAAATAAAATAAAAAAACATACACGTAACCACAGCAAGTGAATTGGTTAGGTGGTTGTCGCGTCGGACTCTGAATTCACTCGCCGCGGTTCAAAACCCATCTCGCGTGAAGTGTTTGCAGTCTAGGAAACAAAAAGAAGAAGTCAAAACTGGGCCGGCCCAACGTGACGAGGCGCTAAAGGCGTAGAATAGCATTTGTCTTAACAGAAACGGCTATTTGGTGGGCGTTGCTATTTTGTGAGCAGAAAAATGCTACCTACATACTCCCGCGAAAAATAGAAAAAGTTACAACGCACTTAGTAAAAAATGCTTGTTGACCGGACCCTCTATCATTATTATTTTCTTTTCTTTTCCCGTTTTCTTTACATTTTTTTGTATTACTTTTGGTAAAAACACGCGCTACAAATTTATAAAATGTTCACATACACCAAATAAATATTCGTGCATATTAAAAAAAGGTTCATGTGTCTTTGGAAAAAAAGTATATGTACGTTAAAAATGTTTGTCGTCTTAAACAAAATCATCGCATATTTATAAAATGTGCATCATGTATTTAAAAACTTAATTGTCGGGCACTCAAAACTGTTCATAGTGTAATTCAAACATGATGTATCTAAAAAACTTCAATGTATCTATTACAAAATGTTCAACGTGTTTAAAAAATGACCACCGTGCATTTATAGCATGGTTGACATATTTTGAAAAAAAAAATGTGTTCAAACATTTTTACCAGGTATTTTACAAATTTTAGCGTGTATCTTAAGAAATATTCAACATCTCCTAGGGCAGGACAAGGATGGCGGCACGGACAGGAAGCAAGGGTTCTTTTGATGTTCCTTTCGATGAACTTGGGTTTTTCGGAGCCCGTTTGCATTGATTTTTTTACACTGAAGATACATCATTACATGATTCATGTAAAAATATTGCATTTTTCGGAGCCCGTTTGCTATATTTAAGCCATTAAATGCATTTATAGACATTTAACTGATATAATTTAAATTTGAAATGCAAGTGGTTGAAAAGGTTGGCAAAATTGGGTTGAAACATCGTATTTGTGTCCTTGAGTCTCTGTTTAAGTGTTATACAAGAAAACGAAAGGAACACCAAACAGGATTGTGCCAAAATGCGACCCCAAACATGGAGTTTTTTGGTTTTTTTTTAGTTCCAAAGAATGAATACGAACTCTGAAAAGCATGAAAATTGGCATGTTGTGCTCATATGATTCCTGCAGGGCATGGTAAAAATTTGAGAATGTTTCGCCAAAGTTATGATGTACGTTGCTTACAAATTGAACCATCCCCGAGAAGAAACACGGTTTCGAGAGAAAACAGGTCTACTTTGAGGGCGAAGCAACCGATGCTTCATCCGTTCGCATTGAAAGTTTTTCTACCCTCAAGATACACGATTACATGATCCATGCCAAAATTTGGCATCTTTCGAAATCTGTTTGCTATATTTAAGCTATCAAGTGCATTTCTAGATATTTAACGCATATAATTCTAATTCAAACAGCAAGTGGTTTAAAAGGTAGGAAAAATTGGATTGAAAAATTATATTTGTGTTCTTGAGACTATGTTTAGGTCTTATACAAGAAAACGTATACAAGAAAACGAAAGGATTCCAAACATGAGGGTGCCAAGACATGAACCTGATCATAGAGTTTTTTGTTTTTTAATTTCAAAAAAATGCAAACGAACACCGCAAAGCATGAAAATTCACATTGGAAAATAAGTTCATATATTTGCCTCCAAATAAAGTAGAAAAAAAATAGATACCATTTCATTTATCCATGTGCAAGAAAAAAGTAATGGTTTCAAGAGAGAACTGTTCTAGTTTGAAGGTGAAGCGACCGATGCTACATCCATTTGCATAAAAAAAATCCTACACTAAAGATACATCCCTACATGATTCATGGAAAAACGTGGCATGTTTCGGAGCCCGTTTGCTATATTTAAGCCATTAAACGCATTTCTAGACATTTAACTGATATAATTTAAATTTGAAATGCAAGTGGTTGAAAAGGTTGGCGAAATTGGGTTGAAACATCGTATTTGTGTCATTGAGTCTTTGTTTAAGTGTTATACAAGAAAACGAAAGGAACACCAAACATGATTGTGCCAAAACGCGACCCCAAACATGGAGTTTTTTTTGTTTTTCTTAGTTCCAAAGAATAATTACAAACTCTGAAAAGCATGAAAATTGGCATGTTGTGATCAGATGATTCCTGTAGGGCATGGTAAAAATTTGAGAATGTTTCGCCAAAGTTATGATGTACATTGCTTCCAAATCGAACCATCCCCGAGAAGAAACACGGTTTCGAGAGAAAACGGGTCAACTTTGAGGGCGAAGCAACCGATGCTTCATCCGTTGGCATTGAAAGTTTTTCTACACTCAAGATACACGATTACATGAGCCATGTCAAAATTTGGCATCTTTCAGAATCTGTTTGCTATATTTAAGCTATCAAGTGCATTTCTAGATATTTAACGCATATAATTCTAATTCGAACGGCAAGTGGTTTAAAAGGTATGAAAAATTATATTTGTGTTCTTGAGTCTATGTTTAGGCCTTATACAAGAAAACGTATACAAGAAAACGAAAAGATTCCAAACATGAGGGTGCCAAGACTTGACCCTGATCATGGAGTTTTTTGTTTTTTAATTTCAAAAAAACGCAAACGAACACCGCAAAGCATGAAAATCCACGTTGGAAAATATGTTCATATATTTGCCTCCAAATAAAATAGAAAAAATAGATACCATTTCATTTATCCATGTCCAAGAAAAAATTAAATTTAAAAAATAAAACTAAGAAAATAAGCAAAGAATCAAATAAAAAAAGTAACTTATGGGTTTTGGAACGAGGACCTCTCTACATTACTAGTGCGAACAAACCACTTGTACTAAGCTGCGATCTAGTCTAATAAACACACCGTACTCTGTTATACTAGCCGGAGAATTTTTTTAGCCTGCTGCGTTCTGATTGGTGGAACCAGGCCTCCCACGGATCACGCCTCTCCACCGTTCATTCTTACTCGATCCAACGGTCCCTACTCCTTCTACTATCTATTTGTGCTTTCGTTGGTACCTTATCCTCTCACATGAACACGAGCACCATACCAGCAGCGCACTCGAGTACCTTCTAGGCTCTCCGCCGCTGACCGTCGCCGGCTGCGCGACGGGTCGTCGCCTGCGCCTCCCACCGCAGCACGCCGGTGAGCCCCGCCTCGCGCTGCCTCTCTTTCGGTTGCTCTCCTATCTCATCTCTCTCTCTGCCTCTCCTTGCAGCAATGGAGGCCGAGCGCCCATGGCGTCACCCGAGGACACCTTCCAGCCACCGTTCTCCTTCAAATTCGTCGGGATCCGGCCTGATCCGGACGGATCCGGATGCCGGCGGCCCATTCCCGACCTCCCTGCCTCGCCTGGTTTGTCGGCCACTCCAATGTCGTCATCTTCGTCACGGGATCTAGCGCTACCGATGGCTGGCCTCCTCCTCGCCTGGATGTGACCCCCCCCCCACGCTGGCGCCTCCAATCCGAGCAGCGGCAGCGAACACCTCGACAAGGGCGTCTCCAGCGTCGTCTTTATTTTAACTTTATTTTAAAGAAGTTTGCCCGATCAGTGGCCAGAGAAAAGCCATGGCGATGAAGTCTGATTGATGACCCGCGAGCGCTCGGCGGCGCTTGATGTGGTGGATGCAGAATAGTATAGCTCCGGGTAGAGTAGTAGGCCAGATATGGAAAAAAATATGTACTTCCATTTTTTGCTGTGTATTTCTTCCTTTTTTGATAAAGAAGTTATGTATATGGTATATATATATATATATATGCAAACTCCTTTTTTCTATAAGGCAATGAGCATATTTAATCAGAATTTTTTTATTGACTTAATTTTCCATGGACCAAAAGAAAGGAAGTCATGGGCTATCTCTCAATTGCGATTAGTGGGCCTTTGACTGATCTGAAATTTAATGGGCTAAAATCTTACAAGGCTGATCGAAACATGGGCCGATGGTCTTGACGGGATGAAATTTGGTGGGCCAAAATCCTAAATGGGCCGACTACCACATGGGCCGCCATGTGAGATCCATGTTGGCAGCCATGTCAGATGATGACGTGGAGTACATGATTAACCCCGTTACTTGACAGTAAACTGTGACGGTCAAGAACCTTCAAGGATCCATGACGGTACAGACGATCCGTCATGGAGTGCATGGTGGTTAAATTATGACGCGATATACATGACGGATTTCAGGTCCGTCACAGACGACCTACCTTGACGGTTTTGCGCACATATGTGACAGTTTGTATCCGTCATGGATTAACACATTTCTTGTAGTGGGTCAAACCCCGTGCGGTGAAAGTCAAAGGGCTAGACCCGGCGGTCGTCTGTGTTAGGGTTAGACGGGACGGTGTACCTGGGGGGTAGCAATGCCGCGAGGTGTCGCAGTGGGCCCTCCTATGGTTGTGGAAGCGTAGTGGCAGGCTCAGGCACCCGACACGTGGCTCCTGGGTGTGCCCCCCTCACGGGCGACGCTGCCACCGTGTCACGGAGGGGGGAAACGGCCACGTCGAGCCGACACGGAGGGAATCTTGCGGTGGGTTGGGCCGGGACGGTGTTGGGGGGTCTAGCTATGGGCTGGGCTATGACAACCAGGTGAAAAGTTCCACCGGTCAAACCCCGTCCGGCGAAAGTCAAAGGGCTAGACCTAGCGGTCGTCTGTGTCAGGGTTAGACAGGACGGGGTACCAGGGGGTAGCAATGCCGCCAGGCGTTGCGGTGGGCCCTCCTATGGTTCTGGAAGCATGGTGGCAGGCGCAGACACCCATCACGCGGCTCCGGGGAGTGCCCCCCTCACGGTTGAGGTCCCAGAGCGACGCTCCGGTGCCATTGCTACCCCAGGGCCCCCGTCCTGCCTAAACCTGTAGCGTTTGACCACGGGATCTAGCCCTTTGACTTTGCACGGACGGGCTTTGAGCAGTGGACCTCTCCACCCGGTTGTGTTAGGTCAGCCCATAGGAACACTTTGGAGCAACATCCGGGCCAGACCCACAGCAAGATCCCCTCCGTGTAGACCCGACGCGTCCGTTTCCCCCCTCCAGGTGCCGGCGGCGGCGCCGTCCGTGAGGGGGGGCACACCCCGGAGATGTGTGCCAGGCGTTTGCACCCGCCACAACACTTCCAGACTTGTGAGAGGCCGCCTACACAAGATTTGGCGCCATGCTAGCCCCCGGAGGCCGCCGGCCACAATCGTAGACACGCGAAGAGCAATCCGCGTAGAGGGAAGTGTTCAGATACTTCTTCATCATGAAAAATTATGAAAAATTACCATCAGTCCTATAGCACATGTGCCCACGTCGTGTAAAAAACTCATGATTTTATCGCGCTCCGAGTATTTAATAATATTCACGCCGCATCGTTACCGCAGAACGTCTACTACCGTGTCATCACCGTCCGTGAGGGGGGCACACCCCTGAGACGCGTGCCGCCTCTTCGGACATGCCACCACACCACCCCGCATGTATGATGTCCCGGTGCGATGCTCTGGTGGCATTGCTACCCCCAGGGCCCCCGTCCCGCCTAACCCTATAGCGTTTGACCACGGGATCTAGCCCTTTGACTTTACACGGACGGGCTTTGAGCAGTGGACCTCTCCACCCGGTTGTGTTAGGTCAGCCCATAGGAACACTTTGGAGCAACATCCGGGCCGGACCCACAGCAAGATCCCCGCCGTGTAGACCCGACGCGTCTGTTTCCTCCCTCTAGGTGCATGGCCACGTTGGGCTGACACGGAGTGTATCTTTGGGTGGGTTGGGACGGGATGGTGTTGGGGGGTGCAGCTATGGGTTAGGCTACGACAACCAGGTGAAAAGGTCCACCGGTCAGACCCATTCCGGCGGAAGTCAAAGAGCTAGATCCGGCGGTCGTCTGTGTCAGGGTTAGACGGGACGGGGTACCGGAGGGGGGGGTAGCAATGCCACTAGGTGTTGCAGTGGGCCCTCCTATGCTTGTGGAAGCATGGGGGCACGCTCAGGCACCCGACACGCGGCTTCGGGGTGTGCCCCCCTCAAGGGCGTCGCTACCGCCATGTCTCGCTCCCATACCCGCGACCAGTCCACGGCCTTGGCGAACGAAGCTGCTCGAGTTCGGCGCCTCCCCTCCCCTCCCCTGTGTGTGGTTTCGGGAGAGGAGAGGGCCGAGCGGTTTAAAAAAATAAAAAATCTACATGTAATTATAATACATAAAAAATAAAAAAGGAAAAATATAACTATAAAAAATGAAAAATCTATATGAAATAAAAAAGGTTAGATATAACTATAAGAAAACATTAAAAAATTATATAAAATAAGAAAAATAAAAATAAAAATATGCCGACGGCCAGGCCGTCGGCATAGGCTCACCTTATCCACTCCTCCCGCTCACTGACTTGTGCACCCATCCTATGCCGACGGCCAGGCCGTCGGCATAGGGGTGACCTTATCCACTCGCTCATCCTTCTCCACCCATTCCCTCTCTGTCTCTCACCCCGACCCCAAACCCGCCGTCCACCACCTCCGATGCCACCGCCCGCGCCGCACCAACCTAGCGCCGCCCCGCCCCGAGCTCGCCGCCGCCCGCGCCTCCCCGCCCCGACCCCGCGCTGCCCCGCCCCAAGCCCGCCGCCGCCCGCGCCGCCCCACCCCGACCCCACGCCGCCCCGCCCCAAGCCCGCCGCCGCCCGCGCCGCCCCGCCCCGACCCCGCGCCGCTCCTCCCCGACTCTGCGCCGGTCGCCCGCACCGACCCCGCGCCGCCCCGCCCCGACTCCGGGCGCCCCGACCCCGCGCCTCCCCGCTCCAACTCCGGCCGCCCCGCCACGACCCCGCGCCTCCCCGCCCCAACTCCGGCCGCCCAGCCCCGACCTCGTGTCGGTCGCCCCACCCCGACCCCGCGCCGGCCGCCCCGCCCCTACCCCGCGCCTCCCCGCCCCAACTCCGGCCGCCTCGCCCCGACCCCGCGCCTCCCCGCCCCAACTCCGGGCGGCCCTCTCGAAGGTGATTTTTTTTGTATTTTTTAGTGTTTTTAGTAATTTTGTAGCTAGTTAGATAGATAGTTAGATAGGTATTTAGGTAGGTATTTAGATAGGTATTTAGATAGTTAGATACATAGTTAGATAGATAGTTAGATAGGTAGATAGTTAGATAGATAGTTATAGGTAGTAAAAAAATTGGTTAGGTGAGATGCTATATGTTGCATATCTTGAAAAAAAATTGGTGACGATGATGAATGTCGGTAGTAAAAAAATTAGGTTAGACGAATAGGTGATAATGATGATGATGAATATATTGGTAATGTTGTTAGTTTTTTTGCCTACATGATGCAAAAATAAATGAATGCATGTTTAAATGTTTTAAATATGCTCTATGAGTTGTGATGTTCTAATTTTTTGTCGCGATGGAATTTGCAGGCTTTGTGGTTTCGCATTTCATTGGAGTGACCGTTGTCCGACGCGTTGGTCCCCCTGAGCATCCCTCTACTGTTCGACTACTTCCTCTACAGCCGAGGGTGAGCTACAAGTCCATCTCCTCCAATTTTTCATATCACTAGATTTCATTCTCAAGTCAACTGACGTAACCTAGGCGTCTCCCGTCCGAAAGGGTTGCATCGATAAATATGCATTCAATTGCATATTTATCACCGCAGCTCTTTCGGATTGTCCAGCGTTTTCCATGGACAGCCCGAGGATGTGTAGATTGGGTATGTTCTCCATGTTCTACCCCATTCTGAGACAGGATTTCGGCGGCGCCTCCCCATTGTTCTCCGGAGCACATTCTCTCGGCTATTTGCCGAGACGTGTATCTGGAGAACAGCGGGAGGTGCTGCCGAAATTTTGTCTCGGAATGGGGTAGAATGGAGAACGTACTCAATCTACACATCCTCGGGTGGGATTAGGACCCATCTTTACCTATTAGAGATGTAGGTGGATTAAACGCGGTAGAAACTGAAAATTTGATGTGATTAATTTAAGTGAATCCTTAATTATGTTGTGTGGCTTGCAAAAAAGCAGAGGATGGCAGATAATCAGTGGATGTACAGTGGTTTTATCCGTCGGAATCGAGTAACATCAGAGTGGATCGCGAAAACTGATGTGTATTTGAAGGAGATATTCTATCGTCCAATGAGAATTATCCCACCATGCCCCTGTGCGAGATGTGCCAGACGTCACTGTAGAAATCATACGGACATGAGTGAGCACCTTCGCACGCACGGATATATGCCAAACTTTGACATGCCGCCGATAAACATAGCCGAGCAGGACCGTGGTAGAGAGGAGGTGACGCGACAACGCATTGATGGATATGAGGACGACGGGGTCAGGGACATGCTAGATGATGTCATTGTTGCAGAAACGGAAAATGCGACACCTTCAGAGAATGAACCGGAGGAGCCGGAGGCAACCGCAAAGGCCTTCTTGGAGGTCTTGGCCTCGTCAAAGAAACCTCTTTATGCAGGTGCGAAAATATCTCAGCTGGATGCCATCTCGCAACTGATTGCAGTCAAGGCTGAGTACGGCTGTAGCCAGAAATGCTTTGAAGCATTCCTGGGAGTATGGGCTAACAGCCTCCCTGAGGGTCATGAACTGCCGAAAAGCATGTACGATACAAAGAAAATCATGAAGGCACTCTCTATGGATTATGAGAAAATAGATGTTTGCCCGAAGAATTGCCTTTTGTTTAGGCACGAGTATGCGGATGACAAGTATTGTAGGAAGTGCGGTTCGTCTCGGTACATTGAGGTGGTCGGTGAGGATGGTGAGAAAAAGCAGCTAACCATCCCCGTTAATGTTCTTCGGTATCTTGATTTTATAAAAAGACTGCAGCGCCTTTTCATCACGAAGGAGTCTGCCAAAGTGATGAAGTGGCACAACGAAGGTATAAGGTACAATCCAAAAAAATTCGTACATCCATCGGGAGGGGAAGCATGGAAGTCATTCGATGAAGAATACACCGAGGAAGCAGCCGAGGCTGGGAATGTCAGAATAGCCATATCAGGTGATGGGTTGAATCCATATGGTATGTCGTCCAATCCATACAGTTGCTGGCCTGTGTTTGTAATTCCGCTCAATCTTCCTCCCGGTGCCCTAATGCAACGGAAGACCATGTTCTTGTCGCTCATCATTCCGGGGCCTGAATACCCGGGGAAGCAATTGGGTGTGTTTATGCAGCCGCTTGTGGATGCTTTGCACCATTCTTGGTACTTTCCGAGGTTGACATACGACCGGGATCTGCAGAGAAATTTCTTGATGAAAGTTTGGTTGCACTATTGCATGCATGACTTTCCCGGCTATGCTCTATTTTGCGGATGGTGTACAAGTGGGAAGATGCCATGCCCAGTGTGCATGCAGGCTCTGCGAATGATTTGGTTGAGTAAGGGTGGCAAGTATGTAGCCTTTCACCTGCATCGACAGTTGCTCCCTCCAGACCATCCAGACAGGAAAGACAAGAAGAACTTCATGAAAGGCCGGGTTGTTCATGAAGTAACCGAGATTCCAACATTTTCGGGGGCAGATGTTCTTGCTCAGCTAAAATCTCTCAAACCTAAAGTCAAAGGCAAAGCCAAAGCCAAAGCCAAAGGCTTCGAGGGATATGGTGAGACGCACAACTGGACTCACATTACCCCCTTCTCGCAGCTTCCCTATTTCAAGGACCTTAAACTTCCTTACAATATTGATGTGATGCACACCGAAAAGATTGTGGCAGAGTCCCTTTTCCACACGATCCTCAACATTCCTGATAAGACGAAGGATAACGTAAAAGCTAGAGCCGATCAATAGAGAATTTGTGATAGACCACGCCTGAACATGAAGCCTCCCACAGGTAGTCGAAAAAACTGGTTCAAGCCAGATGCTGACTTTGTCCTTAAACCGCCAGAAAAAAAGAAGTACTTATCTGGCTGAAACAAATTTTGAAGTTCACCGATGGTTATGCATCGAATATAAGTAAGGGAGTCAATCTTTCAACGGGCAAAGTGACCGGCCTGAAGAGTCATGACTACCATGTATGGATTGAGCGGATAATGCCGGTGATGGTTCGAGGCTATGTCCCCGAGCATGTCTGGCGAGTGCTTGCCGAGCTTAGCCTTTCTTTCGCACGCTCTGTGCTAAAGAAGTAAGTAAAGAGGTGATTGAAAAATTGCATAAGAAGGCACTGGAGTTGATAGTCAAGCTAGAGAAGATCTTTCCGCCAGGCTTCTTTACTCCGATGACACATCTCATTCTGCACCTCGTGAACGAGGTATTGTTGGGGGGCCCTGTGCAAAATCGCTGGCAGTACGGCCCTGAGAGGCAGAACAAGCATCTCCGACGGAAATGTGGAAACAAAGCTAAGATTGAAGCTTCCATAGCTGAGGCAGTTATCCTAGAGGAGGTGTCAGACCTCAGGACATCATACTATCCAGACCATGTTCCCCATCTGCATAACAAGGTGCCTCGATACAATATAGAAGAGCCCAAGTATCAACCCAGGCTCGATCTATTCAACGCGCAAGGTGGGAGGGCTGGGGCCTCGAAATCTTATAACATGCCACGACAAGAGTGGGAGGACCTCATGTTCTATATCTTGCACAACATCAAGGAAGTTGAGGAAGTGTGGATGAGGTAATACCACTACACCATTCCTTTATGTCTTCCACATCATCATGTTTCATATTCACTTAGTCCCGGTCTAACATCGCTTATCTTTTTTTAGTGATTTTGTTCAAGAGGAATGGACGGGAGTGAATCCTCCTACTAAGGCGGAGGCACTTACTCTTCTCCGTCATGGAAACCCTGGACGTAAAAATTTTGTTGCTTGGTTCATGGAGAAAGTAATTTTCCACACTCCCCTATTAAATACCTACTTCAACATTTATTAGTTAACTGAACTAATGCACGCAACAATTTCCATTATACTTGTAGGGAAAAGATCCGAACATATCTATGGATGATGACTTGAGATGGGTTTCCATGGGTTTTGACCCTGCCGTCATGACATGTAAAAAGTATGATGTGAATGGGTATCGCTTCCATACAGAGGAGCACCAAAACAGCCGCCCGATCCCAAAACTATAAATACTGGAGTGTACACCCCCGGTCAAAATTCAGTAGACTACTATGGAAGGGTACAAAATATATACGAGGTTAAATTCCGCCAGGGGTGTGAGACCCTAAGTCTGCCTGTGTTCAAATGCCGATGGTTTGATCCGCGGGAGGGGGTAAAACATACGCCTTCCATTTGTTTGGTCAAAGTTAAACCATCAACCGTCTATGGCGGAGCCGATCTCTTCATTGCGGCTACCCAAGCTACACAAGTATATTATCTGCCTTACCCATGCCATAAAGTGTATCTAATGGGTTGGGAAGTTGTGTTCAAGGTGTCGCCACATGGTAAGCTACCAGACCCGAATGAAGACGATTACTACAACATTAACCCCATGACATACGAGGGAGTGTTCTATCAAGAGCAACCTGATTATGATGATGATGTGGTTAGAAACGATGACGCTAGACCATTGGGTGATGATGATGTGGACCCAAATATCGACGATGCACGGAATGATGGTGAGACCATTGTCAATGAAAATGACATACTTATGCTAGAAAAGTTAAACGAAGACGCTGACGACGAGAAAGAGCCTCCACCTCCGTCGGACAATGAAGATGATATGATTGATAGTGATGATGAGACGGACCGAGAAAGAGGTTACAACAGTGATGATTCATATGGGTTCTAGCAGTATGTTTCAAGTCTTTTTTTTCTATAGTTTAGGAATATGCCTTTTTATGCATTTTTATTAATGTGTTTATTATCATGCCTTTTCCTTCATTTCATTAATTTACTAATTGATTTTTCTCTTTTTAATGCAGGTTCGTGGAACATGGGCAAGGGGAAGGCCGACGGCATGGGTTTCCTACGCAAGGTCGTCGGCCTTCCTAGTCGGAGTGGCCGAGCACGTAATCATCCCCCTCGGCTACTTGACGATGACTCCTCACCGGGAGGTCGAGGGAGAGGTGCCCCTAGAGGAGGAGGGGCGGGGGGAGCCTCTAGAGGACGAGGTGCTAGGGGGAGAGCCACTACAGGGGGTCGCGGCCAGAAAGAGCGCACCCTCACCGACTTACGGGTGTTGTCTTCGAGGCCCTCCTTTAGTGAGGTACCCTCCTCTAGTGAGGTACACTCTAGGGAGGAGGAGGAGAATGAGGAGGAGAAGGAGGGGGACGAGGAGGAGGTGGAGGATGAGGCATGCGAGGAGGAGGAGGAGAAGGAGGTTGGGGAGGGGGAGGCAGGGGAGAAGGAGGGTGGTGGCGGGGATGATGGTGGTGACGGGAAGGGGGTTGACAACAAGGGGTGGCTGCGTGGTAACGCAAAGCTACCAAAGCAGGTTCCTGCTACTAAGGAGCAGAAGTGGCTCATTGAGCCCACGGGAAAAGAGTAAGTGGTTCATTATTTTGCTTGTCACATGCTTATTCCGGTTGTTATTTATTTTGCTTGTCACATGCTAATAGTTCATTCTTTTGCAGCAAGTGGATATATTCTAAAGGAGTCCGTATTCCCAACGGCCTCATCACCGTCTTGCTGAAGTTATACTGGCCGGGGTTGTACTGTCCGGATCCAGTCAGGCAGCCGGACCATCGGGTTTTGGCCATGAGCTGGGACCACTGGGAAGCGGCCCTCCACGCGGACCATGAGACCCATGCCAAGGCCGTGATCACTACTTTTTGGGTGAGTTCTCTTCAGAAGCACAAGTCCATTCTAGTTTCATGAATGATTTAACTCATGGCTTCTTCCATTCTTGTTTCATGCATGATTGTAGACATTCTATCGAGTTCATCCAGAGCACAGGGCCAGAGCGGACCAGATCGTGTTGTGCCAATGCAAGAAGAAGGCCCGCCAGATGCAGTACAAGGTGCGCTATGTGGCCATCTCGACATACTACCACAACTATCTTGGTGTGAAGATGACAAAGGAAGAAGCGCGGAGGATGGGCATTACCTTGGAGAGGCCCGAGTTCTTGGCGGTAAGTATAAAAGATTTTTCATTATGCTTTCATATATTATGCTTTCATTACCTTGTGGTACACTATGCTTTATGCTTTATGCTTCCATAACACCAATTTGGACACACCTACATGCCATTATGCTTTTATTATGTAGGTGTGTCCAAATTGGTGTTATGGAAAAGACGAGTCCTGGGCGGCATTGGTGGATCTTTGGTGTGATGAGGCTGGAGCTTGGGCGGCTATGAGAACCAAAAATAAGGCTAACCGAGGGACGGAGGGAGTACATGCTCAGGGAAACCAAAACCACTATCTCCACAAGACAGTTAATGTATGACTAACCCCATTAAACATTCTTCTTCTTCTATTTACCATCACTTTCTTATGTATGACTAACCTCTGTTTGGTGGTGCAGGAGGAGAAACTGAAGAGGCCGCTCTCAGACATGCAGGCGTGGGGGATCGCCCATACACGGAAGGACTCCAAGTCTGGCGAGCCCAAGTACTACGGCAAGAAGACCGCGGGGAGGAAGAAGGCCTACTCCGCAGCGTATCTGAAGTTACATCCTGACACACCTGACCCCATTGCGGCGCCTCTGGACGAGAGGGCGGTGGTGATCATGCGGCCCAAGGAGCACGGTCGGGAGGCGGTTCTCGATGCTGTGATCACTCCTAGTATCTCCTACACACAGCTTCGTCGGATCGACCCGAGCCTGAGCCAGCGCACGAGCCAGCCAGTGACCAGTGCACAGTCCCTCTTTTAGGAGCAACAATCTGTAAGTATTTTCCCTGTTATCTTCATTGCTCACTTTATTTTCCGCATTTAGTAGTTTTATGAGTTCCATCATGTCATACCGTAGGCCTACCTGGAGTACACACGCCAGGAGACCATGGCGTGGCATCAGAGACTTTATGAACACCAAGTGTAGAGGGATAGCCAGATGCAGCAGGCTTTTCAGGAAATGGCGGCTGGAAGGTGTCCTCGGTTCCCTCCAGCACAATGCCCTCCAGCACAACCAGTGCTGCTGAGCTTTGAGGAGTTTGTGGCACAGAACGCTGGCCTCTCGCCGATTAGTCCATCCCCAATCTATTCACCCAAAGCATGTCATGACTTTCAACACAGTCATATATCCCATTAATATGTCTTTTCAACATCCAGGGAACAGGTGGATCTACCGTTGGCGGTAGTCTTCGCAGCACTCCGGAGACACGGAGCCCGACCACTCCGATCCACGGAGGCGGAGGCGAAGGTGGAGGCGGTCTTGGCGGTAGCGCTGCCGCTAGCAGTGACGACCTGGGCTTCGACGCTCTTGGCGGTGACGACCTCCGCGGTGCTCGATGATACTTGAGATGTGATGATGATGCTTGAGATGACTTGTGTGTGGTGATGATCATTTAGATGACTTGTGTGCTTTTCTATATGCTTATGCTTATGTTGGTTGTGATGATGGTCATTTAGAGACTTGTGTGTGATGATGCTTATGCAATTATTGTTGTGATGATGCTTATGCTTACGTTCGTTGATATGTGCTGCTGATATGTGCTGTTATATATGTGCTGTTATTTGAATTGAACTGATTTCAAAACAAACAGAAAAAGAAAAAAAATTCAAAAGCAAACTATGCCGACGGCTATGCCGTCAGCATAGGGCTGGCGTGAGTCCCCAGTAGCTGACACGTGGCACCTATGCCGACGGCATAGCCGTCAGCATAGTTTAAAAGCTATGACGACGGCTATGTCGTCAGCATATGTGCCACGCGTCAGCTGCTGGGAACTCTGTATGAAGGGCTATGCCGACGGCTAGACCGTCGGCATAGTTTCAAACTAGGCCGACAGCCTAGCCGTCGGCATAGCCCTGGTCCATGCCCAACGACAGGCCGCCACGTGGCACACCTATGCCGACGGCTAGGCCGTCGACGTAAGTTTTGACTAAGCCGACGGCTAGGCCGATGGCATAGGTGTGCCACGTGGCGGCCTGTCGTTGGCCAAACCTGACGGCGGTTGCCGTTAGGCGCGATAGTTGCCGACGGCTGTGGCCGTCGGCATAGATGTACGGCCCCCATCGGCGTAGCATATATGCCGACGGCCTCCCTGGCTGTGCCGACGCATATGTTGCCAACGGCCCTGTGCCGACGGGGGCCGTCGGCGTAGGCCTATCCCGACGGGACTCAGGGCTAAGCCGACGGCCCTGGCCTCGGCATAGGGGGAGATTCCGGTAGTGATAATCATCAAGTATGCAGTGCTACCTCCTACATAACTAAAGCTTTCCTGTTGTGTGACTGTGTGCATTACTCTCCCTGTTTCTCGCTTGATTTGTTTTTGGTGTTCTCTCTACATCTGCATTACCTTGATTGGTGATGTGACTTCTAGTTTGATTTGGTTGGGTTTCATCATCCTTGCTCAAGTTCTCGGGCAATTAAGGAATAAAGCAAAGTGTGCGGTCAACTTATGTAGACTTGCATAACTAAGGCTTCTCCCACCGTGTGTCCGCTGCTTGCCCTGCTTCATGCTTGGTTGGTTTGGGGTGTTCTCTACATATGCATCGCCTTGGTGTAGCCTCCAATTCGATCTGATTTGGTTTGATCATCTTTGCCCAGAGTTCTCGAGAAAATGAGAAATAAATCATAGAGTGGGCATTCAACTACTCAACATGCATGAGCTCATGAGCCTCATTGTTTCTGTGTGCTGTTTGTTACATTATGAAATTATTGGCAAGAATGGTGATGGTGATGATTTGTGCGTTTGTGTGTGTGGTGGTGTTTGGTGTGGTATGATTATGAATGTTGTCAGTTGTTATGTGTCGATTGTAAGTAAGCTTGGGTGGTGTTTATTCCAATGCCAGTTTTATACACGCTCATTGTTCCACCATGTGCTGGCTACTGTCACTTGTTAGGCCGTCTGGAATGTGCTTTGTGGTTTGTATTTCCTTTGCCCAGATGTACATATACGAGGTCCATGTATGTAGTAAGCTCATCCACCCTCCTTCAGATAGATAGCATGAGAAATGTTACCATGTTGTGTTGGGGCATTGTGTGATAAAGAAAAAAGGTAGAAAAAAGAATGCAAGAAAAAAGTGGCAGTGTCATGCTTGGAGTCTGAGTTATTGAAAGAGGACTAGCCATGTAAAATTTCAAAGTTGACATTAAGAGGAGAAAACTCAATAAGCTGACATTTTAGGAGGCTTATGTTCCAGCTTGAAATTCGTCAAGGTGCCCATGAAACTTCTCTTAAGATTTTTATTTCACCACCAGTATTCTTATTCTTATTTATTTTTTGAGAGAAAATTATTATTATTATTATTATTATTATTATTATTATTATTATTATTAAGCTGAGTACCAACTCACACCTCCAACCCACTCGACTCTCATTGAGAAAGGCCTCGACCAAATATGAATGGTGTCGACCTAGTGGCCCATGCACCGTACTGGATCCTATCCACACGTAACACACTTCATAGTTACAAATACTATGTGTCGCTCATATGGGCGGATCGCCCAAAGTAGCGCTCCAGTGGGCCAGCCCACTAGTAGCATTTTCTCTCTCCTGCCTAGTCGACAACTTGTTTTGTTTCTCTGTGTCTGTACTTTCTTTATTACTTTTGACTTCTTTTTTCTTTCATTTTATTTTAAAAATATATTTCATTTTTCAGTTTGCCCTAGTTATTTTCTGTAAATTTAATTCCTTTCTGCTTTTCTTTTTTTCACATTTCTTGTTTCCTTTTTCATTATTTTATGAATAAATTTAATTATTTAGTAAATAATAATGTCTCATCGAGTAAGTCCACGGCCCAATACCTGCACCGGACATATTTTCATTATCATTAGGTTCGTATGCCGAATCCTATTCCATGCGTAACACACTTGACAGATGCAAACTGTATATCGCTCATAGCACCCTAAGGGCCAATCACACACAACATAGCCTAAATGGGCAAACCCATTAGGAGCCTTTTTTTTTTCACCTCCTGCCCAACCGACCGCCAACTTTGTTCATATTTTTTCCGCATAGTTTTCGTTCACAAGGACCTTTGAAGGCCGATATTTTTGTCATTTTCCGATTGTTCTTTTATCATTCTTAATCTTCTCCTTCTGTTTTTTTACATTTATTCCTTTTCCTTTCTTTTTTTCAGTATTCTTATTATTTAGTCTATCATACTTCCCTTTTAATTTTACCCTATTTGTTTATGTTTTATCATATTTATATATTTTTTTTAATTTTCTTCCACTTATTTTTTCCTTTTCATGTTAAAAATAATGTCTTATATTGGGGATAGAAAAATTACATACACAGTGAAGTGTTTTCAAATACATGATGAATAAATTTTAAATAACCAGCCACAAATTACTTCTAATAAGCATTTGAACATTTTATATAGACACAATGAATATTTTTTAAATACATGTCGAGGAGTTTTCAAACAAGGACGAACATTTTATAATACATGATGAATGTTTTACAAATATCTGACAAATATTTTTTAAAACTCCGATCAATTTTTTTACATGTGCACAAACAATTTTAATTTTCCACACATAAAGAATTGATTTATCATAAAAGCATTATTCATTCAAAAAAGTAAAATGAAAATTAAATAAGAAAACAAAACAAAAAACAAATGTAAAAACGAGGAAATGTCGAATCCAGCTAACTACTTTGATCTCTCGGTTAAACATTTAGAGATTGAAGCTACTAAGCCCGACCCATGTTTGGGTGTTGTGGGCGAGCACCCTTCCTTTAGTCATCGAGAGCGATCCCGAATACTGTTTGCCCCTTTAACGCCAGTTATAGGCATTGTGGCCAATCAGCACACACATACCCCTCCACCTTGGGCTCGGCCCATTATATTACTTCTTTATTCTCGACAGGGCATGCATCAGCTGTGAAATGAGCACTTTTCCCCATAAACATCCACTGCTAGTTTTGCGAAGCTTCCACCCTGGCCTTTCACTTTTCCATCTGGGTATTTGTCTTTTACATTTTCCTTTTATTCGTTTCATAATCTTTTTTTTCAAATTCATGAATTGCTCAAATGTGCAAAAAAAAAAATCAAATTCAATGAATTATGGAATGCGTAAATGTTTGTAATTGAAAAACTATTTTCAAATTCTTGAGCTTTTTAAAATCCATGAAACTTTTTTAAATACACGAACCTTTTTCAAATTCATGATTTTTTTTGAAATTTTGTGAAATTATATAAAAATACATTATGTTTTTCAAAATCTGGTTTTTTTGAAGAATTTATGAACTTTTTCAAATTCGCGGTTTCAAATTTTGAGAATTTCTTTCAAATTCATGTAGTTTCTCTAAATCCACTAACTTTTTCAACAGCCGCAAAGTTATTGTTAGATTGTAAAATTTTAACAAATTTATGAAGATTTTTCAGTTTTTTAGAATTTTTATTCAAATTCGCGAACTTCTCCCAAATTCATGAACTTGTTAGAATTGGTGAACTTTTTTCGCAAAGTTTTCTAGTTCGTGATATTTTTATTTTCTGAGAAAATTGATGGTCGACACCATGGTTAATGCCATTTGGTTAACGGTCAGCCAGTTAATAGTAAACTAGTCATCCATTTTTTATCAAATGAACGAGTGACATGTTCGTTGGATCTAGCATGCTGCATCGTCTTCCGGCCGGCCCGCAAAGGGGCGGGTGTGAGCGCTGATTTCATTAACTAGTGCACAAGGCGCCAAAGAGAAAGGTCTCGAGAGAGGTACATAACACTGACTCTGTATAGGGACCCCGCTCGTCCCCCCGGTTGATATATTCGGCCAGGTCGCCTAGGGGGGGAGGGTTCTTTTATTGTTAGGGGCTTTGTCTCTTTTGTTTGTTTATTTTTCATTTGTTTGGCTTTTTCTTAACTCTGCACATTCAATTTATTCGGTTCATATGGTTTGGTTTATAGGATTTTTTTGGTTTGTATGGTATTGATACTTCAATAAATATGATATGAAGTTAAAAATATGTTTGAGTCTCGGTATATATCAAATTATTTCGATATGGTTCCAGTATATACAATAACAACCAAAGTTACTTTTTTATACAATATGTGTATGACTTTATATAAGTATATATACATGCATGGATTAATCACTTGATGGCTTGTCGTGCATGCACCTTAGTTTCTTTATGGACTTGCTTACCACTTTTTGAAGGAAAATCACTACGTTGCAAGACAAAATGGATGTGCTTAGCTGAAAATCTGACTCTTGTACAAGAAACCTGACTACGCTACAAGCTCTTTTGGGCTTTTGGTCTGCCCATTAACTTTTTCATGGGCCTGAGCGATCAGTTGGCAGCTCCTTTCAATATCTTATACAGTGAGGACATCAGCCAGTCAGTGTATAACAACGATGGCAACAACTTCAGTACCACCTCGCTTAGTGATCCGATGAAGACTAGATGTCAGGTCTATATAAGAATGTGTTTGAGCGTGTGAATGTCGAACAATGCAAGTCAGACAAGCTATGCGCACTCGTGATCGACTGCTTGAATAGTTGTCCGCTCAAGATTATAAATATATTTTTCACTTCGATTAATTTAGTTAACCATTCAGTTTTAGTATATACCGAATAACCAAAATTCCAAACCATAAAAAAATGGTTCGGTTCTTTTTATTTTTGGTATGGTTTTAAAATACACAAAGTGATTTGACTTTTCAACCAGTTTCCGTTGTTTGTTCTTCAATTTGATTATCTCTTTGTATATTTTTGGTTTATATTATTACATTCACAATTTATTAAAACTCATGAACACTTATAGAATACTATGGTTTTTTTATAATTCAAATTCTTTCTTAGAATTTTTCACCAATTTTAAGTTACTGATTTTTTAATTCTTGAACATTTTTTAAAATTTGAAGATTTTCTTATGGTCGAAATGTTTTGATTTTTAAATAGCAATCATATTTTTATAGAAGGTGAACATTTTTTAATACAGGTTGAACAATTTTCAAATACGCCATGAACATCCTTGAAATATGTGATGAGTACTTTAAATATAATACATGATATAGTTTTTTCTTAAATGCAGACAATTTCCGTTAAGTGCGGTGTGATTTTTTTAATATAAACGATGAATATTGATACATACGAATTTGTATAATTTTTATATTTTGAATTTTTTCCCTATTGTTTAAACTTACTTTCTATGAAAAGAATATGTGAAATTATTATTTTTGATAGAAATAAAACCCGACTTGAAAGCAAGCATGCTACTATAGGTCTGTAGGTACTCATAGGGGTAGGGTGTGCGTGTGTGTTCATAGGGGTGAGCGTATGCGCGTGTATATAAGCGCTTGCGTTTGTACAGTGTTCAAAAAAAATTAGCACCCATTTATGACCCCTAAAAAACCATAAAAAGCCAACAGTTTATGTTCTTAATCCACATGCAATGTTCAGTTACAGTCTTTTATGTTTCTGCATCAATCAATGATGTATTGAGAATCGAGATCCACTAGTTGGAGTTGGAGCTAGGAGATATTTATTTTTGTTGAAGATCATTAGGGATTCACTTTTAAACTGGAACAGGAATTTTAAACTGGAACCATCACAAAGGTAGAGTTCAAAGAAGAAAATGAAAGTCGCAAACAGCTTAAGGGGTTCCACACAAGGTTTTAAGCGCGATCCAGAAATGCAGCAAACGCTGAAAAACATAGTTAAAAACCACGTAGTAGAGAGAGAGAGAGAGATACTCTCTCCTATTCATATTACTTGTTGCAGCTTTAGTACAAGAGCTGCGACAAGTGGAGGGAGTAGTAGACCCTATCAGTAGCTGCTTATACACTGGCTCCTCCACGTCTTTGGCTTCTTCTTAGCGGTGGCTAATTTATTAAATTTCATTCTGTCCCGAGCTGCTTCCTTACACATGATTTCTAGCTTTACCTGCTAGCTTGCAGTTGCACTAGAGACAGGGCACAATAAGATCACACACATACCTGCCAGCTAACTAGTTTAGAATAGTGTATTATCGGTGAGCAATCATCGCAGATAATTTAGGTAAACATCTCCTGCATAAACAAATGGGAATTATTGGATGTCCGCGGTACACCTAAAACGAGTGTCAATCATGGCTGCCGGCCCCCATCTCCCGCGTCGGCATTATATACCATTACCAGTTATTTTGCTGGATAGATTGGAGTTGAATTGAAGATTTGTGTTGGCAATGCCATGTGGACTGCAAATCAGTGAGGCCATGAGGGATGAGGGATTGGTGCACCGGACTGCAAATCAGGTGCCATGTGTACAAGCTTGCAAAAAATATTCAAGAATTTTTTTAATGTTTATTTATTTTGTCCGGGCTCATGTGAGCTCAGGAGCAGAAAGGCCGCTCTGTCCACTTCCTTCCTTACTTATTCATGCTCGGCACCTCATGCATGTGCTGATGATTACGTTGCTTGCGTGCTCGCGCCCGAGACTGGGCACAGATCCACATACATACCCGTCAGTTAGTTTAGAATAGTGTATTATTGGTGAACAATGATCACAGAGAATACACACCTCTTGCATAAACAAACGGGGATCAATGGATAAAAAATGGGAATTGTTGGAGGTACTAAGTACACTCATGGACAAGTGTAATGATGCAGGCCTCAGTCCCAGGGGGAACATTGCATCTGGATTATGTTTGATGGATAAAGAAAGAAAGGGAGATTGGAGTGGAAGATTTGAGCTGGCAAGGCATGTGGTGTGTGTGCCTAGCAAGGTGGGGACTGCCGATCAGTGAGGCCACGGGGGATGATGGTGATAAGATTCTGAATCTTCTCCTACCTGTGTCCCTGAGCACCTAACCCACCTAATGGCCGGAATTATTTGCCGCCGCCAGCGTCCGGCGGTTGGTGACATGGCACCAGAATGAAGGTGATGCCTCCTTCCTCTGCCCCATGCTACCGGTTCTTGCCCTGATGCTTGCACACATGCATGTATTATGTTGGTTTGATGCACGCCAAAAGAGAAAAATAAATGTAGTGCAACAACAACAACAATAACAACAACAAAGCCTTTAGCCTCAAACAAATTAGGGTAGGTTAAAGGTGAAATCCATAAGATCTCGCAACCAACTCATGGCTCTGGTACATGAATATTCATTATAAAATTCATATCCATACATATATACTACTCCCCCCGTTCTTAAATATTTGTCTTTCTAGACATTTCAAATGACTACTACATACGGATGTATGTAGACATATTTTAGAGCGTAGATTCACTCATTTTGCTTCGTATGTAGTCACTTGTTAAAATGCCAAGAAAGACAAGTATTTAGGAACGGAGGGAGTACAATCAATCAGTTGGACTGATAGATAGTTTGTGTGTGTGTGTCTCTCTCTCTGTGTAAGTGCGCTGACACGCATGGACGGTAGGTAGCTCAATATGGATCGGAGGGAGTAGTAGATCAGGCCCTATTGGTCGCTGATTATACACAGGCTCCACCCTGTCTTTGGCTTCTTCTCAGCGGTGGCTGATTTATTAAAATTTCATTTTGTCCCGAGTTGCTTCCCTACACATGATTTCTAGCTTTGCCTGTTTGCTTGCACTCGAGATAGGGCACAATAAGGTCACACACATACTCTCCCGCTAACTAGTTTAGAATAGTGCATTATCGGTGAGCAATTATCACACATAATCTAGGTAAACATGTCCTGCATAAACAAATGGGAGTTATTGGAGGTACGCCGTACACCTACGACGAGTGTCAATCATGGCTGCCGGCCCCCATTTCCCGCGTCGGCATTATATATAGCAGTACCAACAATTTTGCTTGATAGATTAGAGTTGAATTGAAGATTTGAGCTGGCAATGCCATGTGGACTGCATATCAGTGAGGCCACCAGGGATGGTGGTAAGATTCTGGTTCTTCTTCTCCCTGGGTCCCATGACCACCCACCTGACGACCGGAATTAGTTGCCCCCGGCGGCGGCGGCGCTCTGTTGCATCTCCTGTTCTGGAAGAAGCAGCAGCTTCCTTCCTCTGTTGCCATGCATACCGGTTCTTGCCCTGATGCATGCATGGATGCTGGTTGATTTTCTGTTTATTTGTGTGTCCGATGCTTCTATAAAGGAATAATATTATTGTGTGAGTAGAACTCGGAGATTAGATTCCATGAACGGATACTAGAATTTGCATGAATTGGCAGAAAGTTTATGTTTTTTTTTTTCGTTTTCATTTCGTGCGACGTTTAGCTTCAGAGTTTTTGCATCAATATATTCTATCCGGGCATCGGCAAGGCTGATAGCCCGGAACAAACTAACATTATATTGTTCAGAATTCAGGTGCACCGATTGAGCTAGCTACTAGTATATTTTATTTTTCACCCAAACTCCTTACTTACCCATGTCCTGCATGCATGTGCACTTCCACTCCAATGAACTCCTGTTCTTTTTTGTGATCTCCATGCATGTGCTGATGATTGCATTGCCTGCGATCTTGCGCCGGCAATTACTTATCCGTCAGTTACTTAGTTTAGCATAGTGCATTATTGGCGAACAATTATCGCAGAGAATCTACACTCCTCTTGCACAAACAAATGGGGTTTCTTGGATAAAAAATAGAAATTATTGGGAGTACTGAGTAGTTGTCGATGATGCTGGCCTCAATCCCAGGGAGAACATTTCATCTGGATTATATTTGATGGATACAGAAAAGAAGATTGGACTGGAAGCTTTGAGCTGGCAGGCATGTGGTGTGCCTAGCTAGCAAGATGGGCACTGCGAATCAGTGAGGCCACGGGGGATGATGGTGATAAGATTCTGGATCTTCTCCTACCTCTACCTTTGTCCCTGACCACCCACACCCACTGGACGGCCGGAATTATTTGCCGCCCGCGGCGTCGATCGGTCACTTCTGCCTGTTGCTGACATGGCACCAGGATGAAAAATATGCTTCTTTCCTCTGCCCCATATGCATGCTACCGGTTCTTGCCCTGGTGCACGCACGCATGCATGTATGTTAGTTGCTTCATGCCGAGAGACAAGAAAGGAAAAATAATTTAGTGCCCTTGCCAAACTCATTCATACATACGCAATCAATCAGTTGGATTGATAGATAGTTGTGTGTGTGTGCGCGCGCGCAGGGATGGTAGATAGATATAAAATTCATGTGACTTGCTATGAATAAAATGATGTTCACATGCAAAAACCACAATAATTCCAACAGGTTACTTTATACAGAAGTAATTTGCAAAACCCGGTTACGTGAGTAGAACCAGAACGAGTGGTTCCGGCCTGTCCTGCTGATTAAATGTGGACAAAAATGATAAATCATAGCCACATCGGGGGCTGCATTATTGCAGCTTCATTGCTTGCAAGTTTGATCTGAGGAGATTCTCCTCGACGGAGACGGTTAGAAATGAGCCGAGAGCCAACAACCAGCACACATATGCACACCAAGCGTATGTGCAGTTTAATCTCAATCCTACCAGGTTCTTTAACTTATAGCCACGCATTACGTACAAATTCATTCATTCATCACGCAACTAAAAGCATGTACATTTAGAGGGTCATTACTAGTTGTGTGAGACAATGCTTCGTTAGCGCTGAGAACACATCTTTGAGTGCATTCATTTTCGTGGCACACTTCATCGGTCACACTTCATTTTGCGCCAATTGGAGGGATCCACAACCAAGAGCGTTGTTCGATTCAATCCTACTAAATGGATATGATTGATCTCTTGATTAGCTTAGCTAGGACATCGACCGCTTGCATGTTGCCTTGTCAGCATTGACGGGGCAACCGGTCGATCGGATTCAAGCATCAAAGCTAGCGATCTTGAGGATACAAACTCTCTCCTATGTGTCGTCCAAAAGAGTAGGGGAGAGAGAAAGTGTGTGGATGTGCTTAGTACCTAACATGGCACATCGGACGGATTGACACTTGGCGCATGGCAAGCTCCAAATTTTGTGTGTGGCTCGAATCGAGTCGAGTGGATCATTCCATCCCTACCACCACATGGGACATTGTATATGGCTAGGACAGTGACACAAATTGGGCCTGTCTTTTGGTGGCGTGGATTCCTGTGCATTATTGTACTTCACTGATGCAACATGGAAACGACTTGTAATTAGGGTAGCTATAGTACAGTGGTCAGGACACATTTCCTGCTCCTATCCTCTCCATATTATTGATCATCATCCACCTAATGCCTTTGTTTTTCTTCTGATTGTGTGGGCAAAAAATTATGGTGACAAAAAATGACTTTATTGTGTTTACTTGGTATAAAAGTTTTATCTTGTGTCATTAAATAAGATAGAGTTTTAGATACAAATAGCACTAAATATTATTTATTTATTTTCTTGCAGAAAAACACGATTCGGTCTGGTACAGCCGCGCACATATGCATAATGCATGGATCCCTCTAAAACTTGTGTACTTGTGGACCGTCACTGGAGTAGGCGCGAGTGATGCTTGTGGCATGCATTTAGTGTGCACGCCAGTGATCGACACGAGAGGCTACTGATGAACGATGACATAAGGAGGACGATGCAGATAATGCAGTGCTCATGTCCGACGCTTATAGCTTACTGGTGATGATGGAGGAAGCTACGAGCAATGCTGAATTAACCACACATCCATCTAATCCCATCCCATGGTTTGGTTTGGTCTGACAAAACAATAACAAATAAATATTACTAGATACATAGGTGAAACATGTTTTGAAATTTTATTTTTATTAATGCAGTTGACATTTTTCTCAATAGACTTGGTCAACCTTTACGATGCTTAACTTCACAAAAAGTTATATATATTATTGCATGTAACCGAGGGAGTGATTATCACTATTATTATAAATCTGGGTCTGAAGTCTGAACTGTATATGGTTTGTATCATCTTGATGCGATGTTTGTGTCAATAAGGCTCTTGTTATAAAAAAATTAGTACTGATGGAAGGAACTATAGTATGAATTTCATCGTAGAATTAGAATCAGCTGATACCTGATGTGTGGTTCTTGCTGTATCTATGCCATGGGAAAAAAATATCATTACTACGACAACCATTGCATTATTTCAGCTCGGTTACTTGTAGGTTGGTCACGAGAGGCCACCCTCGAGAAGGATGATCAGACAGAACCCGAGGCAACAATTAACCAGTGCATATGAGCGTGCCAAGTGTATATATGTGTAGTTTAATCTTATTGGAACCTAGTCATCTCTCTTCTTCGGGCTCCATAAACTGATCTACTTGCTCCATTTTTTTGGAGGTTTTAGGTTTGTCCTAAGTCGAACTTCCTTAAGTTTGACCAAGTATATAGGAAAAATTACTAATACCCACATCATCAACTATATGTAGTCTGACAATATATTTTATGATGAATGTAATGGAACTAATTTGGTGTTGTAGATATTGGTATATTTTTCTACAGACTTGGTTAAACCTAGAGAAGTTTGAATTAGGATAAATCAAGAACTTCAAATATTTTGGAATAGAGGAAGTACTTGTTATGTGGTTAAAAGTACACGTGTCTACATCGCTTGCTGTCACACATACATTGCTTCTATAGAAAGCATAGCTACTCGTGCTAACTGCTGCCACTTGTACATGTTACCTTGTCATCGTCGATGGACCTATCGGCGGGTCAGGCTCGGTGGTCGAGCTCATGACCTCGAGGTTACAACTCCGGCCTACGTGTCATTCATTAAAGAGGAAGCCAGATGGAAAAGGGATTGTACGCGCGTACCAACTGATGTGGCACACGTCGGATGGAGCAACACTTGTCACGTGCCATGACCAGGAGCTTGGTTCCGAGAATTTTGGGTGGTTTGAATCGATTCAACCGAGTGGATCATCTCATCCCTACCACCTCATTATTGTACTGCATATGTCCCCGTTGATGCTGATGTGGGGTTTGATGCAAATAGTAACAATGACACACATTGGCCTGCATTTGGTGTTGTGGATCCCTCCTAACCACTCTACCTATATCCCTCTATCTGCATTCCTCTGCATTATTGCACTTCACTGATGAATCATGGAAAGAAGTCCTTACTCAGCTAGGACAGTGGCCAGATCAGCATATACCTCTCCTGATCCTTTCATATCCATATTGTTGTTGGTTTTCTTCCCAACGTGTCATAAAAAATGATTTCCTTTTGATAACGTGATAAAAGATGTGGGACGGGCGATGACCATGGCATGCCTTCGGCTCGCTCCAGTGCTTGTAGTCGTCGCTAGGTGGTCTACGGAACTGAATACAATGTTTACTTCTAGTGTTCTTTGTGCTACCTTAGCAGTTGATGAATAGATCGGGAGTTTTCCTTGCAAAAAAGAAGATAAATATTAATATTTTTTTTCTGAAACACGACTAGTTTTCCGTCACCATGCATGCATGTTACCTAGCTGCAGGTGATGGATCGATCGAGTGGCTGCTCTGTTCCCATACAGCATCGTAGAGATGCAAGCATGCATGGATCCCTCTAGAACTTGTGTGTGACCTGTCACTAGGTACTCCATGCGAGCGATGCATGTGGCCTGCAGTGCACGCGGGCGATCGAAACGAGAGGCTGCCAATGACGGAGGGACATGAGGAGGAGGATGCACATGCAGTGGTCATGTCCGATGCTTATTGGTAATGATGCAAGAAGCTACGAGCAATGCTTTACCACAGAGGCATCCGTCTAATCTCATCCCATGGTTTGGTTTGGTTTGGTCTGAACGAGAGGCTGCCACGAAACAGGAGAAGAGTGGAAGGTGGGTGACTTGATCCACTAGTAGAAAAAGGATTAAACGTGAAGTATATTAGTGCCGGTTTGTAAAAAACCCGGCACTAATGTGATCAATAGTGCCGGTTCGTAATGAATCTTTAGTATCGGTTCGTGCCACGAACCGGTACTAAAGGGGTGGTGGCAGGCTGGCGTCAGGCCAGGGCCCCACGAGCCCCTTTAGTGACGGTTTGTGACACAAATCGGTACCGGTTTGTGTCACCAACCGGCACTACAGAGTCTTAACCTATAGTCCCGGTTGAAGACACAAACCGGCATTA